>NC_041753.1:64943820-65279654 GCF_004115215.2 Ornithorhynchus anatinus
CCTGGAATTAAAATATTTTGTCCCTCACTGCCATATGTCATGTCTCACTGAATTGACTATCTCTTTAGCTTTCTTTTCATGAGTTCCAACTATTTTCTTTTTGATCATTCAGAAAACATGAGTGTTATGAAGCAGTCACTTACCCTGAAACTCATGGCAGTAAATTTGTGCAGTGATTTCCCAAAAACCCAACCCAAACTGCCCCCCAAAAATCAAAGCAAAGAGAATGATTGTTTTCTCTTTCAGAAATGCAAAAAGTAGCAGTATTGCAAACTCTTTCCAGAAATAGAGTATAGTGTCTCAGGCAAAACAAAAGAAAAGAAATTGACCTTAAAAGGCATTCACTCCTGAGAGGGTATAAACAAAGTCCTTCAAACCACATAATTAAAGACAGAACTATAGAGATGGAGCCTAGGAATTTATCAAAACATTACCTACATTATAATCTTGATATTCTCCATAATGTATTCCATTCAAATGACAGTATTTAGAAAAAAACCTCCATATTTAGGTGGGGGGGGGAAGTGTGTGTGTGTGTGTGTGTGTGTGTACACACAAAAGGAAGATATTCAGGCCAGACTGTTTCTGTGTGTTTGTGTGAAAATATAAACACACTGAGTAAAGTAGAATTGATGATCTTTTCAGATGAATTGGAAGCTCCCAGAATACAACTAAAGCCTCAAAAGCAGAAGTTCATGGCTTAGGGAAAAGAGCACAGGCCTGGGAGTCAGAGGACCTGGGTTCTAATCCCAGCCCCGCCACTGGCCTGGTGGGTGACTTTGGGCAAGTCACTGTACTTCTCTGGGCCTCAGTTTCCTCATCTCTAAAATGGGGATTCAATCTCTAGTCTCCCTCCCCCTTAGAATGTGAGACCTGTCTGGGACAAAAACTTGGTCTGACCTGATTATATTGTGTCTACCCTGCTTAGTACAGCACTTGGCACCTAGTAAACACTTAACAAATAAGAGCCTGAGCCAGGCTCTAGCATCAGAGAAGGCAATGACAAGGAGCTTTCCCATGACCACAGGCATCGCTGCCGCCAGCTTCATCTCACCACCAGCTCCCCAGACCTCCCTGACCTCCATGTGGCTTGCCACTCTCAGTGGTTTGCAGGGATGGTGGTCCCAGCTCTTGACCTTCCCCACTCCTTGGGCTGGGTTTTTCCAGTCTGCCCAGGGGCCAAGGAGGCTAAATGGTGTCTTTAGGACATGCTCTGAGAGATACAAGTTGTGGGATTGTTTGGGATTACTGGGTGCACTAAGCACTCAGGAGAGTATGAGACGTACTTATTGACTCTACTCTGGCTGGATCTGCTCCGTGGGTGGGACGAACATCTGAAACACAAATGATGGTGCAAATCCTAAAATTAAAACTCATCCTCAATAACAAAAGTATCAGCTATCGGAGAAAGATAGTCATTTGTCAACTCCTTTATAATACTTAAACCTTGCTTATGATCTGGTAATTACAGTGGGGGAAGGAGGGAGTGAGATATCACTTTTTGTCAATTTGCCTTCCTCGGTGAACCGGTAATTCAACATTTGGCAAGCAGTTGAAATTACAGCTGCATTTTTATGCCAGCACACCTGTTTTCATTCATTGGATATCATGCTTTACTTGAATGTGTGCATTTTCTTTTGGAATAGGTAGGTGTAGGTGGGCTATGTATGTGCATTAATGAGTTCATTTAAGAATGCCATAAATTCGCATTTGAAAGTATATGGCCCAATCATTATGTCAGAGAGTGTTTGACCTGCTCCTGGACTTTGCAAAGCATCTATTTTTGTTGTTGTTGTTTTCTGCTTTGTTTTTTAATGGTTTTTGTTAAGTACTCATGTGTCAAGCACTGGTCTAAGTAGTGGGGTAGATACACGTTAAATGGCTCATAGTCCCTGTTCCACATAGGGCTCACGGGAGGGAGATCAGATATTGAATCCCCATTTACAGTTTGAGGAAACTGAAGCACAGAGAAGTTAAGTGACTTGCCCAAACTCACACAGGGCAAGTGGTGGAGCTGGATTAAAACCCAGATCCTTCTGACTCCCAGGCCCGTGATTTTTCCACTAGGCCACACTGCTTCCCACACTTGTTCAGAGTGTGTGGACTCTGTGTGGGTTCAAAGGGGAGGGGGACAAGCAGCCATCTTATCGAGGTCCATCACTAGGAATCATAACAGTAAGAATTTGTGGGAGGAAAATATCCATTTGTCCATTTCCCCCCAACATTACTGTTCTAGAGGTGCCATGGCCCGGCTTAAATGAAGTGAAAAAAATGTAAATTACTAAAGGAAGGGTTAGCATCTCCCAAGGAAACCTCATTTGGGGAAGAAAATGACAATTTGTATAACAACACTGTTGCAAAGTGATCTTTTAGACTCATGCCACATTCCATTAATCTGGGAATGACTTTTTTTTTTTTTTAAATCAGCCACAGAGTTTTGTTGTGTTATTCCCCCCTGAGGAGCATGAATGATTTCCACAAGCTCTCACCCCCTGAGAATGTGTTCACTAACCTTTCAACTTCTAAATCTGGATGCTTCTATGTTCCACTTTCTCCAGCTCCAGTTTCTCTGGCCAGAGGCTATTAGAATCTAACTAGACTCCTGTTCCTTCTCCCACTGTGGTAGTAGGTCTGCAGTTAGTTATTAATTTGCTTAATCACATTGTTTGATTTCTTTAACTGAAGCTGTCGAGTGCCCCGTGGCTATTTGGGATGGCTTCAGTCTTGTCTGCAAGGAGACTCCTTGTGGCTTAGTGGAAGGAGTGTGAGTCCCAAATTCTAGTCCCAAGTCTGCCACTCAGCCGCTATGCTATCTTACCTTTCTGCACTCTTCACTGACTAGGCGCCATCCCTTCACTCCCACAGTTTACCCAGCTTGAAGCTCCCTCCATCCCCACAACACACAGAACACAAGCTCTCCTCCCATTCAAAGCCCTCCTAAATCCTGCCAACTCCATCAAGCTTCCCCTGATTAATATCCTGCCTCCCTAAACCATACAAACCCCTCCACCAAAAGAGGTACTTAGGAGCTTATTCATACCCTCCTGAAGAAGCAGCACGGCCTAGTGGAGTCCGAAGGTCATGGGTTCTAATCCCTGCTTCCGCCACTTGTCTGCTGTGTGACCTTGAGCAAGTCACTTCACTTCTCTGAGCCTCAGTTCCATCATCTGTTAAATGAGGCCTAAGACTGTGAGCCCAATGTGGGACAGAGTGTGTCCAGCCTGATTTGCTCATATCCACTCCAGTGCTTAGTAAATTGCCTGGCACATAGTGAGCGTTTAACAAATACCACAATTATTAATAATGATAACAATAATAACTGTGCTATTTGTCAAATATGTGCCAAGCACTGTACTAAGCTCTAATGTAGATACCAATTAATTTGGTCTGACACAGTCCCTTTCCCACACGGGGTTCACCTTCTAAGTATCAATTAATCAGTGTTATTTATCGAGTGCTTATTCAGGCTGTTTAGGCACTTGGATGAGAACAGTTCTGTTGGGTTGGATTGCGAGGACCAATTCAGACAGAGACTGTGTCTCACCCGCTTATCATGAATCTACCCCAGCAATTTGTCCAGGGTTCAGTACATAGGAAGCGCTTAATAAATGCCCTATATAAGGAAATTCTATTACTGGAATAGAAACAGATCACTCAGTCGTATGACAGCTGCTCCTTGCCTGTAGTTTGTGTTGCTCCACTCAACACTTCAACTTCCCTCTTACTCCTTCGCTCTTACCTAATAGTGTCTACTGACAGTGGGGGCTGGTGAAATGCTCTGCCTTCTTATGCAATCAGGCATTTTAGGATACGGGCAATGTTGGAAGCATAGCTTCCCTAACTATTTATTCGCATCCCCGAATGCTTTCTGTTCTAAGAAGTGTGTACCATTCTGGAATTAATTCTGGAACCGAACTGAAAAGTGTGGGCAACCAAAAGACTGACAGAGTATTTATCACTTCATAAAAGTTAAATTTAAAATTGGATGAGCATTTTCTGCATTTTGAAACAGGTTAAAAATTAAAAGAAAATGTACAGTGAAGTTGAATAAGTGGAGAATGTCCCACTAGAAGCAGCCCTGCCATCACTAACCTTTTTCATTAAATACACTTCTCACATTATCATTGGGCTTCCAACTTCACATACTAGTCAACTCGTCCAAGTAAATAGAACATTTCTACCTCTTCCCAAAGAGCTTAAAACCTGGAAACTTCACATTAGAAGCCAGTATCTCCCTCGGTGTTGACAATAACATTAGAAACATCTCTCTGATTCTTTCATTTCTTTCCTGCATGTAATATCAAGCCTATCATCAACTCTGCCTCTAAGTAAACAGAGCAATATGTGGGCTCAACATGGGAGCCATTCATTGCTTTGAAGGCTGTGTCAATTATTGCTTAAATATTCTAAACCAGTTCTACATCCCCATAGTCTGCATTTGCTCTGCTATTACTCTCTTATGTTACTGGAGGCTTAAAAGACCCACCGCTCACAACCACTTCAGCCCCTTCCAAAACATGTACAGGCAAAGACACCCCCCCCATCTCTAGACTGTGAGCTCATCGTGGGCAGGGAATGTGTCTGTCACTGTACTCGCCCAAGTGCTTAGTAAAGAGCTTTGCACACAATTATGATTGACTGAATGAACAAATCTTATTCAAATACCGTGGTTTAACTCTCTCAGGGCCCTGTGAGTCCAATTCCCTGCTTCTTCCCCATCAAAGAAGAACGTGGTGTTGTTTGTTCCACAATAGGTTTGAGTGACATTCACCGAGTTCTAATCCAGAGAGGAATCATTCTTCGACAGCAGAAGCTTCAAGAGAATCATGGGACAAAGAGGCCAAAGTGAACACAGCACTAGTTGATGCCAATGACATACACACAAAAGGAATGATGGCATTTATTTTACATTTACTATGAGCCACCTTTTCTAGGCTTCAGTTACCTCATCTGTAAAATAGGGATTAAGTTGTGATCCTTATGTGGGGCAGGGACTGTGTCCAACCTGATTATCTTGGATCTACCCCAGCTCTTAGTACAGTGCCTGGTGCCTAGTAAGTACTTACCAAACACCTTCAAAAATAATAAATAAACCCTGGATTCTCAATACTTCTGAGAAACTATATCTTGTATCTAACCTAGTGTTGTGAGGAGCAGCATGGCACAGTGGCTAGAGCATGGGCCTGGGAGTCAGTCATGGGTTCTAATCTTGGCTCCGCCACTTGTCTGCTGTGTGACCTTGAGCATGTCACTTCACTGGGCCTCAGGTATCTCATCTGTGAAACGGGGATTAAGACTGTGAGCCCCACATGGAACAACCAGATTACCTTGTACCTACTCCAGTGCTTAGAACAGTGCTTGGCACATAGTAAGCGCTTAACAAATACCATTATCAGTATTATTATTATTAATAGTGCCTGGCACATAGTAAATGCTTAACACATACCACTAAAAAAAAATAAAATCACATAACAAGCAAATGGCAGAGCCAGGATCAGACCCCAGTCTCTTGGCTCTTTCCACTGCACTGTTTCCAATTTTTTCCATTTTTCCATTTTCTGCAATATCCGTTTCACTATGAAAAATAGTCAGGGTTCCACTTACGCTGAGGAGATGATGTGATATAATCAGGGTACACACTACACAACAAAGTAAAGAATAGAACTGAGGCCTTCGAGTGAATCGCATGAATATTTGCCTGAATTCTGCCTTCCCAATACCTCAGGTAGAGGTGGTGGTGGTGATGATGATGGTGCTCTGGAACCTCAGGCTGTCAGTAAACATCAACTCCCTGAATAAAAACTGCTAGGGAAGTATCGACTTTCTCCTATTGCACTGGGGTCAATGAGGTGTGAATTTGCAGTCCTACATGGGCTATTTACTAGGAATGGTGCTATTATTAAATAAAGGGAGCAGCGGGGACTAATGGAAATAGTATGGGCCTGGGAAGTAGGGGACCTGGGATCTAATCCCTGCTCGGCCACTTGCCTGCCCGCGGGACCTTTGGTCAATCACTCAGTGCCTCAGTTACCTCATCTGTAAAAAGGGGGTTCGATACCTGTTGTTTTAAAGAAGCAGATAGCTTCCAGGTCCCTCATCATCTCTGTTTAGTGGAAAGAGCATGGACTTGGCAATCAGAGGCCATGGGTTCTAATCCCGGCCCCACCACTTGTCAGCTGTGTGACTTTGGGCAAGTCACTTAACTTCTCTGTGCCTCAGTTACCTCGTTTGTGAAATGAGGATTAAGAATGTGAGCCCCACATGGGACAACCTGTTACCTTTATATCTATCCCAGCGCTTAGACCAGTGCTTGGCACATAGTAAGCGCTTAACAAATACCATTATTATTATTTTTCCTGCTTAGACTGTGAGCCCCATGTTGGAGAGGGATGTGGTCTGACCCGATTGTCAAGTATCTAGCCCAGTGATTAGTACAAGGCTGGGTACATAGTAAATGCTCAACAAATAACGTGATAACCTAGTAGATGCTGAGTTAATGTCAGCAGACAATAGCAAGAGAGCAAACACCTGGGCTAGAAAAAAGAAATAGTGTTTGAAAGTTTTTTGAACAGCTGTTCAAGACCCTCTGTTCAAGACCAATCTACTGAGTGCTTACTGTATGCAGAGCACTCTACTAAGCGCTTGGGAGAGTACAGTGAAACATAGTTGGTGGCCATGTTGCCTGCCCACAACGAGTTTACAGTCTAGAGGGGGAGACAAACATTAATGTACATACATTACCAATGGATAGTTACATAACTGCTGTGGGACTGAGGGAGTGGTGAAGAAAAGGAGCATATCCAAGTTCAGAGGGAATGGGAGAAGAGGCAATGAAGGTGGGGAGAATGATCGTCTGTCAGATACGAAAAGGGAGAGCACTTCAGGCCAGAGGCAGAATGTGGGCGAGAGCAGCAGTGAGTTAGATGAGACCAAGGAACAGTGAGTAGGTAGGCATTAGGGGAGAGAGGTTGGTGGGGTGGGTTGTAATAGTAAATCAGGGAGGTAAAGTAGGAAGAGCCAAGGTGACTGAGTGCTTTAAAGCCTATGGTAAGGAGTTTCTGTTTGATGTAGAGATGGATAGGCAACTCCTGGAGGTTCTTGAGGAGTGGGGAAACTTTGACTGAATGATTTGTAGAAAAATGATCTGGGGAGCCCAGGGAAATATGGACCGGGGTAGGGAGAGGCAGGAAACAGCGTGGCCTAGTGGATAGAGCACGGGCCTGGGAGTCGGAAGGACCTGGGTTCTAATCCTGGCTCTGTGGCCTTGGGTAAGTCACTTAACTTCTCTGTGCCCCATATTCTCCCTCCGACTCAGATTAAGTCCCAAGAGGGACAGGAACTGCCTGCCCTAATTAACTTGTACCTACCCCAGAGCTTACAACAGTGTTTGATACATGTTAAGTGCTTAATAAATACCATGGAAGAAACAAAAAAGGAGGCTGATGCAGTAATCAAGACAGATTACAATAAGTTTGGATGGAGAGGGCTGATTTTAGCAATGTCCTGACGACAGGATTGGGTGACGAATAGAATACGTGGGTTGAATGAGAGAGATGAGTTGTGGATAATGCTAAGGTTAAGGGCCTGTGAGGCAAGGAGGATGGTGGTGCTGTCAACATCCAGGGTTTATTTATTTATTATTTTTTAAGGTATTTGTTAAGTGCTTACTATGTACCAGGCCCTGTACTAAGTGCTGGGGTAGATACAAAATAATGAGGTTGGACACAATCCCCCCCTCACATAAGGCTCGCAATCTAAATCCCCATTTTACAAATGAGATAATTGAGGCCCAGAGAAGGTGGTATTTAGTAACTGTATAGTAAATACACTTTATTGGGCTATCATCTCTTAGGTTAATTCACCAGGTGTTCCTGGTTGACTCTTACTGTATTTTTTGTTGTTCATGGAAGTAGGAATGAGAAGCAGCAAGGCCTAGTTTGAAAGAGCATGGGTTTGGAAGTCGGAGGTCATGGGTTCTAATCCCAGCTCTGCCACTTGTCAGCTGTGTGACTTTGGGCAAGGCACTTAACTTCTCTGTGACTCAGTTACCTCATCTGTAAAATGGGGAATAAGACTGTGAGCCCCACGTAGGACAAGCTGATAACCTTGTATCTATCCCAGTGCTTAGAACAGTGCTTGGCACATAGTAAGCGCTTAACAAATACCATCATTATTATTATTATTATTATTATTAAGAGCACAGGTCTGAGAATCAGAGGACCTGGGTTCTAATCCTGAATCTGCTACTTCTCTGGTATGTGACCTTGGGCAATTCACTTAGTAATAATTGTTGTATTAATAATAATAATAATATTTGTTAAATGCTTACCATGTGCCAGGCTACTGTATTAAGTGCTGGGGTAGATATAAGAATCAGGTCCCACATGGAGTTCACAGTCTAAGTAGGAGGAAGAACAGGTATTGAATCCCCATCTTGCAGATGAGGAAACTGAGGCACAGAGAAGTTTAGTGATTTGCCCAAGGTCATGCAACAGGAAGCGGAAGAGGCGGGATTGGAAGCCAGGTCCTCTGATTCCCAGGCCTGCACTCTTTCCACTAGGCCACACTGCTTCCTGAGAATCAAAAGGGCTTAGGATGTGGAATTTGCACCGCTAGAAGTGATTATGTCTCCTTTTCTTTCCCAAAGGCATAAGGGAGTAAAAGTCAAGTTGTGTAATCAAGGATGAATTCCTTAATAATTTTGGTCATCTCTACTTGGACGAAACTGTGTGTCCAGGTACAATGACTAGAAGCCCAGTAGTGGCTACAACAATGGCACCGGGCAGCTCAGCATCATCAAGTACCAACCCAGGCCCGGTTACAAGTGGACCACTGGGAAGCTTTGCATCATCCAGTACCACTGACTCACAGGACACTAGCACTACATCTCCCGAAAGCCCACCGGGCGAGCCAACTTGACCTGGATCACTATGTTGATGCTCCGTCTTGTAAAAGTTCCCTTCCGTTTGAAGGTTAGCTCTGAAGGAAAGATGGGGAGAGCTGTGAGGAGTCTTCACTTGATAAAGAGAGAAATGGGAAACCGCCACTGATGAGAATTCACAGAGTAGAAAAGTAGCTTCCAGGTCCCTCATCATCTCTGCAGGCACGGCTGCATAGAATGGACTGAGTGAAATGGGAAGAATACCACTTTCCTTGGTGGTGGGAAACAGATCCAATGGGATTTGCTGTCCCACTGTTAATTAATATCAAGAAACCTTTCTTGCATCGTAAATGTAGCTGGAGGGGGAAACCCAGTTTGGGGAGACGTCTGAGCTTCCAGGGGCTATCCAGGCTTGTTAAGGAATACAAAGCCATTCAGGGCAACCTTCATTGTTTGAAAGAATTGAGTGTTCTTCAGATAGTATTTCTTTAATTTGTTTCTTCCTGTAATGAACTCTGTTCCACTGCCATCTGTTAATCGGTGGCAATTTTGGCTTTATTACTGCATTCTTTAGATTTTGATTAGTGAACAGGCCTTAGTTCTTTTTCATTCCATTGTCCTGGTGGTCTAATCTTTCTAATGTTTCTATTCCTAAATTGCACAGGATTCTAAATTCTGCAGCTGGAGGTCTTTTATTTTCTTCCATACTTTGTAATTCTGAAAGACTTATTCCAGTAGTCAGGCCAGCATTTGATGATGATTGAGAAAGGAATCTAGTAAACCGTTCTGTGTGTGTGTTTGTGTGTGTGTGTGTGTGTGTGTGTGTGTGTGTGTGTGTGTGTAGTGGGGGGGACAGGGTGCTGAGGAAGGAGGGAACAGAGGCTGTAATGTTATTATAGTTTTTTTTTTTAAAGAAAAGTGGCATGAAACAGAGCAATTTATTTAATTCTATGGAATGAAAGGAAATGGCATGTTTATGGGGGAATTTTCACTATGTTTGAGTAGAACTATATTTTATCTTGGGGCTGTCAATCTTGGGCAAGCCACTCACTTTCCCTCAGCCTCAGTTTCCTCATCTGTAAAATGGGGATTCAATACCTATTCTTTCTCCTACTTAGACTGTGAGGTCCCTATGGGACAGGGACTGAATCCAACCTGACTAACTTGTATCCTTCCCAGCACTTAGAACAATGCTGAACACATAGTAAGCACTTAACAGTTTTATTATTATTGTTATTGTAATTATTATTATTATGAAAGCAGAGGAGGGATCTGAGAACACATGGCGTAGCAGGTAGAGCAGGGGCCTGGGAGTCAGAAGGTCATGGGTTCTAATCCTGACTCTGCCCCCGTCTGCTGTGTGACCTTCAGCAAGTCACTTCACTTTTCTGTGCCTCAGTTACTTCATCTCTAAGATGGGGATCGAGTCTGTGAGCCCAAGTGGGACAGGGACTCTGCCCAACCCGATTTGCTTGTGCCCACCCCAGCGCTTAGTACAGTGCCTGGAACATAGTAAACTTCACAAACACCATAAAATTATCATTATTATTATAACACAGAGATAATCCATTTCTTTGAATGACCCCAAGAATAATAAAAATCTTTTTAAATGGTATTCCTTAAGCACTTACGATGTGTCAAGCACAGTTCCAAGTGCTGGGATAGATATAGGTTAATCAGATCGTATCGAGTACCTTACTCCACATAAGGCTCACAGTCTAAGTGGGAGGGAGAACAGGTATCAAATCCCCATTTTGCAGTTGATGAAACTGAGGTCCAGAGAAGTGAAGTGATTTGTCCAAGGTCACAAAAAAGGCAAGTGGCAGAGTCGGGATTATAACCCAGGTCCTCTGGCTCCTAAACCCATGCTTTATCAACTAGGCCATGCTGCTTCCCAAGATTTAACCAAGATTCAATTTGTTCAGGTTGTTCTTAATCTCAGTGGAATGGTGCCTTTCTCTCATGATCTGAACAGGTGAGAAGTGTTTTAGTTTTCAGTCTAAATCTCACTGCTGCAATTTCTTCTTATTGTCTCTTAGCAGTAGGTGAAAAACAGAGATTACCATCTCATTTATTAAAACCCTTCCTTGGAGACACTAACACCCTTTCTATCATGTCCATAAGAGTGATGCTCAAAAAATATTCTGCTGAGGCTGCTGTTTTTGTCCAGGACTGAACAGTAGGAAGGTTAATCCATGTCTCTCTCCTTCTGTCTTGTCTTTTTTCACCCTCCTTGTTCATCCACTACTTTAGCCCAGGAAATGGAGGATTCCAAGGAAGTGTGGTTCCCCTGCTCCATGCTTCCTGCCCAACAGGGAGCACAATTTAGCACTAAAATCAACTAATCAATGCTATTAATTGAACACTTGTTATGTGCAGAGCACTGTCCCAAGGGCTTGGGAGAGAACAATAACAGAGTTGGTAACAATAACAAAAATAATTGTATTTGTTTAGCGCTTACTATGTCAAGCACTGTACTAAGCCCTGGGTTAGATACAAGATAAGTCCCATATGAGGCTCACAGTAGAACTAGGAGGGAGAACAGGTATTGAATCCCCATTTTGCAGAGGAGGGACCTGAGGTAGAGAGAAGTGAAGTAACTTGCCCAAGGTCACACAGCCGGTAAGTGGCGGTGGTGGGATTAAACCCATGTCGTCTCACTCCCCGGCTCATGCTCTTTCCTCTAGATAATGCTGCTTCCCTGGTAGACAAATTCCCTGCCCACAAGGAGTTTCAACACACATGTATCCCACGTATTTTCCTTTTGTTCTTTCCTTATCCTTCACCATCTACAACTGACACTTCCCATCTCAACACCTTCTGATGGTCAACATTTTATGCAACTCAAACTAGTGCCTCGCTCCACAATAGCATTCCAGAGAGCAGTAAGCTGGGTAAACCCTTTCTCTTTTTGATGTGTACTTCTTGGCCCAGAAAAGAGGGCTTCTGAAGAAGCAGGTTTCACCTATCCTGACTTCCTGGCTGGCATCAGGGAGCATGCGACTGCAACATATAACCTAGACTACTTACTTTGTATTTTCCCCAGCATTTAGCGCAGTGCTCTGCACAAAGGAAGCAATCGATAAATAGCACTGATTCATTCAATCATATTTTCATTCAATCGTATTTATTCAGTGCTTAGTGTGTGCAGAGCACTGTACTAGGTGCTTGGGAGAGAACAATATAATAAACAGAAACATTCCCTGCCCACAGTGAGTTTACACAGTCTAGAGATTGATTGATCTAGATTGTAAACTCCTTGTGGGCAGCGATTGCCAACTCCACTCTATTATACTCCCAGAAGCACTTAATGCAGCTCTCTGCACAGAGTAAGTATTCAATAAATACCATTGATTGATTGACTGTGGAAAGCACCCAGGTCTAGGAGCCAGGAGATCTGGGTTCTATACCTGGCGGTACAGTAGACCGTGGACAAATAACAATCTCTTTGGCCCTCAGCTTCCTCACCTGTAAAACGAGGATTAAATAGGATTGGGTCTAGTCTGAACATCTTGTTTCTATTCCACTGTTTAACACATAATACATGCCTGTGCTCCACCCTACTTAGACTGTAAGCCCCATGAGTCTGTCATATAGCTACCTTACCTTGTATCTACCCATGGATAGAGCATGGGCCTGGGAGTCAGAGCTAATATTATCATTATTTTAACAAATTGGGTTAACTTTTTGTATCCCTGTGTTTCACCATCTACAAGTGTCATTACCACAGAATCAGTCAATTATATTTATTGAGCACTTACTGTGTGCAGAGCACTGTACTAAGTGCTTGGGAGAGGCAGCTTGGTCTAGAGGAAATTGCCTGGGTCTGGGAGTCAGAGGATTTGAATTATAATCCCAGATTTGCCACTTTTTGGTTGTCTACCCTTAGATTGTGAGCCCCATGTGGGACATTGGAATTGTAGCTGACCCAATTAATTTGTATCCCCCCTGCACTTAATACAGTGATTGGCATACAGTAAGTCCTCAATAATAATAATATTGGTATTTGTTAAGCGCTTACTGTGTGCAGAGCACTGTTCTAAGCGCTGGGAGAGATACAGGGTAATCAGGTCGTCCCACGTGAGGCTCACAGTTAATCCCCATTTTGCAGATGAGGGAACTGAGGCACAGAGAAGTTTAGTGACTTGCCCACAGTCACACAGCTGACAAGTGGCAGAGCCGGGATTCAAACCCATGACCTCTGACTCCGAAGCCCAGGCTCTTTCCACCGGGCCACACTGCTATCACAATTACTATCATTATATTCTACTTCTTCTGATCAGAATTTTTCATGATAGGAGAACACTCAGTGCCTGAGCAGATGGCGACTGGACTGGCCAGTAGAATGGAGTAGAAATCAAGTATTGAAAAAGCCGGAAATGATCCCTATTGCTCCCCCCTCGCTACCGTTTGGAGACAATGAACACCGGGCCCTGCCAGCTTCCAATGAACGATAGTTTTTTTTACTGGATACCCACTGATCCCCTCTCCACTTGGAGACATGACCCCACCCTGGGATGTCACTTCTGTAACCCCTGGAAAATGGACCCCGATCGGTACCATCCACCCTCTACATAATCCTTCCTTCATGTCCATTGTTTACCGGTGCTTCCACTACAAGTCCATTGGTCCCCTCTACCATCGTGTCCCTCTGTGGTTGGCTGGTCGGGTCCCGCTGTCCTCGTGCCTGATCCTCTCCTCCAATTGGGCGGGGAATGCCTCCTCCTGCCAGCTTCTGTCCTCAACATGGGCACTTCTTTGATGCCACCCTATGTTTCCCTGAAGCACGCTCTACCGCCACCCCTCCCATATGCTATGAATCCATCACCCTTACCTCGAGCCTCCAAAGACTCTAGCTGCCTACAAGGCCAAACTCCCCCTAAAGCACAATATATAGTTACCAATGATTCAGTCAGTTTCAATTCATTACAAACTTTCTTCTTCCCCCTCCCCATCGTTAACCCCTTCATTTCTCTAAACCCTCCCTGTCGATCTAGTTGGGGGATCGTTCCAGCTTTCGACTCTCGATACTCTTGACTGTGTGTATTTTTCGAGTGCCTACTGCATGCAGAGCTCTGCCCCAAGCTCTTGGAAGAGTACAATATATTGATATTCACCCCACCCTCAGCCGCACAGCCATTATGCACATATCCCTAATTTATTTATTTATATTAATGTCTGTCTCCACTAGACTGGGACCAGGTAAGTCTACCAAGTCTATTTTTTTTAATAGTATGTATTAAGTGCTTACCATGTGCCAGTCAATGTACTAATTGGTGGGGTAGCTACAAGATAAGCAGGCTGGACACAATTCCATTCCCATATGGGGCTCACAGTCTGTGTAAGAAACAGTATAACAGTAGTCTCGTTATATCCCGGCTAGACTACTGTGTCAGCCTTCTCTCTGACCTCCCTCCCTCCTCTCTCGCCCCGCTCCGGTCTATTCTTCACTCCGCTGCCCGGCTCATCTTCCTGCAGAAACGATCTGGGCATGTCACTCCCCTTCTTAAACAACTCCAGTGGTTGCCTATCGACCTCCGCTCCAAACAAAAACTCCTCACTCTAGGCTTCGAGGCTCTCCATCACCTTGCCCCTTCCTACCTCTCCTCCCTTCTCTCTTTCTACCGCCCACCCCGCACCCTCCGCTCCTCCGCCGCCCACCTCCTCACCGTCCCTCGGTCTCGCCTATCCTGCCGTCGACCCCTGGGTCACGTCCTCCCGCGGCCCCGGAACGCCCTCCCTCCTCACCTCCGCCAAACTGATTCTCTTTCCCTCTTCAAAACCTTACTTAAAAATCACCTCCTCCAAGAGGCCTTCCCAGACTGAGCTCCTCTTCCCCCTCTACTCCCTCTGCCATCCCCCCTTTACCTCTCCGCAGCTAAAGCCTCATTTTCCCCTTTTCCCTCTGCTCCTCCACCTCTCCCTTCCCATCCCCACAGCACTATACTCATCCGCTCAACTGTATATATTTTCGTTACCCTATTTATTTTGTTAATGAATTGTACATCGCCTTGATTCTATTTAGTTGCCATTGTTTTTACGAGATGTTCTTCCCCTTGACGCTGTTTAGTGCCATTGTTCTTGTCTGTCCGTCTCCCCCGATTAGACTGTAAGCCCGTCAAACGGCAGGGACTGTCTCTATCTGTTGCCGACTTGTTCATCCCAAGCGCTTAGTACAGTGCTCTGCACATAGTAAGCGCTCAATAAATACTATTGAATGAATAAATGAATAGTACTTAATCCCCATTTTACAGATGAGGTAACTGAGGCACAGAGAAGTTAAGTAACTTGCTCAAGGTCACGAAGCCAACAAATGGTGAAGCCGGAATTACAACCCGGATCCTCTGTCTCTCAGGCTCATGCTCTTTCCACTAGGCCATGTTACTTCCCTATTGTATTGTACTCTCCCAAGCTGTTAGTACAGTGCTCTGCAGACAGTAAGGGCTCAATAAATACCACTGATTGATTGATACAATAAAGGTAATAGACTGTCCCTCTGACAGATCTATGCCAAAGGGGTCCTATATTTACTCACCCATTCTCTTAAGAATGTCTTTTCCCTAAATATTTGTTTGGTCAATACTACAAATCCTTCAATGAAAACAATGTTGGAAGACCAAGGAGATGTCTGGTGTTTAGGCACTATGGAAAACTAAAAGGACTATCAGTCTATCAATCTACTTCTTTCTCTCACTTTCATAGTTCAATCACCTATCAATCAATTCAAAGGCTTCACCCTGGGCAGGCCAGAAGTATACGTAACTAATCACTTTGTTGACTAGGAAAGCCTGACTCCCTGCCCTACAATCCATCTACTAGTCCAAGTTCCTATCTGCCCCTGCCCCATCACTATTTCGAGATTTGTGACCACTCTGCTACAGGAGACCGTTACATGGCAAAAAGAAATCAGTGGTTCAGGAAATCAGACTAAGTAAGAGGGCTCAATGTGATAATAGTTGAATATTAAGCAAATGGTCTAGTCCTCACTGAGAAAAAAAAACTCTTACATTTTTACCAATTTCTCAGGAAACAGAGAAAACACTCAATTTATGGTGCTTGGGGAGTGTAGCATGGCTCAGTGGAAAGAGCCCGGGCTTGGGAGTCAGAGGTCATGGGTTCAAAACCCGGCTCTGCCGCTTGCCAACTGTGTGACTTTGGGCAAGTCACTTCTCTGTGCCTCAGTTCCCTCATCTGTAAAATGGGGATTAAGACTGTTAGCCCCACGTGGGACAACCTGATCACCTTCTATCCCCCCCAGTGCTTAGAACCAGTGCTTTGCACATAGTAAGCGCTTAACAAATACCACCATTATTATTAAAGAAGGTGGCTGGTAGAGAGAAAATAGTTTCCACTTAGATCCCCATCTATCCAGGGGTTAAGTACAGTACATTGTATCAGTGCACACTCAATAAAGACCATTACTAGCCCGACGTGGGAGACCCACAACTTGGAAAGCCAAGCTGGAGAAGATCTGGAAGGTCCAAGCAACCCTTCTCAGACGAGTCAAGCAATCTGAGAGCCTGTGAAAGACACAGAAATTCATTGTCATTGTTGATGCTGACAACATCCTTGGGGGTCTTGTGCTTGTTTCTCAAGTTTTATGACTCAAAACTGACAAAAAAACTTTTTTTTCAGTTCCTTTTTCTTGTTGTCAAGTGATAAAAACATTACACCTGCTTATTAAAGTGAGTGAACAAATGGTGGGAGAATGAGTGTGTGTGGGTGTAATAGGTGACGTGTGGTCTGTTGAATTCAATAACGTCCTCTGCCCATTAGCACCTTGGAAAGGGTAACTTTTTTTCCCCTCAAATCATTACCTACAATTTAATCTGATGTTCTCTATAATGTATTCCACTCCAGTGACAATATTAAGGAGAAACCTCTATATACACAACACACACACACACACACACACACTGAGCAAAGCAGAATTGATGTTCTTTGCAGAGGAACCAAATTAAAAAGTTACTTTTCAGGGCCTTAGGAATAGGGTGCATTGAAAATCAATCTCCAGAGGGCTTCTGGCTGCAGGTTTAATGTTGTAATACCTCAAAGTGAGCATGCCTGTTTTGAATACACACTTATAATGCATTCCGATCCACATTCGTTTCTGTTCTGGAGAACGCACCCACTTTAAACACATCCGGAAAGTCATTTGCTAGCTTGCAGGCTGTGTCTATGGTGATAGCGATTAAGGCTGTCAAAGCAGCCCTGATCCCATCAACTCTTACTGAGCACATGACAAGCCTTCAGAGGGAAAAATCCCCAAACACTACATTTTTTCATGTTTCCCTGGGGCCTCCCCCCACTGTGACAGGACCAATTGCATCAAGCACTTTGCACAACCCCCTATCTCGGCCTGGTTTAATCTTCTCTACTTCGGGAAGGGGATGGAGGGACGACGATGACCACACCATGCAAGTCTACCCTGGATATGAAACATTAATGCGCTAAATTCCAGAGGAAAGCATTATTAAAAATTTCCAGCCCTATAAACGCTGCCATTAATCACTACCAAATTAACCTTATGTGAGTTAAATTATTATGAGTTCCTGTGTAAATTAAATAGTTATTAGTTCCAGGCCTTTTCTTCTGGATACAGGCAGCAGGAATCGTCGAAAGAGGGGATGGAGAAATCTACTGGTTTCAATTTACAAAGAACATTTAGAAAAAAGAGTTTTGCTTGATTACAAGAGCAAAGCCACTTCACAGTATAATATCACAATAATTGTAGCCATATATCATAACATGTCATAATTCCAGGACAAAGCTAAAGCGGCTTTCGTTTGCAACAGCCAGGAATGTTAGGAGAGAGAGGGAGGTAATGGCTTTTTTTCGCTATATTCCACTAGAGAGCAGTATTCTTTTGTAAAAAATCAGGTAGGTCATTATCTGCAAAAGAACCTGAGAGAAAAAAAATCTCCTGCAAAAGAAAGGTTTCAGTAGAAAATGAAATCTCTTTCACTCTTTTTCTCTCTCCCTCTGCTCCTCTCCCTGTCTGTTTCTCTCTGCATCCTTCCCTCACATCCGCTATGCTCAATAAGAACTAAAGATGATCTTTTCTACAAGGTCTCTATTATTAGAGCTATAAAGTGCTTGATACTCTCTCTTCTCCTAAGATACAGCATGTCTTCCGAACAGTCAACCTCTTGACAAGAGACCTATCAGGAGACATAGCAACTAGGTTTCCTTATAAGGCTCACCAAAGTTTAAAAGACACAACCCACCCAGCTAATGAAGTCAGAATCAGTTTGGTGAGGCAGAGTGTTTGTGCCTGTGTGAGCAACTGAGAACTTTGTGAAGCTGTTACTTCTAATTTTCCAGCTTATGGTCTTGGTTTCAGAACTGCTATAACTGAGATTTGTCCTGCTACACAGAGGGAAAATATCATGCCATGGGTAATTTGGTATTATCTCCTTGACAGATGAGTTGACATTACAAGAAACCCAAGGCCCTTGCATCCACTGTCTGAAGGTTACCAACACTTTTTCTGTTATGTAATGGGTTTCTATAACCCTTCTGTTCCAATCATGTGTAAACAGAAATGACAAAACAAATGGGGTGCGTGTGTGTAGCATTGACCGCTTCACTTATCTGATAAACAGAAAACTCCTCGATAATTCATTTCTTTCTCCCTAGAAGGAAATGCATATGCTTCTCCAGTGGCTGGGTTCAGTGGAAGACTTTTAGGCTAAAGATTTGTGTTTTTGTTGTGTTTTGGTTTTTGTTTTTTATCCTAAAGCCAATCCACGAAAACAGAAGGGTGTTTTGTGTCAGGAATTGCATGACCCATGTTATCCTATGCGACTTAGTTCTATTTTCTTACGTAAGGCATTACTTTACTATTTCTTGTTACCTTAAGCTATTGAAGTAAACCTTACAAGCTAAAAGAAGCCAAATATCAGGAGGAAGGAGAAAAAAAGAAATAGAAAGACAGAGTCAACCACTAGGCTAACACCAAGAGGAAATACACTTCTGTGCACACCACTTGTTAATTTATAGAAATACACTAAAAAGCACACAGAGTGTCAGTTTTGATGGTGGCAGATCTCTGTTTTTCACTAAGGCCTGGAGACCTTTTCTGGAAGGGTCTGTTCCCTTTCTTGGCAGCAGCTGTGGGTGGTGGGATAAACTACATTTCCTTTCACAAACAACCCCGGCTTTGGCGAAGGAAACATCCAGACTCCTTGACAAGGATTTTGATAAAGTAACCATTCACTGAACAGCCCCCTCTTTTCAGGACCAACTCTTTATTATTCAACTGTAAACACGTCTACACTTCACTCATACCACTACATTCACAGATCGACACTGCCACTGCCCCAGATTTACAAGCCTTTGTTCTATTCATCAGGGAAATCTTGTAGCAGAAGAAAACATTTTCACTCACACAAGCACAGCACCACACTAGCAAGATCCAAGAGGTGACAGGCCCCCTAAGGCAACTCCTGGGCAAAATTGATTTTGAATATCTGAGTTTCCTCAAAAATAATTTCAAGGTGGTTGGGGAACCAGGCATAATCTCTCTGAATTAAATTTCTGGTAAATGGGGTCTCCCCTTGACTGAGAAGCAAAAAGTCCCTGCAAGTTTTAGGATCAACGCAGAACTGATTTATGCATTACAGGAAACTATTAAACTGAGCCCCGTGAGGGACAGGGATTGTGTCCAACATGATTTTCTTCTATCTAGCCCAGAATTTAGTATAATGCTTGGCACATCTTAAGCACTAAACAAATGCCACTATTATTATTATCTGGCTGCGCTCTCCTCTCTGCCAATGAAATTTATTGAGTTCTGTGTGCAAAGCACTGTACTAAGGTCTTGAGAGATTCCAATGGAGTTAGTAGACATGGTCCCCACCTTGAAGGAGCTAACAGTTTCCTACCTTGGACCCTTTGGTCCTGCCCTTCCTCCTGCTAGGAACTTCCTTCTCCTTCAAATCACCCAGAACACAGCTCTCTCCATCTTCAAAGCACATCTGAAATCCCACTTCCTCCATTAAGTACAGTACTAAGCACTTAATGCAGAGCTCCACACAAGTGCTCAATACATGCCACTGATTGATTGAGGCTTTCCCAGGATAATATATCTTTTCCCCAGGCCCTATCCCCCCACCTACCACCTCAAAACATTTACACCACCTCCTCACATATGCACTCACAACCTGTACGGCACCTATGTGTATTCACTTACATATTCTACTGTTTAATCAATCAACTGTATTTACTGAGTACTTACTATGTGCAGAGCACTGTACTAAGTGCTTGGGAGAGTACAATATAAAAAAGTTGCTAGATATGTTCCCTACCCACAATGACCTTAGTGTCTAGATTTTAAGCACTTATGTGATCTGTCTGTCTTTCTATTCTCCTGTTCCTCCTCTCTACAATTTATCCTGTGTCAGACTAACCCTATAGACAGTAAGTTCCTCGAGGAGAGGGACTGTGTTCTTAAAGTCCACTGTACTCTTCCAAGCTCTTAGAACAGTACTCTGCACAAAGAAGGTATCCAGTAAATATTATTTATTGAATGATTGATTCATCGATTGTTTGATCTGAAACTAGTCAGAGAAAACTTCCTGGAAGGGATGAGAAAAAACTAGCTTGTGATATAGTTTTGAAACATGGTTTGAAAGCTGGCTCTCCTTTTACCTAATCTACTTGATCAGGTGAACCATTACCATCCTGACCTAAAGAATTATAGCCACTATCCTATTTTCTCTTCTTGTTGCAGCCAGGTTTAAAATCAAAATAGCTGAAAGACTACCAAAAGGGCTAGCCACACTCTATCTCCACTCCAGGAACATAACAAAAAGAATTGGATGCCTCACAAGAAAAGGCAGTTCTCTGAGTTCTTCCAGACGAGTTTTGGAAACCCAAGAGATTTGTATGACTTGGAAAAGCTTCTAAAATTGGAAAAGTTATCTGAATCTCTTCAGTTTCTCTCATCTATAATTTTGATCCTGTACACAGTGACTTGAAGTGCATAGCCAGGTGGATTTGAGACAGTTGATTCCCAAGGGTTACATAACAGTTATGCTTGAAGAGTTGGTACAAGTCAGAGAAGTCTTTTGTTTAAGCTTGAAATCTGAAGTGTGTTCCACATCTTGTAAGGCTTTGAAAATGCAATCAGTGTTTCATCACATTGGTTAAGCCAACGAGATCCCTTTCTTTGCTCTCCAATCCCTTCCGGTCTGCCTCCCCAAATGAAAATTCCCCTACAAACATTGAGTATCCATTTATTCTGAGTAAGTTTTAGCTCAACCAAGTAAGCATGATGGGATCATTTTTTGTCTATCCATTTGCCCCTTAATCTTCTTTACCCTATCCCAATCCAAATAGACAAGAGCTCCATAACTGGATGGAATCAATTTCTTCAGCTCATCCACCAGAGTAATTCAAAATGTAAACCGTCCATCCAACTATATACAATTAATTTCCATTGCTTTAAGGGTAGACTGAAAACATTTCCTTTTCCATTCTGGATTGCCAAACTGACCTCCTTTTTATGGGTTTCTAATTTTCAGGACTATTCCTCTGCAGCAGAGTATGATTACAGTCTTAAAAGTATGCTTTCGGGAAGGGTCACGATTTCCTCCTCCTCCTTCCTCCCTCTCCCCACCCCACCCATTTCCCACAATCTCCTTTCTCCATCTTAATCAGCACCCATCAGATAATCATTTTGTCTAATTATTTTAGACCACGCACACATGTGCAACTTCCCCTACTTTCCACACACACACCCCCCTCCCTTCTCCCCCACCACCACTATAGGCTTGGGACTCCATTCACACTGAAAAATTACTAGTAACTTGGTCGATCTGCAAGTAATTTTGCAAAAATGTCTTAACGGTTTGGCCAAGCCTGCCTGACCTGTAGGCCTTGCCTCTCTGAGGGAAGCTCGAAGATTCCGTGGCCTGGTCTGATCAGGACCAGCTGTGGGTGTTCAGATTTTAAATGAAGGAGAAAGGACGGCATTCTCCAAAGCAGGTTTGGGAACTGGAGAAGAAATGAGGCTTCCACTCAAACCAAGGCATGGCTTTCAAGTCTGCTAAGCTCTCTTTTGCTCAGTAAAGATATTTGACTGCACCCAGGAGTCATTTTCAAGTGCTGCTCAGGCCAGGACAGGGTGGAGGGTTCTGTTGAAGGATAAACCTAACTCTTTTGGTAATAAGGGTTGTTTAATAGCTTTGTCCTAGGCTTCTCCATGAAGTATTGATGAAAAAACGATGAAATGATTGATTATCTATCTCTGCTTCCCGAAAGGGCAACAGAAACCTTAAACTATGTTACAAAACCTACGGCTGCACATACACAACAGATCTTCCTCTGCTAGGAGTGGATATTTTTCACCTCTTAATCCATGAGAGATAATAAATAATTCTAGGAGCCCTGATGATGGTATTTATTAAGCATTTACTACATGCCACGTACGGTGCCAAGCACGAGGGTAGATAGAAGATTATCATATCAAACACAGTCCCTGTTTCACATGGGGATCATAACCGATGAAGGAGGGAGAACAGGTATCTTCTCCCCATTTCACAGATGAGGAACCTGAGACACAGAGATTTTAAGAAACTTGCCTATGGTCACACAGCAGGCCGGTAATGGAACTGGATCTCCTATCTTGGAGTCCTGTGCCCTTTCCACTAGATCACCCTGTTTCATTCTAGTAAAGGGGAAGTAAAGAGGGGAACCCATTTTGCTTGATGGAGTGTTCTTGGGAGGAAACAAGTCTACCATTTTGCAATACAGCATTCAGTGTACTAGGTGAATGTTAAGTAATAAGAATTGTAACACATAGTGGGCAGAAGCAGGGAAAAATGTCTCAAGAACTTGATTTGCAAAAATCTAATCTCATCTAGAAATGGTTCCTACTGAGACTGGCCCTATTCATGAATCTGTTCACAACTGGGACACCAATATCAAGGAAAGGTTTGAATTGACAACCCCTGGAGCAACCAACCCCACCACCTGCCTCATCCCTCACCTTCCACTCAGCACCTTTTTCCCTGCTGGGCCGAGAGGTTGATTGTTTTAGCCTACATGGGGATACCATATACAAACACCTCACAGGCTTTGGTTTCACCAATTAAGGCCCTGATTATCAACCCAGAATCAGATGGAAGTCATTAGATCTCAAAACATTGAAGATGAACAGGCCTGGGAGTCAGAAGGACCTGGGCTCTACTTTCTGCTCTGCCACTAGTCTGCTCTGTAACCTTGGACTACACACTTAACTGCTCTGTGCCTCAGTTACCTCATCTGTAAAATGGGCTTAAGACTACGAGCCCGATGTGGGACAGGGATTATGTCTAACCTGATTAGATTGTATCTACTCCAGTGTTCAGGACAGTGTAGGGCGCATAGTAAGCTCTTAATGTTAAAAAAAATAAATAAAAAACCAGTGGGTTAGATTGTTAGCACACTGAGGACCGTGATGCCAACCTCTGGTGCTGTCCAAACATTTGTACTTCAATCTCATCTATCTCATTGTCAGCTTCTACTAGCCCACATTCTCCCTCTGGCCTGGAACACCCTCCCCCTTTCATTAATTCATTCAATAGTATTTATTGAGTGCTTATTATACACTTCATATCTGACAAACACTTGCCCCACCTTCAAAACCTTATCAAAATGACATCTCCTCCAAGAAGCCTTCCCTGACCAAGCCTTCATTTCCCCTACTAACTCTCCCTTCTGTGTCACCCTTGCGATTTGGATCTGTTCCCTTAAAGCAGTTGATAGTCATCCCATCCTCAGCTCCCAAATACTTGTGTATATATCTGTAATGTATTTTAATGTCTGCCTCCCCCTCTATACTGTAAGCTCCTATGAGCAGGGAATGTGTCTAACAACTCGGCTGTGTTGAATTCTCCCAAGCGCATAGTATAGTGCTCGGCACACAGTAAGTGCTAAATAAATACCATCAATTGAGTAATTATGAGGAGGGACATTATTCAAGAACCTGGCTGTTATTGGACTGGGTGAGTTATAGATAACACCTTAGGTAGATCCTGAATTTGGAGTTGAACCCAAGAATTTCAGAGCAACCAGCTGTGTAGGTATTAGTGCTGTCAGATAGTGGGAAGGTCGTTATTGGAAAGGTAAAATCAGTAGTTAAAAATGGAATGGCAAAATAAACACGGAAATTTGGAGTAAAACGTTTTATAGGAAGTTATATTTTAAAATATGCTAATTCTGCATGCTTGCCGATGGAGTTTTTCACTCTGCATTTTTTGGTCCCAGCATCAAACTACCTTTAGCCTCTCGGTACCATTTCTCTTTTCTGCCTGAATTAGAGCTACAAATGCTAAAGTTCATCTCCATTTTGCAGATTCAAGAGGCTTCCATCATCTGGCTCTGTCTAGGAAAAGAACTAGTCGTTTTTATGCGCTTGACAGAAATGAAATGACCCTCTGAGCATTTTGGAGTTTTTCCAAGCTCTAGTTTCAATTAGTATGCGTAGAAAACGAAATGATCTTTTCTCAAATATCATGAGCAATTATACCAGGCAGAATGCTGTCTCTGATTTCCTGTTGTCTGCTCTGTTAAACATTTGGACCTAAGGCTTTCTCCCTCTTATCTTGTTCAGAAAGAAGGGAGTTTCTTCATCTAGAGGATCTTTCGAACCAGGAGCCAATCAATCGATCAAAGGATTTGCACACAGTAAGTGCTAAATAAATACCACTGGAGAAGCAGCGTAGCTTAGTGGAAGGAGCACAGGCTTGAGATTCAGAGGTTGTGGGTTCTAATCCCAGCTCCGCCACTTGTCAGCTGTGTGACTGTGGGCAAGTCACTTAACTTCTCTGTGCCCCAGTTACCTCATCTGTAAAATGGGGATTAAGACTGTGAGCCCCACGTGGGATAACCTGATTACCTTGTATCTACCCCAGTGCTTAGAACAGCGGTTGGCACATAGTAAGCACTTAAATACCATCATTATTATTATCTTTCAAACTTGGAACCAATCAGTAGTACCAGTTGACTGCTTATTGGGCGTAGATCACTCTACTAAGCCTGCAGAGAAGCACATAGGGTATGTAGGAGAAAAACATCTGTATGTTAGATATATAAATAGATATCTCTGTGTCATGCACAAGTGGATTCTTGCCAATATCAAAGGTATTTATTGAGCACTTACTGTGTGCAGAGCATGGACCTAAGTGCTTGGGAGAGTACAATATTTATGAGAAGCAGCATAGCGTAGTGGATAGAGCACAGGCCTGGGAGTCAGAAGGTCATGAGTTCTAATCTCAGCCCCACCACTTGTCTGCTGCCTTGGGCAAGTCACTTCACTTCTCTGTCCCTCAGTTACCTCATCTATAAAATGGGGATTGAGACTGTGAGTCCCATGAGGGACAGGGACTGTGTTCAACCCAATTTGCTTGTATTCAACAAGGGTTTAGTACAGTGCCTGGCACATAGTAAGTGCTTAACAAATGCCATGATTATTATTATCATCAGAGTTAATGGACATATTACCTGTCCACAAGGAGCTTACAGTCTAGAAGGGGAAACACTCAAATTAATTACTGATAATAAGTGCTGTGGGACTGAGGGTGGGGTTAATTAAAGGGTGCAAATCCAAATGGAAGGGTGATGCAGAAGGGAGAGGGAGTAGGGTAATTGAGGGCTTAGTAGGAGGAGGCCTTTTGGAGGAGTTGTGTTTTTAACAAGGCTTTAAAGGTGGGGAGAGTGGTGGTCGGTCACATATGAGGGGGATGGAGTTCCAGGCCAGAGTCACAATATGGGAGAGGGGTCGGCAGTGAGATAGACTAGACTGAAGTATAGTGAGTCGGTTGGCATTAAAGAAGCAAAGTAAGTGGGCTGGGTAGTAGGAAATCAGTAAGGTATGATCGGAGGGGGTGAGGTGATTGAGTGTATAAAAGCCAATGGTAAGAAGTTTCTATTTGATATAGAGCTGGATGGGCAAACCCTGGAGTTTCTTGAGGAGTAGGAAAACATAGACTGAATATTATTTGAGAAAAATAATCCGGGCAGCAGAGTGAAGAGTGGAGTGGCATAGGGAGAGAAAGGAGGCAGCAAAGTCAGCAAGGAGGCTGATGCATTAGTCAAGGAGGGATAAGAAATACTTGAAACAGCATAATAGTAATTTGGAGGGAAAGGGCAGATTTTAGAGGTGTGATGAAGGTAGAACTGACAGAATTTGGTGGCAGATTGAATATGTGGGTTGAATGAAAAAGCTAAGTCAAGGATAATGCCAAGGTTTTGTGCTTGTGAGACAAGGAAGAAGGTGATGCTGCCTAAAGTGATTGGAAAATTGGGGGACGGAAGGGTTTGGGTGGGATTTGAATTCTGTTTTGGACATGTTAACTTTAAGGTGTCAGTGGGATGTCCAAGTAGAGATATCCTGAAGGCAGAAGGAAATGTGAGACTGGAGAGGAGGAGAGAGATCAGCACTGGAGTTGTAGATTTGGGATTCATCTGCATAGAGATGATATTTTGAAGCTATGGGAGCAAATGTGTTCTCCAAGGGAGTAGCTGTAAATGGAGAATAGAAGGGGACACAGAACTGAGCCTTGGGGGACTCTCACAGTTAGAGTGTGGGAGGAGGAGGAGAAACCAGAGAAGGAGACTGAGAATTAGCCAGAGAGACAGGAGGGGAACCAAGAGAGTTCAGTGTCAGTGAAGCCAAGGTTAGAGAATGTTTGCAGGAGAAAGGGATGGTCCACAGTGTCAAAGGCAACTGAGAGGTCAAGGAGGATTAGGATGGAATAGAGGCCAGAGGGTTTAGCAAGAGCCTCCCATGCCATATACTTTTCAGGGACTCAAAAATCATATTTATTGGAAGCCCCATGAGTATGGCATGGTGTTAGGCATTTGAGAGAAAGTACACTCTCAAATGTACTTTGAGAATATTAGAATATTAGCTTTTTAAAAGCAAAGAACGTGTTTTGTGTTTCTAATGTGCATTCCCAAGTGCTCACTGCCACAGTGGGAACTCATTAATTACCATTACTATCACATAGGATGCATATCTTGAGAACAGGGAAAATTCAATTGTATTGGCCCTCTCACTCTTCAGATGAAATGGCAGAAGAAAATGTTTTCCACCCAACCTTCTTTTCTCTCTCCACTGCCTGCAAATGATGAAAAGGAACGCAAATCACTAATAGAGCTAGACAGCATGGCATTGCAGATAAAGCACGGGTTTGGGAGTCAGAAGGTCGTGGGTTCTAATCCCAGATCCACCACCTATGTGGCCTTGGGCAAGTCACTTCACTTCTCTGTGCCTAAATTACTTCATCAGAAAAATTGGGGATTAAGACTAAGAGCCGCATGAGGGACGGGGACTGTGTCTAACCCAATTTGCTTGTATCCATCCCACTGCTTAGTTCGGTGCCTGGCACATGGTAGCACTTAACAAAATACCAAAAGCATTTGCTAGTCTGTCAATGGTATTGATCAATTGCCTCCTGGGTGTGGACAATTAGAATAATGATAATGATATTTATTAAGCATTTATTGTTCATCAAAACCAAGTGCTATTAGGTTAGATATGAGATAAGGTTAGAGAAGCAGCATGGCCTAGTGGAAAGAGCACGGGCCTGGGAGTCAGAGGTTGTGTGTTCTAATCCTGGCTCTGCCACGTCTGCTGAGTGACCTTGGACAAGTCATTTAACTTCTCTGTGCCTCAGTTATCTCATCTGCAAAATGGGAATCAAGATTGTGCACCCCATGAGGGATAAGGACGGTGTCCAACCTGATTACCTTGTATCTATCCCACTGCTTAGAATAGTGCTTGGCATATAGTAAGCTTTTAACAAATACCCCAATTATTATTATAATCAGATCAGACACAAACCCCGTCCCTCAGCAGGTTCACAGCCTAAGAGGGAGGCCAAGAAGGTATTTTATCCCCATTGTACAAATGAGAAAAATATAGTCCAGAGAGCTTTAGTGTTTTGCCCAAGGTCAGACAGGTCAATAGCAGAGTGGTGAGTAAAATTCCAGTCTCAACTCCCAGCCCCTTGCTCTTTCCACTAGACTACACTGCCTTCATGAACCAGCCTCTGTAGATGAACCAAATGCAGGACTCTTTTCTGAAAAATACTGAACAGGAAGGGAAATGGGAATGCTGACTTTTCAGGGCCCTGTGACAAATGAAGAACTTTTGTTCTGAAGAGGCAACATGAAGCTGAGAACACTGGAAATTTGGAAAGACTGGGAAAATATCTTTCCAGGACCACTCTGGTGTTCTCTAAGACTGGGTTGCCACACTGCCATCAATCAATCAATTCATCAATGATATTTACTGAGCGCTTACTGTGGGCAGAGCCACTCTACTAAGAGCTTGGGAGACTATAGTATAACAGACCTGGCAGACACTTTCCCTACCCACAGTGAGCTTACAGTGAAGATGAGGTGACAGACATTGATATAAATAAATTTTGGCTATATACAGAAGTGCTGTGGGGCTGAGGGTGGGGTGAATACCAAGTGCCCAGGGTACCCAGGACATCTCTACTTGGAGGCCCCACCAACACCTCAAACTGAACATGTCCTAAACAGAATTCCTTATCTTTCCCACTCAAAACCTGTCCTTCCGCTGACTTTTCTATTGCTATAGACAGCACCATCAGTCTCCCTGTCTCACAGGCCCTTAACCTTGGCATTATTCTCAACTCATCTCTCTCATACAACCTGCATATTCAATCTGTCTCCAAATCCTGTTGGCTCAACATTCACAACATCACACAAAATCTTCCCTATCTTTTCCTTCCAAACTGCTATCCTGTTAATTCCAACACTTCTCCTTTCCTGCCTTGACTACTGCATCACCTTCCTTGTACTCTCCCAAGTGCTTAATACACTGCGCTGCAGATGGTAGGTGCTCAGTAAATTTGATCGACTGCTTGGGTACAGATCTAAGTGATCATCTGGAGAATCACTTCCCAAAGAATAGTAGTAGTAATAATAGTAGAAGTGGTGGAAGAAGCAGTAATAGTAAGGAACATGTCTACCAATTTTGCCATATTGTACTCCTCCAAGTGCTCTGTACAATGCTCTACACGCTAAGCACTCAAATATAGCATTTGAGCGCCCACATGGCGCCATACGCTGTTCTTGTTGCTTGAGAAGCACAAAATAAAGTCCCTGCTCACAAGGAGCTTGTACTCTAACAGGGGAGACAAATAATTAAAAATATTTACAATTAGAGAGAGGGACATACATAAATAAAAGGAGCCACACCTAAGTGAGCGGGTTTGCAAAGAAAGCTTGCTCCACACAGGAATGGCCTTTTGATTCGAAATTCCATCCTTGCAGGATCCCAAAACTTTTGGTATGATCTATGGATCTTCCTTTGGGGTCACTCCTACTTTCTGTGAGCCCACAAGGTCATCACCAGCTCAGGTTTTCCTTTCTCCTCCCCCTGATGAAGACAAATGGAAATAGGGGAGCTTGGGCAAATTTTCTGATGGGCTTTTGCATCGCCGTTCAAGGGCAGGGGAAGCCAAGCAAGATAGGCCACCCTTTCATCCTTTTTGTGTAGTTCTGCTCCTCCTCAGAGTTGGAAAGCATGAACTGCCCTCAAGTTCAATTCTATAGACATAACACTTGAATGTAGAATCCACTGTTCCCTTATAGTGGCAGTAGGATTGGAGACTAATACACCGAGCTGGGCTCTTCAGATTTCTTGGAGTGTGACAAGAAAAGCACAGATTTGGGTTGAAGCTACAGCTAAAGGTAAAGTTGATAGATCATCCAGAAGGGGATAAAACTGTACAAAATCCCATCAGCCACTCAGTGGAACTTTTCCCTTATTCTAATCTGTCAGTCTCTCTCTCCCTTTCTCTCTAAGCATTCTATTCCCTTCATTCATTTGACTTTTGAACATTGTTAAATTTTGCAACTAATGGGATGGCAGGTTTGCCTATTTCTACACAGTTAAGACAAGGAACTCCTGAGATTAATCCACAAAGGCTGAACAAGCAATAATTGGGGAAAATTGAACAAAGAAAAAGGAAGCCAAATTGTAAATGAAATGGTGGCAGCCAAGACGCTAGAGCTATGAAAAACTCAAGTTACTCTGGTGAATGTGGTGTTCAGAACAGCTCTGCATTAAGGAAATCAAATGGCCCCATTCTGTCCCTGTGTTTTGGATGTCTGAGAACACCCAGGCTTACCAAGCAATACTGAAATGAAGTCTTGTCAAATACCAGAAAATCAAGTTCCTCTTTCTAGATCTTGTCACTGCTATTAAGTGTCTTTAAGAAAGTTTCTAGCCATGAAAATACAACTCAACATTGCTTGGTCAATATTTTGGATGCTCAAGGGAAGAATATTTGTGATCTAAATATACAGTTGCTAGCAGGGGGAAGGATCATGAGTGCACTGTCTCAAAATAGTCCAGGGTACCATAGAGGATCCTGTGCCCTCCTCTCAACGATTTCTAGAGCCGGGGAAGTGAGATGTGACCCTGCTAGACTGCATCATCCTCCTATGGCCTGTTTGCGGAAGCCTTCCCTCTCCATTTTGGGGTACAGATTTATGGATTCACCAAATGGGAAGTGAGTATCAGCATCTGCAACCGGACAGGACAGAAAGCCAAATTGTCCATAATCTAGTTGCCATTAGAATAGCCATTTAGAGAAGACCATCATGAGCCAGAGACTCAAAAGAAACATTTAGCTGCTGGAGCAATGCAGCTTTTTATTTGGGTTTTTTTTTTTCAAAATATGAGGGGAAAAAAAGGGAAATTTGAAGGCCGGGAATTAATCTTGCCTGCGGCTCTGTGCAAAATGAAAGGATGGAACAAAAATGGGGTATTATTAAAGCAAGAGTCTCCCTATTCCTCCTCCTCTTCCTTCCCCTCCTCCTCTCTCCCACCCCAAAATCTAACCAATCCCTAAAGAAACTAGTCATTTCTTCCTCCTCACGGTTGCTGATATAAATTTCCTCTGTTAGCGGCAACTGACCAGAACCTCCACCTACCTCTGGGGCCTAATTTGAAGAATGGAGACTCCCATGCAATGTGCCTACTTACTGGAGTGGAGCCTGCCGCTAAAAGATCACGCTGCCTAGAAAAGTGTGCATGCTGCTATTAGTCGTAGTAGTAGTAGTAGTAGTTATTGAGTGTCTGTATAGGGTAATGCTCTGAACTAAGCACTTGGGAAAGTATAGCACAAAGAAGTGACACTCTGCTTGCCCACCAGGTGATTGTATTCTAATAGAGGAGATAGACATAAAATATCATTTCTTCCAATTGAAAAATGGATGTCACCTCTGGTCCTCCAATCATTAGACTTCACTGCCCGATATTATGTGCTCCAAAGAAGAATTGAAGAACTTTTAAAACAAAATGTACTCCTGAACTAGGTAGAATGGGAAATGTGGATGCAGAATGAACGTTTGGTTTCAGGAAGGAGAGAATTATCTTGGACATTTCTTAGTGGATGGGCTGGTGACCATTCGCCCAGAGCCCTGCACAGTCTTGGATAAGGTTTCAAAACAACTGGTATCTGTGGAGAAATCACTGAAAAAAATACATAAACCTTCTTATCACCATCTTCAGAGTTTGCTGGTAACCCAAATTATATTTTCCCCAAATTTTATACATCACTACTTAATTAGGAAATAGAATAATGCTTTGTTATGTGTGATCTTATTTAAGAGATATGAAACGCAACATGGGGGTTGGATTTCTGTTTTGTTATCCCAGCAAAGGTGCTCATCTGTTTCCCCTTTTCTTTGCAATAGATCCAGTTATTTGAAACATCACTATTATTGCTCAGAGAAGATATAAGCTTAACAGATTATAACCTTCCATTTACAATAACATTCCCTTTTTTAAAAAAAAAGTAAGCCGTTTTTATTGTTTTAAGTTGTCAGCCTTGGAGGTAGTCCATATAGATTGCAAACATATGAGGCTATGTGAACGTAACGATATAAAAGGGAGAGGAAGAGGGGAGGGAGATTGGGTGCTATAGAAAACCTCCATCTCCTTTTTGACTAATGAGAAGGGCGCACCTGATAAAATCCTCCCACGGACATTTTTCCGATATTAAATTTTAAAAGTGGCACGTTTTACCGGCAAGGGTGGGAGCGGCATTAGTCTATTAACAGCTGGAAATTTCACACGTGGAGAATGCCAAAAAAAAAAAAGGCAAGTAAAATGAGGTTAAAGCAAAAGCTAATTAGAGATGAGAGATAACCTGTGTTAATGGCTAGGCTTCAGTAATTTAAATTTGATGATCCAAGTCATTAGTAAATATGTACTGGCATGGAGAATTGCTATGCAACTCAGCACAATTACAAAAGTAACTAGCTCCACCCTTCCCACCCCCATCACCACCACAGTACAGTGTAACTTTCTAAATTGCTCTGAGACTTGTGAAGATAAAATAGGGATAAACATAATTCTGGTATTCACTGAACAGTTGCCAAGCACTGGCGCTAAGTCCTGGGGGTGATACACAACTATCAGATCAGAGACTTCCAACGGGGGGGGGCTCACAGTCTAAGGTGAACAGGCATCCTGAAAAACAGCTGGTTAACATATCTGTAATTCATTTATACGAATGTCCGTCGACCCATCTAGACTGTGAGCTCATTGAGGTAGGGGATGTGTCCAACTCTGTTGTACTGAAACTTCCCAAGCGCTTAGTCAGAGCTCTGCACACAGTAAGTACTCAAATTCAATTGACTGATAACCAAGGCAACTGTCTGCTGGGTTATGATGCTTTGGCCTTGCATTGGCAGTGTCCTGTGATCACTTATCATTATGTTTATTGCATGCTTACTATGTGTCAAGCACTGTTCTAAGTACTGGGGTAGGTATGAGTGAATCAAGTTAGACACAGTCCCTGTCCCACATGGAGCTCACAGTTTAATGGGTAGGGAGAAGAGGCAGTAAATCCCCATTTTAAAGATGAGGCAACTGAGGCACAGGTAAGTTAAGTGACCTGCCCAGATCACACAGCAGGCAAGTAGCAGAGGCAGGGTTAGTGCTTTTGTGGTTGCCAAGACAGTGCTTTTTCGCTTCAGCTGTCAAGGTGTCCTGCATGTAAAAATACCCATAATGCACTTTGCAATCATCATCAGGACTGGATTTACCTGTCAGTCAGCAGCATGGATGTTTCTTTTTCTGTCTCTCCCTCATTTCTCTCTCCCCTACTTCATTTCCTTCTCTCTCCTCTCTCCCTTCTGCTTCCTCTCCTCTCCCTTCTCTCTCCCCACTAATTCCTCTCCTCCTTTCCCTCCTCTCCCCTTCCTCCTGCTTCCTCTCCTTCTTTCTCCTCCCTCTGTTTCCTCTTTCTCCTCGCTCTTCCCTGCTTCCTCTCCTTTCCTTCTCCCCATTCCACTTTTCTCCCTCTCCCTTCCCTGTTTCCCCTCCTTGTCTCCCTCCTTTCTTCCCCATTCTTCTCTCCTCTATCTCCACCCTATTTTTCACTTTTTCTTTCCTGTGTTTCCCTGTTTCTCTTTCTCTCATCTTCTCTTCCATCACAAAAGCATAACACAAAACATTTATTTTTTTTTTATAAAAGTTATCCAGGTTCTGTTTTCTATTTTAAAATAAGCCATTTTATTGGCATGCCACTCACGCCCAGCCCTAAAATCTCTTTCTTATTCCATTCTCGCAAGCTTTTAGGTCAGACTTGCTTTAAAGTTCCTCTCAAGATTCTTCTCCTGGAAGAGAGGAAACATCACTATAACTAAACCTAAACAGAGCACTTAAAATTACAAATGACTAATGCAAATGTTTCAGGCAAACTTTGTACATTGTCATGGAAAGGAAAAAATGAAAGGTTTTCCCAGCATCACCCTAGGGCAGGAAGTATTTCAAACACCCAGAACAATCTGGCTCCCCATGTACCTTAGCCCATTTCGGGGGGGGGGGGGGGGCGTGTGTGTGTGTGTGTGTCACAGAGAGAGACAGAGACAGATAGAAACCCTGTGAAAAATTGTGAGACCATAATTAATTTATTATTTGACTTTTGGAAAGCACCCAAAATCTGATAGTCATTATAGAAAACGTATGTAAATACACCATTTGGATACTCTCATCTGCTAAACAAGATCCGGCAAGCATAAAGATGAAGGCTGAAGTAGGCAGACACCCATCCGGAATGCAAGGCATTTTAGTTCTAGGTCCACTTCCACAGGAAGCCATTTTGTTTACATGGGGGTTATCTTCAAGATTTCTAACCAGGCTACCACAACTGCAGAAATCTGGGTTGGAGGCAGAAATATCCTGGAGGGGGAGGGAGGTGATCAGATCTCATTCAATCCCGTTTGGGAGTCCATATGCCAATGATGATTAAAGCTCAACCTTTGACAATCACTGCAGGTTTTGGTTTTTGGTTTTTTTTTTTTTTACATTGATCCCTTTGAGGTAATTGCTCTGCTCTCCAAGTGTCTGAACAAGTTAGTTGTCTAGGTGAGAGAAAACTCGCAGAGGAGTTATCACAAATTACCCATTTCAGAAACTGTAGTTTCTTTCTGAATCCAGGCCTCACAGTATTGGTCTCTGCCAGTGTGATCTCCAGGCCAGTGTGAATGATCCCGAGGGGACAGGAAAAGAGGTGACAGGAAGAATAAATCACTGTAAAGCCTCAACCAGGACAAAAGTGAGCACTTAATGGCGTGATCAATCAGCACTATGGTTTGCACTAGTTACGCCACATGTTACAATTCCAAATTTTCCTCAATGGTTAGTCAACCACAGCAGGAATTCTGCCCAGCCTACTTCTGAGACCAACTTCTTTTCCACCTGTTCCTTCAGGAAATCTGAGATTAAAAGATCTTCCCCCAAATTCCCATTTATGTCTAAAACTGGAATCTGGAATCATCAAAGGGCCACCACCATCCTGGTACAGCTTTGACCATCTCCCGGTCAAAATATTGTGACCGCCTGCTGGCTTCCAGTCAATCATATTTATTGAGTCCTTACTATTTGTAGAGCACTGTACTCAGCCCTGGGGAGAATACACTAGTACAATATAAAAGACATGTTCTCTGCCCACAAAGAGCTGACAGTCTAGAGGCTGAAGGAACTCAAGCAGAGAAGGGCCTCAGAAGGGGAGCAGGTTTGGTGGGGAGGAGGAATGAGCGAGAGAGAAGAAGAGAGAGAGAAGGAAACAGAGAAGAGAGGAAAGGACGGTGAGGGAAGAATGAACAGGGGGAAGGCAAGAACACTTGACCATCTGCCTCAAGGTCCTTCATCAGGTGATTCTTTCTTACTGGAAGGTTGCTCCCTTTCCCACTACACCTCAGCACCTGCTCCTCACCCCTCTCAGGCAAACCACCTGACCACTCAGTCTAACTTCCAACACATTAGCCCATTCTACTTGAAACTCCCTTCTCCATCACATTGACTTGCTCCCTTTATTCATCCTCCCTCCCAGCCCGACAGCACTCATGTACATATCTGTCATTTATATTAATGTCTCTCTCCCCATCTAGACTGTAATAATGTTGGTATTTGTTAAGCGCTTACTATGTGCAGAGCACTGTTCTAAGCGCTGGGGTAGACATAGGGGAATCAGGTTGTCCCACATGGGGCTCACAGTCTTAATCCCCATTTTACAGATGAGGTAACTGAGGCCCAGAGAAGTGAAGTGACTTGCCCACAGTCACACAGCTGACAAGTGGCAGAGCTGGGACTGTAAGCTCTTTGTGGGCAGGGAATGTGTCTGTACATTATTTTATACTCTCCCAAGAGCTTAGTGCAGTGCTCTGCACACAGTAAGGGCTCAATAAATATGATCAAATTGAATGAACACATTATTCGTGTCTCCCCTGTCCACCCAAATCGGTTAATTCTACATTCAAATAATGCAAGCACTGTTTTCCCCATTAAACAGCCAAGGTGTCTAAGAGGGCTATATCTGGAATACGTTTACAATGTCCTCAAGCTTAACAAATGCAGCCCCTCGGGAGAGGTTGACCCAGGATCACTTTGCTCGAAGTCAAAGAGGTGGATAGACAGAGTGACAGAAGAAACAAGATTTAGAACACCGACTCACTCTGCAGGAGGGGCATGTTGCCCCAAGATGCAGCAAACCTTAACAATAATAATAATAATGGTATTTGTTGAGCACTTATTATGTTCCAAGCACTGTACTAAGTACTGGGGTGGATACTAGATAATCAGGTCCCACAAGGGGCTCACAGTCTGAGTAGGAGGAAGAACAGGTATTGAATTCCGATTTTGCAGATGAGGGAACTAAGGCCCAGAGAAGTTGAGTGACTTGGCCAAGGTCATACAGCAGGTATGTGGCGGAGCTGGGATTAGAACCCAGGTCCTCTGACTCCCAGGCCCATGCTCTTTCCACTAGGCCACACTGCTTGCCCTTCTTGGCGTCAGGTCTTACCAGTCATGTGCAAAACTGTTAATAGCCCTCATGGAGATGTAAAGCTTCCCCATTCATGAGGTTCAGGTATAATAAGCAGCAGCATGGTCTAGTGAAAAGACTCCAGACCTGAGAGTCAGAGGATCTGGGTTCTAATTACTTCTCCTCCACTTGTCTGGTGTGTAATCTTGGACAAGTCACTTAACTTTCTTGTGCCTCCATTTCCTAATCTCTATAGTGGGGATTTGATACCCCTTCTCCCTCCTGTTTAGACTATGAATTACATAGGGACTGTGCCCAACCTGATTAGCTTGTATCTACCACAGTGCTTGGTACATGCTAAAGGCTTAAGAAATGCCACAATCATTTATAATTTTTCTGCCACTTGACTTTAAGCTTCTTGTGGGCAGGGAACCAATAATAACAATGGTATTTGTTAAGCCCTTACTATGTGTCAAGCACTGTTTTAAGCGCTGGGGTAGATATAAGGTAATCAAGTTGTCCCATGTGGGGCTCACAGTCTTAATCCCCATTTTACAGATGAGGTAACTGAGGTGCAAAGAAGTTAAGTGACTTGCCCAAAGTCACACAGCTAAGTGGCAGAGCCAGGATTAGATCCCTTGACCGACTCCCAAGCCCGTGCTCTTTCCACCAAGCCATGCTGCTTCAGGGAAAGCATTCAGCAACTCTTATATTGTCCTCTCCCAAGAGTTTAGTACAATGCTTTGCACATAGTAAGCACACAAAAACATGATTGATTGACGCGACAGTCAGTACCAGGGGAGCATATAAAAGGAGTGTAAGATGTTACAATTTACTGGGCCATGAGCTTCCACCCACATTTTTCTGGGCACCAGTGTGACTTTAAAGAGGTGCCAACAGAGCACCCACTGTAGCCACAGAGGATGAACAGTTTTGTTATGTGTAAAAGTCTTTATTGACGGCCCATCTCCTCCAAGAGGCCTTCCCAAACTAAGCCCCACTTTTCCTCATCTCGCACTCCCTTCTACTTCACCCTGACTTGCTCCCTTTGCTCTTCCCCCTTCCAGCCCCACACCACTTTTTTACACATCTGCAATTTTATTTGTGTTGATGTCCGTCTCCCCGCCTCTAGTCTATAAGTTCGTTGAAGACAGGGAACATCACTGTTTTTTGTTGTGTTGTACTTTCCCAAGCACTTAGTACTGTGCTCTGCACACACTAAGCGCACAATAAATATGAATGAATGAATGAATGAATGAATAAAGGGCCTTGAGGTCCTGAGAGGAAAGGGTTTCGCAACCCCTGTCTACTTTTTAATGAGGGCACCAGCTCCGCAAGTGAAAACCCTGAGAGCAAAGGCAAATCTTGGATGGTTCCCATTTACAGGAGGCAAGACACATCTGGAAGAAGTAACCAGAATAGGCCACTGAATTTAGGGGAATGAATGAGCTCAAGAGGAAACAGATTCTATATAAATCGTAATACGAGGAAGAGTGAAACTGAAGCACAAAGGGGAAAACTCTGCAGTGCAGCCGAGACATGGTCCCCGCCAAAGGAGGGGGAAGCAAGCCGAAACAGGCACATGACACCCTGCCTTATTTCCCTAAACCCCCACTTGCACACATTTCATTCTGGCAACGGCGGAGATCCTTAATCCCTTAGCACACACTACTGACTGTTCCAACTTGACATTTCCATGTGAAACCACAGAACAGTCATACTTTACCATGGGTGATTGGATTACACCACACCTGGCTCTTGAAATTTTAGCTCTGCACACCAGCTGTTCCCCAGGCACTGGGCTTAATCCACTGCCCCTCCTCCCCCCTTTCCTTTGGCCATCTCCCCCAGTTGCCCTGTACTGGGCAAAACCCACCAAGCCCCAGGACTGAGTGATACCGCTTACGACATCATCTTGATTTGGAATATGGTAGAGATGGATAAATATGGTATAGATGGGTAAACTGCCTCACTCTTCCTTTCGCCAGCCCAAATCATGTCTTTCCTTCTCATCTCCATCCCATCCACTCCCCTCAACTTCTTCTTCCGTCAAGATGTTTAGAGGAAAGAGTGCACTGCTCTTGTGAGAGCTGAATAAAAACTTGGAGGTACTTACTGAAAACACTAGAGTCTAGGCCCTCATGCTCAGTGAATGTTGATGACAGAGGAGGCCACTTCAAACTGATAAAGCTGCATTAGTGCTTTTAAATTTGTCCTTGGGAATACACTCATCTGGAACAATGATTGCAGAGACAAAATCAGATGAATACTCCTTTCAGAACTAAATGACTGCTCCAAGAGAACAGCTCTGAAAGAAATACATTTGAAGAGTCTGGAGAGTAATTTCATGGAAAACAAATTTGGTACCCAGTTTACTATGAAAAAAAAAAAAAACAAAAGCAAGGAAAAAAAAGCGGACTGTTGAACATACTATAATACAATCCCTTATGAAATATTCCATTTTGTCTTGGAGTTTGATTACTGATACCAGCAGTGGGATTCCAAGACACAAATGACACACCAATGGCATAAAAGGATGTGTTTCTAGATTGGAGAATTTTAAGAATAATAGGTCTCGATCCTTCTCATTTTTATGTCTGTTAAAAATATTGGCCACTGTGCACCGCTCCCGAAACATCAGAAGTGATTGGACTGAGGTTCTTCTACGATTTTCACAGGGACACTCCAAAATCATCACCATCATCATCATCTTAAAAATACAGTATCTGTCGTGAAGATGAGGCACGACATAATTGTTTGCAACCATTTCGTCTAAGTCATAGAGCATCCTTGCCTGGGTCATGATACCTTAAGTTATTGAAAGAGTGCATGGATGAGGGAATGATAGCATGATCAGGAGGTTACATCACAACTGCTGCTAGAGGATGACGGCACAATAGCTAAGATGTTTCCCTTGGAACATGCTGGCAGATGCTGGTTGAAAAGGGTGGCCTAGCACCATGTCCTGAGAGAACTACTCTCCTAGGCCCCTGGGATTTCACTGGATCATGTAAGCTTTGAGAAGGGCACTTGGGGACAAGCCCTATGAAGTCAATCACCGATGCCAGTGTAAATGTTACAACCAGTAGAACTCAACCAATCAAGACTATGTACTGAGCACCTACTCTGTACAGTACTATCTTAAGCATCTGGAGGGCAAGTACTATAGAAGTTAAGCCATTTCATTTCTCTGCACCTCAGTTACCTCATCTGTAGAATGGGGAATAAACATGATGAGCCCTGTGCAGGATAGGGACTGTGTCCACCTTGATAAACTTGTATCTACCCCAGCGCTTAGTACCATAGTAAGTGCTTAAAGTAAAAAAACAAAATTGGTGGGCACGATCCCTGCTTTCAAAGATCATAGAGTCTACTGGGTGCAGAGTACTGTCCTAAGCACTTGGAAGACAATAGAGTTGATAGAAATGATCTCTGACCTCAAGGAGTTTACCACCTACTGTATGCTGGGCACTATACTAAGCATTTGGGAGAGAGCAATAGAGTTAGTAGACATGATTCCTGCCCTCAGAGAGCTTTACAGTGTATTGTGTGTTAAGCACGGTACTAAGCACTAGAGAGAGTGCAAGACAAAGTGCATGACCCCTGCCCTCAAGGAGTTTACAATCTAGTCGGGGAGACAGACATTTGTTTGAGGTGTTTTTTCACGTAGCCACAGCCCTGCCTAAAGGAATGTTAAGGTCTTAACCTAAAATGGCTAAATGCAATAACAATGGGTAGAAATCTGGCCCTGTAAGGGGGCAGGCTATAAACCTGAGAAGCGTGGCTTAGTAGCAAGAGCCCGGGCTTGGGAGTCAGAGGTCATGGGTTCTAATCCCAGATCTTCCCCTTGTCAGCTGTGTGACTTTGGGCAAGTCACTTAACTTCTCTGTGCCTCAGTTACCTCATCTGTAAAATGGGGATTAAGACTGTGAGCCCCACATGGGACACCCTGATAACCTTGTATCTATCCCAGTGCTTAGAACGGTGCTTGGCACAGAGTAAGCGCTTAACAAATGCCATTATTATTATTATACCTCTAGAATAACAGCTTGTCATGGTCAGGGAATGTTTCTGTTACATTATATTCTCCCAGCGCTTAGTACAGTGCTCTGCAAACAGTACTCAACTGTATATATTTTCGTTACCCTATTTATTTTGTTAATGAATTGTACATTGCCTTGATTCTATTTAGTTGCCATTGTTTTTACGAGATGTTCTTCCCCTTGACGCTGTTTAGTGCCATTGTTCTTGTCTGTCCGTCTCCCCCGATTAGACTGTAAGCCCGTCAAACGGCAGGGACTGTCTCTATCTGTTGCTGACTTGTTCATCCCAAGTGCTTAGTACAGTGCTCTGCACATAGTAAGCGCTCAATAAATACTATTGAATGAATGAATGAATGAGTACTCAAATACAGTTGACTGACCTGTTATCAATCATATTTATTGAGCGCTTACTATATGCAGAGCATTGTACTAAGTGCTTTGGAGACTGCAATACAACAGAATTAGTAGACATATTCCCCAACCATAATGAGCTTACAGTCTAGAAGGGGAGAGACATTAATATGTTCTCATTTGAAGTCATCAACAGCTGAGGGAGGAGGACAGGAGCAGATCCAGGTTCCAGACTCAGGAGCGACACAAATGAACTTGTATCTACCCCAGTGCTTGGCACATGGTAAGCGCTTAATGAGTACCATAATTATTATTAAAACATGGAAAGTCATTCTACTCAAAACCCCTCATGCTCAATCAATCTGTAACATTTATTGAGTACTTACTGTGTGCAGACTACTGTACTAAGCATTTAGAAGAGCACAATACAACGGAGTTGGTAAACACAATCCCCACCTTCAAGAAGCTTACAGTCTAGAGGGAGAGCCAGGCATGAAAATAAAATATAAATAGGGGATGTAAGCGAGTATAAAGATATGCACTTATGTGCTGTAGGGATGGTGGGAAGAGAGAACTTAAGTACTTTGAGGTGGGGCTAAACACATGGGAGAGGCAGAGGGAGAAAAAACAGGATGGGGGAGATGAGAGCTAGGCGATCTCCCTCTTCCCACATACCAAATGCCTGGTCTTACCCCTACCCTGCAGTCTGAACCTTGTGATTCCTCTTATCTGGAAAATTCTCAGAATGGGAAGATATAAAATCCAGTTGCAATAATGGCTTCTGAAGCTGGAAATGAGATTTATCAAGAAAACACATCAGGAAACCCTTTATAAAAGGGGAAGAGTACTGATGCCTGCTCCGACACCTTATAAGAATAATACGTTCAGATTAACAGTTCAAAACATTTCACCATAAAGGAGAGGAAGAGGAGGAAAAGGGAATGAAGGCTCTTTTTGTCACTTAAAAACCCAGAAATGACATTAATAATCCCTGTGGTATTTAGTGAGTACTTAATGTGTGCCAAGTATTATGGTAAACCGATACAATCAGATGTGACAGTCCCTGTCCAAAAGTCTAAAGGGGTTGTGGAGAATAGTTATTTAATCCCTATTTTCACAGATGAGAACATTGAAACACAGACAAGTGAGTTGCCCTAGGTCAACAGGAGGCAAGTGGCAGAGCTAGGATTAGAATTCAGGTCTCCTCATTTCCTGTGTTCTTTCCACAAGGGCACAATGCACTGCTCACTTTCTTAGATTTCACATCCACACACATTAAAAAACACTGACTTGAAAGTATCAAATGGGTTATTGCTCTCACAAAATCAAGCAGCTAATCATTAGCAGGTAGTAGTCCTGAAGCTAATTCTGATAGGCACCTGGCTATTCCCTTGAGAAAGTCCCAAGCCCTTTGAAACAAGATATGAAATTATTTTAGAAGAAACTGTCTTTAATGGATTCAACCAAACCCTACTATGGTAGTCAAGAATAGGTCTGGGCATGTCCTATGGCCAAATGGAAAGACTGGGTCTGGGAGTCAGGGAACCTGGGCTCCAATCCTGGCTCCACCAATTGTCTGCTGTGTGACCTTGGGCAAGTCACTTGATTTCTCTGTTCCTTGGTTCTCTCATCTACAAAAGGGGGATTCTAGACCCGGGCTCCCTCTTAGACTGCGAGTTCCATTTGGGACAGGCACTGGGTCTAACTTGATTAATTTGTATCTACCCCAGCATGTGGAACAATGCTTGACACATAAGTCCTTAAATGCCACATTATTGTCGATGAAGCTATTAAATTTAATTTTTTTATGTTGAGAGTGTGCAGTCACATTTACGATAAAATCTCCATTTCCAGCAATGATAGCCATGAAAGGTTTCAGTCAGGTCCTGTGGCCTAGTGGAAAGAACATGGGCCTGGGAGTCGGGGACCTGAGTTCCAATCCTAGCTGTGTCATTTGTCTTCTGTTACCTTGGACAAGTCACTTAACTTCTCTGTGCCTCAGTTTCCATATCTGTAAAATGAGTGCTCAATACCTGTTCTTCCTCCCCTTTACTTTGTGAGTCCCATGTGGGACAGAGACTGTGTTTTGATCTAATTGTCTTACATCTGACCCAGGTTCTGAGTATAGTGCTTAGCCCACAGTAAGCACTTAATAAATACCACAGTTATCATTACAATAGAATTTGGTAGACATAATCGCTGCTCTCAAGGAGCTATGTTCTACTGTCCATAGGGCTCTGAAATAAGTATCTGGGAGAGTACAAGACAATTAGTTCCCATGATGAAAGGAGCTTCAGTCTAGATGGGGAGTCCAACGTGAAAGTAAATTACAGATAGATGGAAGTACTAAACTATATAAGCAACTTAAGTCCTGGGTTTGGGGGGTAGGGGAGAGGGTTATTAAGAGCTTAGATGACATGAAAGCACTGCGCAAAAGTGTTCAATAAATGCAATTGATATGATAACTGGGGGATATAGCTGGGAAGTTCAAAAAGTAATCATGGTAGGCCTCCTGGAGATGTGATTCAATAAGGGGTTTGAGGGTGGGGAAATCTGGGAGGAGAGGGTGGATAGGTAAGGGGGATAGAACTGATCGAGTCCATCTCCCCACTCCTCAGGAACCTCTAGTGGTTGTCCATCCACCTCGGGATCAAACAGAAAACATTCAATCAGTTCGCCCCCTCCTATCTTGCCTCACTTATTTCCTGCTACTCCCCAGCCCACCCACTCTGCTCCTCTAACGCCAGCCTTCTTATTGTATCCCGAGCTCATCCATCTTTCTGCCAACCCCACCCCACATCCTCCCTCTGTGTTGGAACTCCCTCCACCTTCATACATGACAGACCATCACCTTCCCTCCCTTCAACGCCTCCCTACTTCAAATCCTCATTAAAATCACATGTCCTCCAAGAGGCCTTTCTCAAATAAGCCCTCATTTCCCCTGCTTCCTCTCTCCTGTGTTGCCGATGCATTTAGCGCTGTCCCCTTTAAGCACTTGATATTCACTCCACTCTCAAGCCCACAGCACCTATGAACATAGCTGTAATTTATTTGAATGACCATCTCCCCCTTTAGTCTGTAAGCTCCCTGTGGGCAGGGAACATGTTCACCAGCTCTATTGGATTGTATTCTTCCAAATACTTAGTACAGGGCTCTGCACACAGGAAGCGCTCAATAAATACCATCGATTTCATATATACGAATTGAATCACTCCAAAAAATCCTGAATATTCACATCAACTATCCTCATTCCTAAATGTGATTCCTGCCCACAAAATATCTTCTATAAATCAGAGTTCAGGTCCCTGAATAATACAAGCATGCTGAGAATACTTGGTTGGATAGTCAACTGATTTCAATGATTCCAAATAAGCAGTGATTTCCAAACTAATAATAATAATAATAATGGTATTTGTTAAGCACTTACTCTGTGCCAGGCACTGTACTGAGCACTGGGGTGGATACCAGCAAATTAATTTGGGCACAGTCCCTGTCCCATGTAGGCCAAGTCTCAATCCCCATTTTACAGATGAGGTAACTGAGGCCCAGAGAAGTGAAGTGACTTGCCCAAGGTCACACAGTAGATCTCGGTGTCATCTTTGACTCATCTCTCTCGTTCAGCCCACACATCCGATCCGTTACCAAGACCTGCCGATCTCACCTTTACAATATCGCCAAGATCCACCCTTTCCTCTCCACCCAAACGGCTACCTTACTGCTGCAGGTTCTTGTTATATCCCAGCTAGACTACTGTGTCAGCCTTCTCTCTGATCTCCCTTCCTCCTCTCTCGCCCTGCTCCAGTCTATTCTTCACTCCGCTGCCCGGCTCATCTTCCTGCAGAAACGATCTGGGCATGTCACTCCCCTTCTTAAACACCTCCAGTGGTATCTACCTCCGCTCCAAACAGAAACTCCTCACTCTAGGCTTCAAGGCTCTCCATCACCTCGCCCCTTCCTACCTCTCCTCCCTTCTCTCTTTTTACTGCCCACCCCGCACGCTCCCCTCCTCTGCCGCCCACTTCCTCACCGTCCCTCAGTCTCGCCTATCCTGCCATCAACCCCGGGGCCACATCCTCCCACGGTCCTGGAATGCCCTCCCTCCTCACCTCAGACAATCTAATTCTCTTCCCCTCTTCAAATCCCTACTTAAAGCTCACACCTCCTCCAAGAGGCCTTCCCAGACTGAGCTCCCCCTTTTTTCCCTCTGCTCCCTCTACCCCCCCACACCTCTCCGCAGCTAAACCCTCTTCTCCCCCCTTTCCCTCTCCTCCCCCCCTCCCTCCATCCCACCCGCTCAGCACTGTACTCATCTGCTCAACTGTATATATCTTCATCACTCTATTTATTTTGTTTATTTTGTTTAATGAGATGTACATCACCCTGATTCTATTTATTTGCCATTGTTTTTATGAGATGTTCTTCCCCTTGACTCTATTTATTGCCATTGTTCTTGTCTGCCTGTCTCCCCCGATTAGACTGTAAGCCCATCAAAGGGCAGGGACTGTATCTGTTGCCGACTTGCACATTCCAAGCGCTTAGTACAGTGTTCTGCACATAGTAAGCGCTCAATAAATACTATTGAACGAATGAATAAACTAGGGAGCACAGATTACTCAAAGAATCCATTTCTATAGGCCCATATCTTCATTTCCCATCAAATGTCATTTCCTTCCCACCCAAGACTGCAAGATCCTCTGAGGCACGTCCTGTTTTTGACTTCTGTATGTTCCCCAAGAACCTCATGGAGTACTGTGAATCCAAAAGATAATCAATACTGATTCTGCTTTGGTTTTCACAGTGCCTGAACAACTGGGAAAATCTGGAAGGAGAAATGTTTCATTGTTAACATATATACCTACTTTTGCAAACATTCCACAGTCATGCAACCAAGCTGGAGGGAGTTTTTAAAAAATTGCTTGTTTTAAATTTAGCGATGAGAAAATGTTCAATGAAATTTTTTTTTTTTTTACAGTGGGCACTTTTTTGGGGGGGGGGGGGGCTACTCATTAAATTTCAATAGCTGACACACCAAGTAACTATTTCCAATTGTGTTTGTGATTTAATGTGACTTTGGGCACCCTTTTCCAACCCTCCCATTCTAACAAAAAGTAACAGGGAAGACTGAAGCCAGTTCTTGGGAAATCGCATAAAATATACTCCACCGAGAAGACATAACTTGGCCTCTTTGTATAGTTCTAGTCATGGACAATATATCCCACCTCTGAGACACGGAATGTTACAGATGAAAATTGGATTTATATTTGTCCAGGGCATAGGCTTCATTTTATTGAACATGTATATGCGACTGAACAAACAAAAGGCAGAAATACTTGACATATCAAATTCAGACTAAAGAGAAAAGCGGGTGTTTATATCCTTTCCATCCACAATGGCAGACAAAAGTTCTGGGAAGAAATAAAACAGGGCATATGGTCACGGCTAGTCATTTCTTAATGGCCAATCTGGACCCCTGTTGTCCCCCTGACCTCTAGTAAAACGCTTCATGGAAACATTTGTTTCAAGTCAGTGGGTAAGAGGAGAGGTCCGACCAAAACAGCCATTTCATCTCACTTGAAAAGCCCAAATAGGGTATAAGTCTGGGATACCCAATGTCCTCCTGCTCCTACTTGCACTGAGGTAAATAGGGATATATTTATTTATATGCTCAGTTATGTATCTGACTAAATTGGTCCTGATGTATTTGTGCTATTTCTTCTGGTGTGTTCTTCCTGAGCCCACACTTTCCACATAATTTCTGGCTCCTCCCCCAGAGATTGTCAGATCTTTTCATCTGGCTTCTCTTATCCTCTCCCAAGCACTTAAGCACACTCTTCACACTCAGTAGGCACTCAATAAATACCATCAACTGAATACTCAATTGACTGAGCTGATAGGATGGTTGACAAGGAGTGATGTCAGAGTACTCTAGGTGGGCCAGGGACATTCTACCTCAACCACCCAGGAAACTCTAGGAATTTTGTAGTCCCTTTTGGGGTCCTGCCCTCTACTGGCACTCTGTTTATATGATTTTTCCCCAAATAGTCCCCACTCTTTTCCAGTGGGTACCATCCAGACAAGGAAAATGGAGTTGGTTGAGGCAAGCAGGGGTTGAGATTCAAATACACTTAAGATCCTCTTGCCTCACTCATTCAACCAATTGTATTATTGAGGACTTACTCTATGCATGGTACCATACTAAGCCCTTGGGAGAGTACATACAACAGAGCTGGTAAACACGTTCCCTGCCCACGACAAGTGACGTATGGTCACTCCACTGTGTTTACCTACATAAGCCATCCAGAAAATTTAACTTTCTGAGAATGTTTCCAGCCTGAAATATTCACATTCCTTAAGGTCCAACTACCCAGATAGATCCATCCAGCTACACCCCCAGGATTGTTGTGCATAATTGGATCCCTAAATGCTTAGACATTTCATATCCCAAAAAGGTGGCTGCCTGAATTTACGAGCCCAGATTATTCAAAGTAATTGTGACCTGGCCATACATATTCAATTAACTGTTATCAATTCCCTCCCTCCCGGATGGCCCTCTTGAAATTTTTTTTTTTAAGACAAGCATTTAAATAATCCTCCCAGCTGGTCGGTCATTTTCAACACCGATTTTACTTTGTCAATTACAGTCAACTTTCAGCCCCTGCTGTCAATTTCTAGCCCCTGAGCTCAGCAAAATTTAGGCTATGTGCAATTAGGTAGGACAGAGGAGTACTTCTGCTGAGTAGTCAATTTCCTTCCCCTGTTGTGCTAATAATCCTCTCATAATTAGAAAGGAGTGGGCCACCTCAATTCTACTTGGCCAGGAGGATACTAGTTGTCTAGGGGCTTTCCACACTATTGCCAGGGAGTGAACTCCGGAGATTTATAACTGTGTTTACTAGTTCCCCGTCCCACCCAATAATTGAAAAGGAGGCAATTCTTCATTGAAAAAGAAAGTACACAATGGTAGTAAGAATTGTATGGGTTACCTAGGTAACAACCATTCACTGGAGATCAGCCTCAAAAAACGGTTTGCCTGTATGAAGTAATCGCTCTAGGTTTTACTAGGCAGATGCAGTGGGCACGATGGCCTCGGAGTGAACTTGGAGGAGAGTAAATGAACTTCACAGAGCTTCCATAAATGTTCGTTGTAGAAGAGGAAGATATAAACTTCAAGATTTTTTTTTCCTTTTCTGTTTCCTCATTTAATCAGATCTGAATCGTTGCCAATTGTCTTAATGCGGCCAGCCTCGGCTATTATTCTTTTCCAGGGCCGCTAAGCAAGCAGAGTTCTTAGAGATGGGGAGAGGGAAGTGGGGAGGTGAGGGAGGGGTAGGTTTTCGATTCATGTTTTCAACTTGGAGTACCACCTTCTGGAAAGTGTGGGGTGACTTCTAGAGAACTGCAATGAATTACCCAAGCCCTCGTGTTTCATTACAACGCTGCATATTGTATGTGTAAGTGCAACATTAGTCTATAATGACTTGCCTGCGGAAGTCTCCAGGGAAATAGGCACTAAACTATCTTGACTTTACTGGGAATGCTATTCACTCCCTGTAAAAGAAATCCTAGATTAGGGATAGCAATAACACTGTTAAGTGCTAGAAATGCACAGGAGAGTGCAAAAGGAAATTCCCAGCTTGGGGAGAAAAAAAAAATGGAGGGATCATAAATCTGTAGGCCGGCCCTGTTATTTATTGTCCCAAATCCCCCAAATGCCTCCGGGGGCAAGAGTGGATATACAAAGACTTTCGAGATATCGCCCTCATTCGATTTATATTAAGGGACAAAGTTTGGTTTTGATAGCTCAATTTTATTTGATGATTAACATGTCAACTCAGAAAGTGGTTCTGGAGTTTATTTTTAGTCTGGAAAAGTTACCAACTCTAAGGAATCCTTGAGTATTTCGACTGCACTTCAAAAGAAGCCCATTGACCAAAATGACTCCAAACAAAGAGGTGGAGTCTAACAAGATACGGAGTAACTGCCTCTTGCTTGGGATAGTTTACAATTGAAATAAAGCCTTTCAAAGGAAGCCAGAATGGGCAATCAAGCCCTGGAAGCTGGCTAGAGGTAATGATTCCAGATTTCCACTTGAAAAAAGTTGAAGTATCAGGATCAGAATCACCGTCCCTCGGTCTCGCCTATCCCGCCATCGACCCCTGGGCCACGTCCTCCCGCGATCCTGGAACGCCCTCCCTCCTCACCTCCGCCAAACTGATTCTCTTCCCCTCTTCAAAACCCTACTTAAAACACCTCCTCCAAGAGGCCTTCCCAGACTGAGCTCCCCTTCTCCCTCTACCACCCCCCCTTCACCTCTCCGCAGCTTAACCCTCTTTTCCCCCCATTTCCCTCTGCTCCTCCCCCTCTCCCTTCCCATCCCCTCAGCACTGTACTCGTCTGCTCAACTGTATATATTTACATTACCCTATTTATTTTGTTAATGAAATGTACATCGCCTCTATTCTATTTAGTTGCCATTGTTTTTACGAGATGTTCTTCCCCTTGACTCTATTTATTGCCATTGTTCTTGTCTGTCTGTCTCCCCTGATTAGACTGTAAGCCCGTCAAACGGCAGGGACTGTATCTGTTGCCGACTTGTTCATTCCAAGCGCTTAGTACAGTGCTCTGCACATAGTAAGTGCTCAATAAATACTATTGAATGAATGAACTAATTCTGGTTAAAGCTCCAGGTTCTGAAGAGAACATCAGGAAATTCATTCAATCGTATTTATTGAGTGCTATGTGCAGAGCACTGTACTAAGTACTTGGGAATGTACAATTTGCCAGATAGAGACAATCCCTGCCTAATAACAACGGGCTCACAGTTTAACAGGAGGAGACAGCAAAACAAGCCAAGGAGACAGGCATCAATACCATCAAAATAGATTAATAGAATCAGAGAGATATACACATCATTAATAGAGTAATAAATAATATGTACAAATATACACAAGTGCTGTGGGGAGGGGAGGAGGGGCAGAGGGAAAGGGCAGGAAATCACCAAGTTCCCTGGGTTGAAGGGCCAGGCCCAGGATACGGCAATGGTTTTGAGAGAGACAACTGGAGATGACCTTCTAAGGTCAGACTGCCCAGTCAAAAAGGACATTGACCAGTGATTTGGGGGACGAGGTCACTTCAATGGGTGGTATTTATAGAGTGCTTCTTCTGTGCAGAGCTCTCCACTAAGTAATTGGGAAGAGTACAATAGAGTTGGTAAGACAAGATCTCGGCCATCAATGAGCTTACAATCTAGTGGAGGAGACAGACATTTATTACCCTTTTAACTCTGGCAAAGGGTGTTTTTTTTAAATTGATCACAGCACTTTTGCACATACCATTGATTTCCCCTTGTAGTTTAATACTAAATGATTTACATACTCTTTTTGAAGACATATTTGTAAGTTATTTTATATTGTCTTCCCCACTAGAGTGTAGGATCCTTGAGGGCAGAGACTGCTTCATTGTTGTTATTATTAGGGTGGCTTACTAGAAGGAGCACAGGACTGAGAATCAGAGAACCTGGATTTTAAAACCTGCTCTGCCATTTGTCTGCAGTGTAACCTTCAGCAAGCCACAGACCTCTCTGTGTCTCAGTATCCTCATCTGTAAAATGGGGATTCAATAACCCTTCTCCCTACTATTGTAAGCCCCACGTGGGACAGGGATTGTCTCTGACCTGATTACTAAACACTGGGACAGATGTGAGTTAGAGTCCTTGACACATTCTAAACACCTAACATATCACTATTGTGGGTATTATGTCATTTGTTAAGTGCTTACTGTGAGTTAAGTGCTGGTATAGATCCAAGGTTTTCAGATCAGACACAGTCCCTGCCTTACAACCAGTTACATTTATTAATTACAGTATTTAAGCACTTACTATTTACAAGTTTACAGCACTTGTTAAACTCTGGGATAGATACAAGCAGATTGGGTCAGACAGTCCCTCTCTCATGTGGGGCTCACAATCTCAATTCCCATTTTACAGATGAGCAGAAGCACAGAGATGTGAAGTGACTTGCCCAAGGTCACACAGGAGACAAGTGGCAGATCCAGAATTAGAACCAATGCCCTTCTGATGCCCAGGCCCATGTTATATCCACTATGCCATGCTGCTTCTCTTTATTGAATGTTTACTATGTGCAAGGCATTGTACCAAACACTTGGGAGAGTACAATATAACAGCTGATACACACATTGCTTGCCCACAACAAGCTTACAGTCTACAGGGGGAAACAGACATTAAGATAAGTAACATATGTATGTCACAAACCCCCTAATTCATACCAACCAGGACCTTCCTAGACCAGGGAAGCCTCAGTGACACATAGAAGCCAAACCACACCTCTGGTCACCAAGATTAATGTAGAAAGTTTTTTTTTTTAACTTAGTTTTACCCACATGCAAGGGAAAGACACATACACTCACTTCAACCAAGGGCCCCAATTTCAGTCTGTGGTCAAAGGAGCCCATTCTGCCAATGCTTCTTCTTTCTGTCTCCAAATGCTGCTCACCTGCTGCTGCTGCTGCTGCTGCTTCCCTCTGTGACTACTGCAAGAGAATCCCTGCTGCTTCTAGCTGGCCCCTTCCCTCCTTCCGACATGCCTGTACTACCTCCAGCTGTCCCCTTTACCATGCAAAATGACCACCTTTTATCTGCCTTAGGCGTGGAAGCTGGGGCTCTACTTGACAGTCATTGAAGGGTCCAGGCCTGTTACTGGGTAGATCAGGGAGAGATAGCCCCACCTCCCTCCATGCGCCACCCCCACAGGCCAGCAGTCACCTGTCTCAGGTAGAGCCCATTAGTGGCTTCACAAAATCTTTCCTTGTTGTTGTTCACAGGACCACAGTCAGTCACTAAAAAGGCAGCTTATTGTGGTTTCACCACAATGTACATAAGTGCTGTTGGACTGAATTGGGAGGTAAATAAAGGGAGCAAATCAGGGGGATGCATAAGGAACTGGGAGCAAAGGAAATGAAGGCTTAGACTGGGAAGGCCTCTTGAAGGAGATGGGCCTTCAATAAGGGGCTTTAACCAGGGGCTCAAAACCCATCACCACGATTTCACAGATGAGGAAGTATGTGGTTTGCCCTCAGTAACACAACTGGCAAGGAATTAAAGTAGAACTAGAACATAGGTCTCCTTAATTTCAGTGCCTTATTCTTTCCACTAGGCCAGGCTGCTTCCTTCTACCAATACTGAACTCTCCCAAGCACTTACTGTGTGCTCTGCACACAGTAGGTGCTTAATAATAAGCTCATTTTGGGCAGGAAATGGGTCTGTTTATTGTTATATTGCACTCTCCCAAGTGCTTAGTACAGTGCTCTGTACACAGTAAGTGCTCAATAAATATGATTGACTAAGATGTCTGATCAATTGATTTATTTTGACCAATCTAATTGTAAATATTTTTATTTTTATCAAGCACAGAGTGGAATGAGCTGCACACAGTAAGCACTCAAGAAATAGCATTGATTGATTTTTCTTGTGGATGGCGAAGAAGATGAGCTCTTCTGAGGATGAAGCTGGATTTCCTTGATTTGAGAACTTGCTGATTGCAAAGTTGAGGGGTAGAAAAGATCAATCAATGACATTCACTGTCAATGACATGTGTTGGGTGCACAGCCCTGTACTAAGTCCTTGGGAGAGTACAAAACAACAGAGTTGATAGATATGTTTGCTGCCCTCAAGGAGCGTACAGCCTAAAAATACCAGCTGAAGGGGAAAAGGCAAAATAAAATTGACATGTCCTTTTTTTGTCTATGCATAAACATTCATATCCTCCAACTATAGTCACAAACATTTATAGCATCTGACATATTGGTTCAGCAAGCATTTGAGAGCCACCTATTTGGTGGCGATCATTTCTGCACATGGATAATTGTAAAATCTGACCTCCATAGATTTGCAGTTCAGTTTTACTTAAGGGAGAAAATGCCCAATTTGTGATATTTTCCCTGCATTTCCCACTTCAAAAGCACTTATTTTTATGGAACATGACTCTGAGAAAGGTTTTGATAACGTTTCATCTGTAAATTGGTTAGAGAAAGATGCGGTCTTTTCCCAGGAAGTGAGTAGGAGAGGCATTACATTTGTAGTTCCTTAAGGACTAGCAGATAAAACCACTGATTAAAATTGCTGTTAGAAGCTCAATGCAATCTGCTGAATAGCCCACACATAACCCTGGGCAAGAGAGATTGCTGAAAGTTATTTTTTTTCCATTTCTTTCTCCCAAATTGTCAGGCAAGAGGGGAATCTTCTATTTTTGATGGGGGGGGGGGGCGGGGTGAAAGAGATCAAAGAACAGAAACAGAGGGAAAAAAAAGAGAAAGCATCTTGGCCTAGTCCCAAGAGCATGGGATTGGGAGTCTGGAGACCTAGTTTCTAAAACCACCTCTGCCATTGGCCTGCTGTGTGACCTCAGTCAAAACCTTTTTGTAACTCGGTTTCTGCATCTGTAAAATGGAGATATCTGCTCTTCCTACCTCTTAGGTTGTAAACTCTGGGTGGGACAGAGATTGCATCTGATGTGATTACCTTCTGTCTACCCCAGGCATAGCACTGTGCTTTGGTATATGGAAAGTGCTTAAGACAGTCCATTTAATAATCAGAAAGAGGGCCAGTCACACAGTCACTTAGTCACCTGCGTACACACCAATGCACACACACACCTTTTCACTGAGATGTTTTGTTTATGGAGTACAGTGGCAGGAGAAGATCTTTTGTTGTCACTATTGGAGGCAGATTATTGGGCTGTATGACCTATAACTGACCTATAGATGTGTCCCTTAAGGACCTGGTTCTCAGTGTTTAATATGTTCCTGTGATTTTAGGGAGGTTGGACCTAGGTGAGCCGGTGGCTTGGGCCTGATGGTCATGACTTTGACTCTGAAGGCTAGCATACTAGGTAACTAGATGAGCCCGGCCATGGGCTGTGTTGTAATGAGCGTCTTCCGGATAAATGGGGTGACTGGGAGTGGCTTTAACAAGCCAGTGTGTTCAATATTAGAGATCCTGTCCTGTTTCTGCTTTTCTGATATCGTGAACGCGGGTGGCCTAATAAAGAAACTTAGATTCTGAACGGCTGGGCTGGGCTCGTCCATTTAACCCTGTCTCATAAGGACCCGTGACAGACAGGAGGCCAAGAAGGTAAGAGAGAGAGGGAAAATCAGTGTTCATGCCACCCTGGGGTCATTTGTGCTTCAGTAGAGGGTAAGGCTGCTATGGCAAGAGAAGCTGCCATTCCGAGGCATCAATTTCATTTTGAACATGGGGTTAGTTAACAGGAGTCCTTGAACAAGAAAGGAGGAAAAGAAGGGGAGAAGGGAAGAAGAAGAGGGATGGGGTGAGAATGGGAACAATATATTTTTCCTGAGTAACACGCTGTCTCCATCATTTTCTGCTACCTACAATCAAGCGATAAGCAGTAATAAGAAACAGCATGGCCCCGTGGAAAGAGCACAGGCCTGGGAGTCAGAGGACCTGGGTTCTAATTCCTGCCTTTGCTGTGTGACCTTGGGCAAGTCACTTCACTTCTCTGTGCCTGTTCCTTCATCGGTCAAATGGGGATTAAATGCCTGTTCTCTCTCCTACTTAGACTGTGAGCCTCCTGTGGGACAGGGACTGTGTTGGACCCAATTAACCTGTATCTATCTACCCCAGTGTTTAGAGCAGTGCTGACACACAGTAAGCACTTTACAAGTACCATACATTTTTTTAAAAAAGAGCACCAGTTGAGGAAGAAACCCTCAGGGTACAAGGGGAGCTGCAAACTGGCTCCAAGGAGAGTTTATGCACCCTGCTCAAAAAGCTAAGGAAGTAAAGGTTTTAGCTTTGCCCCTTGATTGCCCCCAATCCCAGAGGGGCTATGGCTTCTCTGACCTCCATGGAGCCAGTGTCCCCGGTTACTTTGGGCCCATCCCCGCCACGTCCGGGCCAATGGTGTCACACCCAGGACCTTGTCCAAACCAATCAGAGCACGCAGAGGAGGTGACCCAGATGGCAACAAGTCCTATTTTATCTTTAGATGTTGGCATGCTAAACTTCGTCCCACTGTTGCTCTTCTGCATCCCAATCAGGATTCAGTGACTAATGTTTTGGTTCTACCGGATAAAAGTTATGCTGACTTTTGAGTCCAAACAGAGGATTAGTTACTTAAGTGAGTCATGGATTCAGAGGCAGCTGTCATTGCTGTTTGGAAACAGATGAGGAGCTGGTCTAGAAAAATTAAAATTTTGCAGAACGAACCACTTCCAAGAACCTCTGGGAGAGCAAAGGGGTTACTCCATGAACATTTCTAGGGCAGGAACTCTGTACGGAACAATAGCAAAGAGAATACAGGTGGGGGTCAAACAGGGGAGACAGTGAACAGATTATCTCAGCTCAGCTCAGAGAGGAACCCTGCTTCCCAAGGCAAAACATTAGCTGTAACATTGATTTGGAAACCAACACGTTTTCCATAGACTGACGCTAAACAAAAAGCAGATGGATTCTGGAGCTAGAATTACAAATAATGCTACACCAGCATTTCTAATATCAGCTACTCTGGGAAAGAGTAGTTCACCCTAGCCCTTCAGATGGTCAATTATGACTTAAATCCCCCTGAACGGTCCCCCCCAAGTCTCCATCGTTACCTTACATCAATTGTCCAATTACCAAACCCATCCCCAAGGGTCGCCAAATCCAGCAGATTTGGACAGATAATGGAGGAAATCTGAGGGATGGAGAAATACCAGATTAATTTGGACCTTCATTAAACTACATGTAATTAACCCAGAGCAGATGCTTCCCAATTACGTCTGCTGGCTTAAAACCCCACTAAAGCCTCCACTGATTGCTCTCGGGCAGAACTTAGTTAAAAACTTAGGGGAACCATGGAGGACTTGCCCAGACATATACTGTCATAACAAGTCATTCTAATCTTGCTCTTCTGTCATAGGAAGTTGACGTGATGGAGAAACATATGCTCCAAATTATAAAAACTGAAGCAATAGAGAAGATTTGTCTTTCTCAGCCCCACTTAGCAATTCAATAGTTGAGCCAGAGACAGAACCCAAGCCTGTGAACGCCTATCAGAATGTTTCAGCCCACTAAACTATGCCACCTCCACCAGTCGAGTTAGACATTTCACCAGCCTGCAGGAATGTAAAAATGGTCTGATAAATCACTGGGTTGGGGTTTGTGTCTGATATGATGTTCTTGAGTGCTACCGTGTGCAGAGCACTCTACTGAGCATTTGGGAGAGTACAACATAACAGAGTTGGTTGACAGGTTCTCTGCCCGCAATGAGTTTACCGTCTAGAGGGCAATACATTGATCTAAGTAAATGAATTGCAGGTATGTGCAAGAGTGCTGTGGGATTGAGGGAGGGATGAATGGAGGGTGCAAGTCCAAGTGTTTCTTCCTCAGTGCTTGCACAGAGTAAGCATTTAATAAACACCACAATTATGAATTATTAGTAGTACTCTGGTGCCCGGAGGAGTCAGGTCCAGGCCGGGTTATAGAGCAGTCTTGATCCTCACCAGAATGCAAACTATGTCTACAGATGCTGGGACACCTGACATTGCCCTGGAAGAGCATGGATATTGACTGTAGCGGGCCCTGTGGGCTGACTCCATCCTGCATCTAATAACAATAATTGTGGTATTTGCTAAGCACTTACTATGTGCCAAGCATTGTGCTAAGCACTGGGGTAGGTACAAGACAGTCAGACTGGACACAGTCCCTGTCCCACATGGGACTGAAGTTTAAGGGGGAGGGAGAACAGGTATTGAAGAGATGTGAAGTGACTTGCCCAGGGTCCCACAGCAGGCAAATGGCGGAGCTGAGATGAGAAGCCAGATCCTCTAATCCCGAGCAAGGAACTAGTCCCAACTCCAGGGTGCTGGCCACCAGAGCTATGGTGGACTCTGGGGCAGGCATACAACAGAAAGCTCCAACTTCCTTTGGTTTCGGACGAAAGGGTGGTCCAGATATGCAGAGAGGGGGAATGTATAGTTGGCCTAATAATAATTAATAACAATAATGATGGTATTTGTTAAGTGGTTACTATGTGTCAAGCACTGTTCTAAGCACTGGGGTAGATATAAGTGATTGGGTTGGATACAGTCTCTAGTCCCTCATGGGGCTCACAGCCTTAATACCCATTTTACAGATGAGGTAACTAAGGCACAGAGAAGTGAAGTCACTTGACCAAAGTCATGCAGCAGACTGTATCTCCCTGTCTCTCCCCGCTTCAGTCTGTACTTCACTCTGCTGCCCGAATGATCTTTCTACAGAAACACACTGGGCATGTCATCCCCCTCCTCAAAAATCTCCAGTCGTTGCCTACCAACCTTCGCATGAAGCAAAAGCTCCTCACTCTTGGCTTCGAAGCTCTCCATCACCTCCCTGTCCAACCTCACTGCCCTTCTCTCCTTCTACAGCCCACCCCATACACTCCGCTCCTCTGCCACTAACCTCCTCACTGGGCCTCGTTCTTGCCTGTCCCACCATCAACCCCTTGCCCACATCCTACCTCTGGCCTGGAATGCCCTCCCTCTTCACATCCACCAAACTAACTCTCTTGCTGTCTCCAAAAGCCTACTGAGAGCTCACCTCCTCCAGGCTGAGCCCCCTTTTCCTCTGCTCCTCCTATCCTCCCCATCACCCCTGTTCCCTCCTTCTGCTCTACCCCTTTCCCTGCCCCACAGCACTTGTGCATATTTGTACATATTTATTACTCTATTTTATTAATGATGTGTATATATCTACAATTCTATTTATCTATTTTGATGCTATTGATGCCTGTCTACTTCTTTTGTTTTGTTGTCTGTCTTCCCCTTCTAGACTGTGAGCCCGTTGTTGGGTAGGGATTGTCTCTATCTGTTGCCAAATTGTACTTTCCAAGCTCTTAGTACACTGCTCTGCACACAGTAAGCGCTCAATAAATACGATTGAATAAATGAATGAAGCAGACAAGTGGCGGAGCTGGGATTAGAATCCAAGTCCTTCCGACTCCCAGGCCCATGCTCTGTCCACTAGGCCATGCTGCTTCCTGCTTTCTATTTCTCTCTCCCCTTGCCCGGAAGAGAATAGAGTGCTCAGATCTATTGTTGGTTCACAAGAAATCGGGTTATTCTCCAGACTGCACTGAAATGGCTACTTTCATTGGCCATGCTAATGAGCCCACAAGCCCCTAGATGCTCAACATGACGCATAGACTTCTCACTTGGGGCCAGAGAGGTTACTGGAGCCAGTAACTCAAACCCGATGGGCTCAGATGTGGGCAAAAGCAGGGCAGGCCCTATGGTGTTCATCAAGTTTTCACTCATGAAGCAATTCATAGGGACTAAATAGTAACTTCAAGGAGACTGTTGGAAAATACATTCCAAAGAGGCATTGCAGACTGCTGGAAACACAAATTCAATTGTGCCGGAGAGCAAATGAGTAGTTGTGACCCTGAGAGACCCAAGAGAAGAGAGTTATCTTTTTCCCTTGCTGAAGCCAGAAACGGAGAATTAATAAACCATTCAGGACAAATAGGAAGTCGTTTATTACTCCTCTTGTTCGCATTTCAGGAGAAAGATTGTTTCTCCATGTCTCCGTGTCTCAAGCATTCAGCGAAAGGCATCCATTTTGGCGAGGGCTGGAAAATACCTTATGCAAGTTCTGAATGTATTCAACTAATAGCAATTTCATAGTTTCTTTACAAGCTGAAATGCATTTATGCTTGAACTTGGTTAGGCTGGAGAAAATGGGACTTTCATTTGGGAGGAAATCAACGCTCACTCTATGACTTCACAAAATCAACATAACACTTATTTGTCAATCCAACTGCTCTTCACTTGGTATGAAACTTTAGGGCAACTCAGTCATTGCCCCTTCTCAGGGTCGCACCTGGAGAGTTTCCAGTACTCTACCAGTCTCAGCTACAGGAGGGAGAGTCAAGCAGAGGCCTACCCATCCATTCCTAGCTTGGCCAGTGGCTAGAGAGTGTAAGGCAATCTGCTACAAGTAAAAACTCACTGGTGCTGGGCAGCAGTGGCACGGGAGAGAGTCGAGGGTGGAGATTCAACTATATCCCATAGAAGAAGGCAATGGTAAAACACTTCCATGTTTTTACCAAGAAAACTCTATGGATAAATATACCAGAACAATTGCAGAAGGAGGTGGGGTGTTCTAGAAGAGGTGTGCCCATGGAGTCGCTATGGGTCGAAAACAACTCGACGGCATAAGACAAGTCATTGACCTAGAAGGGACCGTGATGGGTCAACATGTCTATTCCCCTGCCTTCAAACCAGGCAACCAGTTCAGTTGTCTAACAACCATCACTGTGTTTTCTGAAAAAAATGTGTTCCAGATTCTATTAGAACTTAGAGGTTTCCAAAAGAGCTCATGACTTTGGCAAAGGTTTAGGTACAACTGGCTTCTCCTGTTCCTATATTTCCTCAGGATCAATCGGATGTCTTTGAATGATTGTGGCGTTTGTTAAGTGCTTACTTTGTGCCAGGCACTATACTAAGCACTGGGGTAGATACAAGCTAATCAGGGCAGACACAGCCCCTGTCCCACATGGGGCTCACAGTGTAAGATGGAGGGAGAAAGGGTACTTAATCCCTATTTCACAAATGAGGAAACTGAAGCACAGAGAAGCCAAGTGACTTGCCCAAGGTCACACAGCAGACCAGTGGCAGAGCCGGGATTAGTATGTAGGTCTTCTGACTACCAAGCCCATGATCTTTACACTAGGTTATGCTGCTGGTTTTGAAGCTGAACTGAGAATGTATTACAAACAGGCTGGGTAATCAGAAAATCCCAAAGGACATATCTATTTGTTATGTAATGGATTTGCATATTTAGAGACTCTGGGTGGGTTAGGACAAGTGGTAACCTGTTCAGTTGTTCTAGAAGAATTTAATTTTCTGGTTGATTATAAAAAAAGGTTTTGTTGCAAGAAATCCCTTCCAAAGACACCAAGAAGAGAACTTCTAAGACATCCAAGTAGGCTGGTTTTAATGCTTCATTTATTTGCTCTTCAAATGAAATGTCTTTGTCCATGTCCTTCCAGGCACATTTGTGGAAACAGTAATTAATGTGACTTGTGAGCATGCTGATGGAAGAAATAAAAGCACTCTTAACAGCCTCTCTGGCACCACCTGAAAGTTATGCCCACCAATGAATTCATTTTAGTAAATGCTTTGGTGCCCAAATGGATGTAAACAGATGTAGTGAAAGGAACAAATATGTTTCCATTAGAACTCATATCTGTGCGAACATAAGAATACAAGCAAAACCATAATTGAGTCAGATCATGGTCCATGTGGTATTTTGCTCTCCCTCCCTAACTTTCCATCTAGTAACTGATTACGGATGATTTAGTCCAGTGCTTTGCACACAGTAAACAATCAGCAAATACAACTGACTGACTTATCCATGAATTTAGTCAAACCCCTCTTGAACCTCCTACTACTATCAAAAATAATGATAATAATACTTTTGGTATTTGTTCAATGCTATGTGCCAAGCATTGTACTAAACACTGGGGTAGATAGAAGATAATCAGGTCCCACATGGGACTCACATTCTAAGTAGGAGGGAGAACAGGTGTTGACTCCCCATTTTTCAGATGCCAGAACTGAGGTACAGAGAAGTGAAATGACTTGCCCAAGGTCACACAGAAAATAAGTGGCAGAGCTTGGATTAAAACCCAGGTCTTCTGACTCCCAGGCCCATGTTCTTTCCACTCGACCATGCTGCTTCCCTATTAATATACATTCTAGGGTAAACAATTCCTGTTGTGTGAAGAAGTGTTTTGTTTTCTTCCACTTGCCTGCCATCTTCAAACTCCAAGGGTGTCCCCTCATCACTGTGGCCTTTGGTGAACAATTCCCTCCCTGTATTCCCCAATTTTTAGATTTATGCTGCTTCTCCATTTTAAGCAAGTCAAGCCTTGAAGCACACCACTTTCAGAACACATCTGCACATCTTATGGGCCAGAAGGAAGATCAAAGGCCTCCTCTGAATGGAAGCTTCTTTGGTGCAGCAAGTTCTTACCCAGGCAAAAAGTAAACCAAAGCTCAGATGGATTCCTATAGGCTTCCACTCAGTGGAGGAAAAAGAGCTCATTTAAAGAAGGAAAAGATTTAACCCTGGTGCAATGGAGCAAATGCTCGGTCCCCCGCCCTCCACCCCCTGCATCGCCTGAGCCCCCTGGTAGCGACAGATCCTCCATCGGGACGGTGGATGCGATCCACCGTGTCCGGCCAAGCAGCCCGCGGCAGTTTCTTCACTTTCCCAGTACTGCTGCTCTGCCATCAGGCTCTGAGCAAAGCCTCCCTCTGAGCCAGTTGAAGTGGCAAAGCTTTGCAGCAGAGCCGGGAGAACTGTGGTGTGCCTGGAATCCCCTGAAATCCCCTTCTGCTTCCCCCCAAGGACTATCAGGACCAGGTCCTGAAGAAGGGTTGGTCTGGGGGCCCTTTCAATGCAGCCTGCCTACTGCTCACATGCATTTCAGGATCCAATTTGACTTCTCTTAGAAGGTTATCTGATTATCTGGTATTTACCCGGGCACTTAAGTACGGTGCTTGACACAGAGTAAGTGATTAACAAATACTCAAATTATTATTATTATTATTAGGATGTGACATTGCAGTGGATATTAGTATCATGATGATCCCCACCACACGGATGCCAGCTTTACAGCAGACTCAGAGTTTGGACAGGAAGAGAAAAGGGAATGCCAGCTTGTGATAATAGCAAAATACAGATCTCCACTGAGCATTGACAAGTGACTGACTTTAGAAAAACAAATCATATAATGAGAGCAAAGTAAGCTGTTAGGGAAGATTGCAAGGACCTAGATCCTGGTTTTAAGTCATTTGTAAAATGGGGATTCAATATCTTTTCTCCACCTCTCTCAGATTGTAGGACAGGGACTGTGTCCAACCTAATTAACTTGTATCTACCCTAGAGTTTAGTGTGGCGATGGCACATAATAAGCACTTAACAAATACCACCATTATGATTATTATTAAGGTTGAGGTTGCTTAGCTGTAGAGCACCAATCTAGGACCAGAGCTAACCATTCTGTTTTCAGAGCAATCCGAAGAATGTGTGGGATGAGAAACTCCCCCCAAAATCAATCTATCAATTTACTGGATGCTTACTGTGTGCAGAGCACTGTACTAAGCACTTGGGAGAGTATAATAGCGATGCCATGGACACATCTCTCCCAGAATGTCCCACCTCCATCTGCAATTGTTCTAGTAGTGGATCCATAGAGTTTTCTTGGTAAAAATCCAGAAGTGGTTGACCATCGTCTCCGGCGCAGTAAAACTGAGTCTCCGCCCTCGACTCTCTCCCATGCCATTGCTGCCCAGGACAGGGGAGTTTTGACTTGTAGTAGATGGCCTTCCACTCGCTAGCCATTGCCCAAGCTAGGAATGGAATGGGTAGGCCTCTGCCTGACTCTCCATCCCGTAATCAAGACTGGTGGAGCACTGGATTGCACTCTGAGGGTATACACATTACCTACCCACAATGAGTTTGCAATCTAGAGGGGGAGACAGACATTAACATAAATAAATAAATTATGGATATGTATATAAATGCTGTGGAACTGAGAGAGGAGTAAAAAAAGGGTGTAAAACCAGGGGTATGGGTGTGGGAGAAGGGGAAATGAGAGCTTAATTAGGGAAGGCCTCTTAGAGGAGAGATGCTTTTAATGAGGCTTTGAAGGTGGAAGAGTCTGTCTGGATACGAAGGGGGAGGGAGTTCTGGGCTAGAGGCAGCACATGGGTGAGGGTTCAGTGGCAAGAGAGAAGAGATCAAAGTACCGAAAGTAGGTTGGCATTGGAGTCCTCTAGACTGTAAGCTCCTATAGACTGTAAACTTTCTGTGGGGGAACATGCCTACCAACTCTCTTATATTCTGACTTGCTCCCTTTATTCATCACCCCTCCCAGCCCCATAGAACTTATGTACATATCCGTAATTTAGTTTATATTCATGTCTGTCTCCCTTTCTAAACTGAAAGCACACTGTGGGCAGGGAATTTGTCTATTTATTGTTATATTGTACTCTCCCAAGGGCTTAGTACAGTGGTCTGCACACAGTAAGCACTCAATAAATACCATTGAATGAATGCTCTCCCAAGCACGTAATACATAGTAAGCACTAAATAAATATAATTGATTGATTAGAGGAGTGAAGTGTGCAGATTGGGTTATAGTAGGAAAACAGGGAGGTAAGGTAGGAAGGGGACAGGTAGTTGAATGCTTTAAAGCCTATAGTAAGAAGTTTCTGTTTGATGTGGAGGCAGATGGGAAACCACTGGAGGTTCTTGAGGAGTGGAGAAACATGGACTGAAGGGTTTTGCAGAAAAATGATGCAGGCAGCAGTGTCAACTACGGAGTGGATTGGGAAGAGACAGGAAGCAGGGAGGTCAACAAGGAGGCTGGTGCAGTAATCATGGCAGGATAGGATAAATGCTTGGATTAACATCACAGTAGTTTGGATGGAGAGGAAAAGAGCAGATTTTAGCTATATTGGGAAGGTTGAACCAACAGGATTTAGTGATAGATTGAATATATGGGTTGAATGAGAGGGAGGAGTCAAGGATAACACCAAGGTTACGGGCATGTGAGATAGGAAGGATGGTGGTGCTGTCTACAGTGACAGGAAAGTCACGGGGAGGACAAGGTTTCGGGTGAGAAATAAGGAGTCCTGTTTCGGGATGTTATGTTTGAGGTGTCGGTGGGACATCTTGAAGGCGGAGGAAATACATGGCTGCAGAGACGGAGAGAGGTCTGGGCTGGAGATGTAGATTTGGGAATCACCCGCATAGAGATGGTAGTTGAAGCCATGAGAGCAAATGAGTTCTCCAAGAGAGTGGGTGCAGATGGAGAATACAAGGGGACCCAGAACTGAGCCTTGAGGTACTCCCATTCTATTGTCTGTCTCTCCACATCTAGACTGCAAGCTTGTTGTGGACAGGGAATGGATATTGCTGTACTGCCCTCTCCCAAGCGCTTAGTACAGTACTCTGCACACAGTAAGCGCTAAATGCATTCATTCATTCATTCATTCAATCCTATTTATTGACCTCTTACTGTACTGCCCTAAGCGCTTAGAAAGTACAATTCAGCAACAGATAGAGACAATCCCTACCCAACAACAGGCTCACAGTCTAGAAGAGGGAGACTGACAACAAAACAAAACAAGTAGCTAGACATCAATAGCGTCAAAATAGCTAAATAGAATTATAGATATATATAATTAATAAAATCAATAGAATAATAAATATGTACAAAGATACACAAGCGCTGAGGGGGAAGGCGAAGGGGGTAGAGCAGAGGAAGGGAGTAGGGGGATGGGGAGGGGAAGAGGAGCAGAGGAAAAGGGGGGCTAAATAAATGCAATTGACTGAACAAAAGAATTGGGGGTGGGAGGTACAGGAAGAGACCATAAAAAATACTGCAAGGAGAGATCAAAGAGATAGGAAGAGAACCAGGAGGGGAGGGTGTCAGTAAAGTCAAAATTGAATCCAGAGAAGGTCCCTGTCCAAACAGATTCGCAAATAGGATAATAACCAAAGGTGAGGTTTAATATTCCACGTTGGAAAGAATAGTTTCAAAAGAAACCAAAGTGTTGGTTTGCAGAATGGTATTTAAAGCCAGTAAGATTGAAAGCTGCAAATATAAAGCTTGATGGCCTGATTACCAGAAGTCAATTGGCATGTGCTTGGCCATATGGTAACCCCAAGGCTTTATTTGGCAGAAGTGGCAGGAAAAGAGTTTAGACCAAAATAACCCCAAATGAGCTCACCCTAACTCCATTTTAACCCAAGGTATAGCTTAAGAGGGTAGAACAAGTTTACCAAATGGAACTCATTTTGACTGAGCCTCAAGGAACCAAAAAGTAAGCATGGCACAGTACAGCACAGCACAGCACAGGACAGCCTAACAGGGTGTGAAACAAAACTTCTCCTCCCATCTCTTCCAGAGTAGAATTTCACCCCAGTTCAGGAAGGGGTGTGGATCTCCTACTATGAGCAAAAAAGCTAGCCACTTCTTAGAATGCCCCAAAAGCTTCTGAGAAGTGTAGGTGAAACCAACCCCTTGGCATTATGGGCTTTATCATCCTTGCTTCCTTCCCTTAAATTCTCCTTTCAAGCCAGTGTGAAAAGATTTGAAAACCTACCACTTGGCCTGGGACCTCACCATCTAACAATTCCCTGTGGTTTAGCTTTCTGGAATTAACTATCTGTTAGCCTCTTGAACCTCTGTATACAGTCACCCTTCCACCCAGTTCCTAGTCTCTCTTCCATTAATCCATCAATAACATTGATTGAAAACATTAGATACAGGCACTGTACTAAACACTGTACTAGACTGTAAATTCCTGTAGGCAGGGAATGTGTCTAGCAAGTCTGTTGTATCACACTTTCCCAACCACTTAGTACAGTATTCTGCACACAATGAAAGCTCAAAAATACCACTGAATGATTGATTGATTGATTGATTGATTGATTGATTGGGGACATGTAATACAGTTAGGAGACACAGCCCCTGCCCTCAAAGAGTTTACAATTCAATTGCGGAGACAAAAGCTAAAATGAATTATAGGTAGGGGAAAGTAGAAAAGTATAAAGCAAAGTACATAAGTAGTATCAATTTATATGCACTATTGCTATGAACTGCTATGTATTTTCAGAGGTTATGGTAATTTAAGTACTTAGGTCATAAGGAAGTGCTAAAATGGTGGCTGGGGAAGATTATAAATTAATAGGCAAGGGCTTCCTGGAGGAGATGTGATTTAATAATAATTTCAGAAGGACTTTGAAGATGAAGATGAAGGTTTGGGTTCTAAATAGTGGCAAGAGCCCGGATTTGGGAGTCAGAGGTCATGGGTTCGAATCCCAGGCTCTGTCACCTGTCAGCTGTGTGACTTTGGGCAAGTCACTTAACTTCTCTGTGCCTCAGTTACCTCATCTGTAAAACGGTGATGAAAACTGTGAGCCCTACATGGAACAACCTGATTACCTTGTATCTATCCCAGTGCTTAGAACAGTGCTTAGCACATAGTAAGTGCTTAACAAATACCAACATTATTATTATTATTATCATTGTAAATACGTAGAGAAGTTCTAGAGAAATATTATGGTCTATTGAAATACGCACAGGTCTGGGAGACAGAAGAGTTGGGTTCTAATCCTGGCTCAGCTACTTCTCTGTATCTCAATTTCCTTATCTATCAAATGGGGATTCAAGATTCAATACTCGTTCTCCCTCCCCCTTAGTCTGTGAGCCCCATCTACCCCAGTGCTCACTATAGTGCTTGGCACATAGTAAGCACTTACCAAATACCACAACCACTATTAAATACATTTCATATAATACCAATGATATGTCTTGGTAGGCGTAGGGAAGAAATATATTTATAGACATAGATATGTCTTGATAGACATAGGTAGGGAAGCAGCATGGTCTAGTGGATAGAGCATGGGCCTGGAGGTCAGAACGACCTAGTTTCTAATCCCAGCTCTGCCACTTGTCTGCTGTGTGACCTTGGCAAGTTACTTCACTTCTCTGTGGCTCAGTTACCTCTTCTGTAAAATGAGGATTAAGACTGTGAGCCCCATGTGGGACAGGGACTGTGTCTAACCTAATTAGCTTGACTCTACCCCAGATCTTAGAACAGAGTTTGATAATTAGTAAGCGTTTAACAAATACTATCATTATTGTTATTATTATTATTATTATTATTGGCACTGATACTTGTTCAGCAATGCATTCTGAAGTGACTTGTCCTGTCCTGCTTTTGAAAGGTAAGTTTTTTTTGTTTTTGTTTTTTTCATGAGCAAATCCATTTCTACTCATTGGCTAAACTCCTAAGAGGTATATTGCAATTTTGATTACTTTTATTACAGATGTATAATGGCTATTTAGACTCTGGCTTAAGTGAATTAAGAGCACAGTTCAAAATTCAACTGTTCTGAGCTTGTCAGAATCACATATTCATCCACCCCAGTCATAGGTGCTATCTGGAGGTCACAAAATGTTAACACTTCACTGATTCATTTCATCTTCTTTGGTCCTGCTTCTCCAAAGGAAAGCCAGCTCTCATCTTTATTGGAATAGGACATCTGCCTATCCCTCCCATCCCATTACTGCTAATGTTGTGGTCTTATGCTGTCGAGACGTGTCCGACCCATAGCGGCGCCATGGACATCTCTCTCAGAACGCCCCACCTCCATCTGCAATCATTCTGATAGTGTATCCATAGAGTTTTCTTGGTAAAAATATGGAAGCAGTTTACCACTGTCTCCTTCCGCACAGTAAACTCAAGTCTCCACCCTCGATTCTCTCCCATGCTGCTGCTGCCCAGCACAGGTGAGTTTTGACATGTAGCAGATTGCCTTCCACTCGCTAGCCACTGCCCAAGCTAGGAATAGAATGGATATAATAATGTTGGTATTTGTTAAGCGCTTACTATGTGCCGAGCACTGTTCTAAGCGCTGGGGTAGACACAGGGGAATCAGGTTGTCCCCCGTGGGGCTCACAGTCTTCATCCCCATTTTACAGATGAGGGAACTGAGGCACAGAGAAGTTAAGTGACTTGCCCACAGTCACACAGCCGACAAGTGGCAGAGCTGGGATTTGAACTCATGATCCCTGACTCCAAAGCCCGTACTCTTTCCACTGAGCCACAGGAGCCATTGGATTTGGCAAGAAGGAGGTTATGGGTGATCTTAGAGAGAGCAGTCTCGGTAGACTGGAGTGGAGGGGACGGAAGCCAGATTGGAGGGGGTCCAGGAGAGAATGGGAGTTAAGGAATTCTAGGCAGCGAGTGTAGACGACTCATTCTAGGAGCTTGGAAAGGAAGGATAGTAGGGAGATAGGGCGATAACTGGAAGGGGAGGTGGGGTCAAGAGAGGGTTTTATTAGGATGGGGAGACATGGGCATGTTTGAAGCCAGAGGGGAAGAAGCCATTGGAGAGTGAGCAGTTAAAGATAGAAGTTAAGGAGGGGAGGAAGGAAGGGGCGATGGTTTTTATAAGGTGAGCGGGAATGGAGCCCAAAGCACAGGTGGAGGGGGTGGCACTTGCGAGGAGGGAGGAGATCTCATCTGAAGATACTGCAGGGAAAGATGGGAAACTAGGGGAGATGGTTGGGGGGGCGGGGAGGCAGAAGGGGGAGGGGTGACTTTGGGGAGCTGAGACCTGATTGTGTTAATTTTCGTGATGAAGTAGGTGGCCAGATCGTTGGGGGTGAGGAATCGGGGAGGGGGAGGAACAGGGAGCCTGAGGAGAGAATTAAAGGTCCAGAAAAATTGGCAGGGGTGATGGGCATGGGTGTTGATGAGGGAAGAAAAGTAGTTGGCCTGGCGGAGGAGAGGGCAGAGTTAAGGCATGAAAGGATAAATTTGAAATGGATAAGAATGGCTGAGAATGCCAACTCAGGGCTGATTGAATCAATTAATAATAATAATAATAATAATGTTGGTATTTGTTAAGCGCTTACTATGTGCAGAGCACTGTTCTAAGCACTGGGGTAGACACAGGGGAATCAGGTTGTCCCACGTGGGGCTCACAGTCTTCATCCCCATTTTACAGATGAGGTAACTGAGGCACAGAGAAGTGAAGTGACTTGCCCAAGGTCACACAGCAGACAAGTGGCAGAGCTGGGATTCCAACTCATGACCTCTGACTCCAAAGCCCATGCTCTTTCCACTGAGCCACGCTGCTTCTCTAATTAATCAATGGTTATTATTGAGCACTCTCAGAAATCAAAGCACTATAGTAAGTGACCCCTTGCTCACATCCACCCTCGGCCTGGAACTCCCTCCCCCTTCATATCCAAGAGACCACCACTCTCCCCACCTTCAAAGCCTTACTAAAATCACTTCTCCTCCAAGAGGCCTTTCCTTACTAAAACCTCATTTCCCCTCCTCCATCACCAATGTACTTGGGTCTGTACCCCTTAAGTCATTTGATGCTCTACCTACTCCCTCTGCAGCCCTTGCATACATCTCCTTATACTTTGTTTCCCTCTTTGGTCACTGATTTTTAACGTCTGCTTACCAGACTAGATTGTAAACTCCTCAAGGACTGGTCTTGTTTCTACTAACTCTACTGTACTGTCCTCTCCAAGAGCTTAGTATAGTGCTCTGGACATGGTAAGTGCTCAATAAATACCATTGATTAATCGATATGCCTCTGCTTGACTCTCCCTCCTGTAGTCGAGGCTGATAGAGTACTGTAAACTCCCCAGGTGCGACCCTGAGAGGTGAACTGCTAACATTACAGAGAGAAGCAGCGTGCCTCAGTGGAAAAAGCATGTGCTGGGGAGTCAGAGGTCATGGGTTCAAATCCCGGTTCTGCCGCTTGTCAGTTGTGTGACTTTGGGCAAGTCCCTTAACTTCTCTGTGCCTGTTACCTCATCTGTCAAATGGGCATTAAGACTGTGAGCCCCACGTGGAACAACCTGATCACTTTGTATCTTCTCCAGCACTTAGAACAGTGCTTTGCACATAGTAAGCACTTAACAAATGCCATCATTATTACTTAGTTTAAATAATCTAATTATAGAATAAAAAGCTCTTTTGGATGAACCTTGTATCCCTAGGAATTCAATGCTTGTGCAAAGATACTAATAAAAGTATTTAGCTCTTCCTATATGGTGACATTTTGCCAAATTGCTCAGAATGCTCTATATTTATGCAGAAAGTTCTAATCAAGTTCCCTGATATGACTTTGATGGACACCCACAACTCCATCCTCTCGATAAGTGAGCCAGTGACAGACCCGTAATAGTCTGCAGTACACCTAATTTCCATCCTGCTGCTCATGTCAGAAGGCCATATTGTTTTCCTTAGGTGAGAAAGATACTTATTAAAACTGCACACTGGTTTAATTGGTCAACTTAGAACACACACAGCTGCCCAAACTGAAAAACATTTAGTTGCCTCAGGAGACCCTCCCCCAAACCCAAACTCCTCTCTTAGCCCTTAAATCCTTTGGAAGCCTAAAAACGTTGGCTGATGGAGAATTGATAGTAAATTTAGAGTTGTCTCTTCAATTTATCCAAAAAGTACTTGTGCCTTTTGAACTTGGTTCTCAGCAAATACCAGTGAGCAAACTAAAGTATTCCTTTGAAACTGAGCTTCTCCACAGGAGTCCACAGACTTTGTAGACTCAGGTGTTTCTATAGATAAGGATAACCTTAATTATATCAGGTTTTCTCTTCTCTAGTGGCTTTTAATCACTACAATAGTCCACCCATTTTTAATGACCCTTTACACTTACACATTGGCAACCCACCCCCTCCCCTGTGAAATCAAAGCAATACTATGGAAGAAAAGCAGAAATTGAAAACGGTATACCCCAGGAGTCATCCATTATCTTGATAAAAGGAAATCTGTCATGCAGGTAGGGTGTTCCAAGATAATGGGAATCAACTGCCCTTTCAAGATTCCCTCTAATCCAATCTGAAAGATATCAACCGAAAGCATCACTGATCACAGATAGCAGCACCAAAAATTGCAAATTGAAAGTAAAATGTAAAGCCTAAATATTAATGAACTAATAGACCATAAATGGGCAACTAGAGGGGAATAAAAAGCCCATCTGCCTAATGATCTGAATGAGCTGTTGGGAGAGTGGTTTACATCTTAGAACAACCCCAGGAGGCTACCTGGGAAATCTGTCCTATGGTAGAGAATTGAGAAGCGTACACTCTATTGAATTTACTACTGAATAACCATACGGTATTATCCAAGATGAGCAATTTCGTTCAAATGAAATATATTGTGACAACATTACCAAATAAAACAGATAATACCCGTAGCAACCAACTGTACACCATTAGAGATAACATCAACACTGAGACGTGTCAAATATATTTAACAGAATAGCCCAACCCACTAGAAATTTTAGCTACAAGCCCTTTTGAGGGGCTCTAGTAAAGCAGTGTTTTAGAAGCAAAAAGCGGGGGTTGACATGGCTTTAGGAGCAGTCCTAAAGAAGGACGGGTATACGGTGGCCCAGATTCTATGCCAACCTTGCCAGAGTGGGAAGAGGACCCATGGGTGACCAGGTGGCATAGGTCAATGATGGTGGCAGAAGGGATGTGGGTGTGGGAGGTAGTCAGAGCCTCCCACAAGAGACTGATGGGGCATGTCCTTCTTAGAAGGAGAAATAGGCCATAAATAACAATAACAATAATAATAATAATGGTATTTGTTAAGTGTTTACTATGTGCCAAGGACTGTTCTAAGCCCTGAGGTAGATACAAGGTAATAAGTTTGGACACAGTCCCTGTCCCACATGAGGCTCACAGTCTTAATCCCCATTTTACAGAAGAGGTAAGTGAGGCACAGAGAAGTTAAGTGACTTGTCCAAGGTCACACAGTGGACAAGTGGTGGAGCCGGGATTGGAACCCACAACTTCTGACTCCCAAGCCCGTGCTCTTGCCACTAGCCCATGCTGCTGCCATGGTGCCATCTTAAAGGGGGGGAAAAATGGGAAGTGAATGACCTGCCCTCCCGTGATTCCATGCTCTGTGCACACTGGTGGGAACAGAGAGGTAGATGCAACAGAATTTTATAAATCTAGACTTTGGATCAGTATTGCCACAAAACCGGTACAGAATAGGGATTCAATTCAGATAAGTTCTTCAAAGTGGTCGAATCTTTTAAAAACCTCTTTGGAGCTTAAAATTAGGAAAAACAAACAAAATATTCATTTTTCCCCCTCAAATTCCTCCTGCAAACTTTTTCATGGAATTAAACTAGTCAATTTGGCTCCTTTTCTATTTTTTTATTTATGAAAGAACTAGAGCCTCCAGCTATTTCATAATACACCAACCTAGTGGCTTTCTCATCTACCAGCAGAGTGTGGTATCAATACAGAATCACAAATGATATCACCCAGAGTCTGCCTAGAGAATCCAAACCAGACCTTTTTTTCCAGATACAATCTGTAGATCAGCTCATTGCACCATCCAAAGCAAAGATTAACAACGATTGAGCTGCATTTTTTCCAGTTGGCAAATTAAGAAGTCTTGACCATCATAGCATGCCAATCTATTATTAACTTTCCTAAGTGAGTCAATGTGACTAATGAATTCAACATTAGTTTATGACTCTATTTTAGAATCGGTCACCACATTTCCCAGCATGTTCCGATCTCTTTTGAGGGAATGTCTGTTTAAATAAGCACATGTGGCTGATAGAGCTGGATTGCACCAAACTATTATACAATTGACTTCATGAGTTTGGGATGGTGGAAAGAAGAGGGTCACGACTGTCTGAGCACATCCCAGATTTATTGGTTTTGCTATCCTCACTTCTTGGGACAGCAAATACCATTACACAGTTGATAAAAATAAATTACCTTCATCTGTTTTATATTTGTCAATTTTTCTTGTTAATGGGCTTTTAGAGCAAAAAGAGACTGGACAGATCTGGCAGGAGAATGGATGTGTGAGAAGAAGGAGAGGAAACTTTAAAGATCACTTCAACACTGCAGGCCCAGGGGCCAAGTGGCAGGGTGGAGCTGCTGGAAATGAAAATGATATTGATGGGTGGAGGGATTCTGCTAGAGGAATTAAGGAGTTCTAGAGTTTCAAGTGGAGTCTGGCCTATGCACTTATGTACATATCTGTAATTCATTTATTTAGATTAATACCTCCTCCCCCTCTTCCAACTCTGTTACATTTTACTCTCCCGAGCACTTCGTGCAGTGTGCTGCGCACAGTAAGTGCTGAATAAATACAATTTATTGAAAAAGGAAGATAAATAAGATTCAGAATACATGAAGTGCCTCTTGCACCCACTACCTAATTCTTATTCAGGGATCCCAGCTCAAATGGGCAGCAAAGACAGAGTGGGCTACCCCGCCAACTTCCTGCTAGTCTATGGTGCTACAGCACAGATTGGACCGTTTAGAATGGGAGCCTGTTATTGGGCAGGGATTGTATCTATCTGTTGCCGAATTGTACATTCCAAATGCTTAGTTCAGTGCCCTGCACATAGTAAGTGCTCAATAAATACTATTGAATGAATACATGAATGAATGAATGAACTGTCCTGCGGTGATTTTAGTTATAAATGGCTTTTATATGTTCAATTCCTATCTACACTTGGCAACGCACTTGCTTGTTGCACTCTGTGCCCTGGTGAAAATCTGTCAGGTGAGGACAAGAGCACGCAAATGGTGCTCTGCAAACTAACAGCACCATCGATTCCTCCAGGGAAACTACTCAGTCTTGAAGTCTTCATGACTGAACCAAGGCTTATCTATGGTCAATGATGGGAGATTTCATCATCATCATCATCATCATCATCATCATCATCGTCATCCCTACCCTGATTTCATTTATTTTAATTGGATAATTAGAATCCAAAAGAGCTAGTTCCTGAGAAGTGTGTGAGGAGGATAATTCAGCACTTGCCATTCCTCTAACCAGTCACAAGCCTTAGCATTATTCTTAGTTTTTCTAGACAGCCCACATTTATTTCCTGAGAAGGGCAAGTTTTAAAAGCATTAAGTGCAGAGGGCAGGTAAGATGGAAAAAGACATTAGATAGAAAATTCCTGAATGAAATAACTGAACACCGCTAATTCAACATAGGCTAAGGACTAGTACGTGTGGAAATTATGTCCGGCATAACAGGAACAAACTTGAAATCTGATTCAAAAGACTTTGCCCTATCAGAAGCCAGCAGAGTCTTGCAAAAGAACTATTCAGTAGCCCCAGTTGAACTGCAACAGTGACTGAACAGGCACCAACCTACTCTTAGTGGCGACTGTAGCAGACAGACAGGATTAATAGCTTGGGAACCCCAGATTCCAGGTAAACTGACAGTAAACCAAGAGGCCACTAAAACGGAGAAGCAGTGAGGCCTAGTGGAAAGAGCAGAAGCCTGGGAGTCATTCATTCATTCATTCATTCATTCATTCATTCAATAGTATTTATTGAAGGCTTACTATGTGCAGAGCACTGTACTAAGTGCTTGGAATGTACAATTCGGCAACAGATAGAGACATTCCCTGCCCATTGACGGGCTTACAGTCTAATCGGGGGAGACAGACAGACAAAAACAATAGCAATAAATAGAATCAAGGGGATTTACAGCTCATTAAAACAATAGCAATAAATAGAATCAAGGTGATGTACATCTCATTAACAAAATAAATAGGGCAATAAAAATATATACAAATGAGCGGACAAGCACAGTGCTGAGAGGAGGGGAAGGGAGAGGGGGAGGAGCAGAGGGAAGTGGGGGAAAGGGGGGCTTAGCTGAGGGGAGGTGAAGGGAGGGTCAGAGAGGCAGCAGAGGGAGCAGAGGGAAGAGGGGAAGCTCAGTCTGGGAAGGCCTCTTGGAGGAGGTGAGCTCTCAGTAGGGCTTTGAAGAGGGGAAGAGAATTAGTTTGGCAGAGGAGAGGAGGGAGGGCATTCCAGGACAGGAGGAGGACGTGGCCCAGGGGTAGACGGCGGGATAGGTGAGAATGGGGGACAGTGAGGAGGTGGGTCAAAAGGACCAGGGTTCTAAACCCAGTTCTGCCACTCGTCTGCTGTGTGTGACCTTGGGCAAGTCACTTCACTTGTCTGGACCTCAGTTACCTCATCTGTAACTGGGCTCCTTCCCCTCTGCCTTCAAACACGCCCACGTCTCCCCCATCCTAAAAAAACCCGCTCTTGACCCCACTTCCCCCTCCAGTTATCGTCCTATCTCCCTACTACCCTTCCTTTCCAAAATCTTAGAACGAGTCGTCTACAATCGATGCCTAGAATTCCTTAACTCCCATTCTCTCCTAGACCCCCTCCAATCTGGCTTCCGTCCCCTCCACTCTACTGAGACTGCTCTCTCTAAGGTCACCCATGACCTCCTTCTTGCCAAATCCAATGGCTCCTACTCCATTCTGATCCTCCTTGACCTCTCTGCTGCCTTTGACACTGTCGACCATCCCCTCCTCCTCCGTACCTTATCTCACCTTGGCTTCACGGACTCTGTCCTCTCCTGGTTCTCCTCTTACCTCTCTGGCCGATCATTCTCGGTCTCCTACGCTGGAGCCTCCTCCCCCTCCCATCCTTTAACTGTTGGAGTTCCTCAAGGGTCAGTTCTTGGCCCTCTTCTGTTCTCCATTTACACTCACTCCCTCGGTGAACTCATCCGCTCTCACGGCTTTGACTACCATCTCTACGCAGATGACACGCAGATCTACATCTCCGCCCCTGTCCTCTCCCCCTCCCTTCAGGCTCGCATCTCCTCCTGCCTCCGGGACGTCTCCACCTGGATGTCTGCCCGCCACCTAAAACTCAACATGAGCAAGACTGAGCTCCTCATCTTCCCTCCCAAGCCCGGTCCGCTCCCAGACTTCTCCATCACCGTGGATGGCACGACCATCCTTCCCGTCCCGCAGGCCCGCAATCTCGGTGTCATCCTTGACTCGTCCCTCTCGTTCACCCCACACATCCTATCCGTTACCAAGACCTGCCGGTTTCACCTCTACAATATCGCCAAGATCCGCCCTTTCCTCTCCACCCAAACGGCTACCTTACTATTACGGGCTCTCGTTATATCCCGGCTAGACTACTGTGTCAGCCTTCTCTCTGACCTCCCTTCCTCCTCTCTCGCCCCGCTCCGGTCTATTCTTCACTCCGCTGCCCGGCTCATCTTCCTGCAGAAACGATCTGGGCATGTCACTCCCCTTCTTAAACAACTCCAGTGGTTGCCTATCGACCTCCGCTCCAAACAAAAACTCCTCACTCTAGGCTTCAAGGCTCTCCATCACCTTGCCCCTTCCTACCTCTCCTCCCTTCTCTCTTTCTACCGCCCACCCCGCACGCTCCGCTCCTCTGCCGCCCACCTCCTCGCCGTCCCTCGGTCTCGCCTATCCCGCCGTCGACCCCTGGGTCACGTCCTCCCGCGGTCCTGGAACGCCCTCCCTCCTCACCTCCGCCAAACTGATTCTCTTTCCCTCTTCAAAACCTTACTTAAAAATCACCTCCTCCAAGAGGCCTTCCCAGACTGAGCTCCTCTTCCCCCTCTACTCCCTCTGCCATCCCCCCTTTACCTCTCCGCAGCTAAAGCCTCATTTTCCCCTTTTCCCTCTGCTCCTCCACCTCTCCCTTCCCATCCCCACAGCACTGTACCCGTCCGCTCAACTGTATATATTTTCGTTACCCTATTTATTTTGTTAATGAATTGTACATCGCCTTGATTCTATTTAGTTGCCATTGTTTTTACGAGATGTTCTTCCCCTTGACGCTGTTTAGTGCCATTGTTCTTGTCTGTCCGTCTCCCCCGATTAGACTGTAAGCCCGTCAAACGGCAGGGACTGTCTCTATCTGTTGCCGACTTGTTCATCCCAAGCGCTTAGTACAGTGCTCTGCACATAGTAAGCGCTCAATAAATACTATTGAATGAATGAATGAATCTGTAAAATGGAGATTAAGACTGTGAGCCCCATGTGGGACAGGAATGGTGTCCAACCTGATTAGCATGTATCTATCCCAGCATTTAGAACAGTGCTTGACTCATAGTAAGAGCCTAACAAAAAAATCATCATTCTTAATTATTATTATTATTCTTATTAAAACCCCAGGGTAGCAGTTGCCAATCAAATGATCTCCTGGGATGATCATTAGGCTGACTTGAGGACACATTCATATGGAGCATTTACCCTGTCTGAACCGACTCCATTCTTTTAAGCTCCATTGTGCTGAAAGGAAGTCAAACGTACTAGGATCAAATCCACCTAATTTTCACCAGGTAATGTGTAAGGTTTTATAAAACATTTCAATTTCCCCCCAACATGTGGAGGGGAGAAGGACAATACCTTCTGAAAGTTCTGAGAGTCCATGGGGGCTGTGACCAAGTACAAGCCAAGAGGTAACTGGTCTTCTTAAAGGGCCAGTTCTAAGGCCACCTGTGAGAGGTTTAAAGTCCCATCTACAGAAGCCAACCGCTTTTAACTGATGTTCGTTCAACTCACTGAAAGTCTCCAATCGGTTTGTTTTTTAAGTCCCCTTCTAACAAATTCCACTAAATCGCCAAATCATTTCTCTGTGCCCCGCTGCATCAGCCATTTGTCAAGCCTATGGCATTAAATATATTCCACCTACCTTTGAAAGCCTAAACCAAATAACTCCTCGATGTTTATTTAAAGATTGTTCTCACTCTGGTACCTTGAGAAAAGAATTCTTAAACAAGCTTTGCTTAGGACAAAGATCCAGGTGCCAAACCTTTAATGTCTATTGATTGGTTTCTCAGTCACGCTTTGGAAATATGTGCATTTGGGTTAATTACTGGCTTTAATTAGCTTCCAATACATTTACATGGAAGAAATGAGACTTTCCCCATACTGGAAAGAATCTGTAATGCACCAGCCTTTCTAGTTCGCTTATTTTCATGAAATATCTGAGTGTCTAGTGATACAAATAAACAGTCTAGTTGAAAACAGGACCTTGGCTGGTCTTCTGAACCAGCTGAACTAATAAACCAACTCTATGGCGTGAATCTCCCTGGTGCCTTCTTTTCCTTAGTGCCGCTAACCTCTAGGAGCTGCCATTTTATCACTGGATTTTTGCTCGAGATACCGGCCAATGCGGCAGAACACCCAGATGTTTGGGACAAAGAAATAAACAGATGACCTAAGTGGGATTAAAACTTTTACAAAGGGGCTTTCTTTCCTTCTTTCCAGAATGTATTGGTGTCCCATCTAGCAGGTTGATCAAAGCGGGCTATGACAAACTTAGGGAGAATGAAAGCAATCAGGGCCACACTGAATACACTACCTGAGCAGATACCCCGTGAATGGTCTGACCGTTAAAATATGAGGACAGGACTGCAAGAGAACCAGGCAGTGCGCTCACTGCACTTGCCTTATGAGTATTTCAGCTTGAGGCTTTTTTCTAGATCTCTCTTTTTCTAGGTCCCTCATTTTTCAGGGGACTTTTTGGAAGGTACCCCCAGGTGCCCAGGTGTCCCCTCCAAGCCTTGTTAAAAACACATCTCCTCCAAGAGGCTTTCCCTGACTAAACCTGCATATTCTTCTTCTACCACCCCCTCCTGCGTCACCTTGCACTAAGATTCACACCCTTTATTCACCCCTCCCTCAGCCCCGTAGCTCTCATGTACATATCCGTAATTTGATTGATTTATTTACAGTAATGTCTGTCTCCCCTTCTAGACTGTAAGCTCGTTGTGGGCAGGGAAGGTGTCTACCAACTCTGTTACATTGTACTCTCCCAAGTGCTTGTACATTGCTCTGTAAACAGTAAGCGCTTAATCACCCAACCGATTAATTGGTGGTAAAATCACCGCCTATGTGACAATGATAGATCGCTCTTTCGTCACATCCAATGTAGCACAACTAGTCATCCTATGGACTGAAAAGCTGAACTCGGTGGTCACGAATATCTTAGACGTCAAAGAGCCAGTCATGGATCTTATGCAATCTGGCCAATCCTCTTCTGTTTCCCCTGTATTCCTCCTTTGCTGAAGTGGAGTCAACCTTCTTTGGATTAGAGGAAAATAAATCATTCCCATAATCATGTGTTGCTGGACTCTCTGTCGGATACAAACTGGACTAGGTAAGGAACATGGTGACCAGCTGTTTTTCATATCCTCTGCATTCAGAACAAAAGGAAATGAGCTTAAACTGGAGCAGAAATAATTTTGAAAAAGAACTTCTTGTCATCCAAGAACTTTGGAGGAGGTTATTGAAGGACACAAGCAGGTTCTCTTCTGGAGACCACGGAAGGAAAAAGCTTTCCATTAGAATCATTTAAGAGAATCTTCATGGAGACAGGGTAATGATCTAGATAGATTCTGGAGGTTCCAGTCCTAGGATTCTATCCAGAGCCTTTTGGAAATGGAAATAACTCCTGCCCCAACCCCAACTTATCTGACATAAGGATGCTGTAATCAAAAAACCATGATATAACTGTCTTTAAACACAACTCCCATTCCCTATTTATATCCCCAGGAAGTCAACGGAGCCATCCACATTTCCAAATACTAATTCTACTGTAGAAATAGAGCATGTCCCCACAGAACATCAATGATCAACACTTTGAAAAAATTCCCAGATTCAGTTTGTCGCATAATGGTGGATATGATATATGTATTGTTAAGCAGCTAGCATTTGGAGAGTCACCACTAGTATGTTCTGCCAGTACATCCTGGACAGGCAGAAAATCATTCAGATGAGTTCGTGAAGATGGAAAATGTTGGCTGAGAAAGTGTTTCTTTGAACACATTTTCCGATTGGTCCCGAAATTTGCTAAATGTATGCCTGCTCCCTGGAGATGCGAGTTGTTCTATGCACCCCAGTTATTCTCCTACCAGGTTCTCTGAACTCTAGGTGGAAGAAAAGGACTGGGAGTGAAAACCAGACGTTTAACCTGCAAGCTCACTGGGCCAAGGACCTTGCCTTTTGCTTCTATGGTACTTTCACAAACAACTAGTACAGTGGCCTACACCCTCAGTAAATACCATCACTATCAGTCAAGCAACAGGTGGTATTTATTGAGCACTTACTAGTTGCCCAGCACTGTACTAACTGCTTAGGAAACTATTGCTCTGACAGACGTACTGATATTAGGTTTCTCAATAGATTTGGGCCAGGACCAGTGGGGCTTCCATTAGGCTTCCCCTACCCAGATTTAGACTGAAGCTAGAATTTTCTGGAAGAAAATGATCTTCCAGAAATCAACCTGGCTTGTGCGGAAGCAATCAATCATTCAATCAACCAAAGGTACTGAGCACCTACAAAGTGGGGAGCGTTATACTGAGCTCTTGGGAAAGTATGATACATGGAAGTTGGTAGACTCATCCCCACTTGAAAGGAGCTTACAAGCTAATGGAGAAGGCAGACAGGCCAACTCATCAATAATTGGATCTGCATGCCACAGCATCTGTTTCCCAAGTATCTAAACACAAACAGCCCTAGTTTAGATGGACATACCCTTTAAGCCTCTGTTGCTCTCTCAAATCTCAGTGCCATTTCATAGAATAATCTAAGGTTGGGAAGACTTCCCTAATGATCACAAAGGGAGATGGCACACATCAAAGTAGAAATCTCATTATCCATGAAGGATAGCTGGGCTACAACTCAGAAAATATGAATTAGAAAGCAGGTGGCATGTAGGCGCAGGTAACAGCTTGAGAAAAGACAACGAGGGTGGCTGTCTAAAAACATCCCTCTCCTCAAACCCTGGGCTGTAAAAGATGCTCTGTTTTGGTACCACGTGGTGGCAAGGTGCCAGCCAATTAGAATTAGTTACCCAGCTGTTCTGAAATGAAGTGGATCATAGCAATAATTTCGGAACATCCTTTTTTAATCATGAAATTTTTCTATAGCTTCAAAACAGGGATCATATCACTCTCATAGAGAAGCAGCGTGGCTCAGTGGAACGAGCGCGGGCTTTGGAGTCAGAGTTCATGGGTTCGAATCCCGGCTCGGCCACTTGTCAGCTGTGTGACTTTGGGCAAGTCACTTAACTTCTCTGTGCCTCAGTCACCTCATCTGTAAAATGGGGATTAAGACTGTGAGCCCCACGTGGGACAACCTGATTCCCCTGTGTCCCCCCCAGCGCTTAGAACAGTGCTCGGCACATAGTAAGTGCTTAACAAATACCAACATTATTACTCTCACACACTACTACTATCTCGCCTTTCTCTCTGCCCATCCGTGCCCTCATCCTGACTCTAGCTTGAAACTCCCTCCCCATTCAAATCCGACTGACCATCACCCTCCCCATCTTAAAATCGCATCTCCTCCAAGAGGTCTTCGACTAAGCCCTCATTTCCTCTCCTCCTTCGCCCTTCTGCATCACCCTGCACGTGAATTCACACCCTTTCTTCACCTCAGCCCCTCAGCACTTTCGTACATATGCACAATTAATGTATTTATATGTGTGTTTCTCCTTCTAGACTGTAAGGTCCTTGTGGGCAGAGAACATGTCTACCGACTCTATGTTGTACTCTCCCAAGTGCTTAGTATGGTGCTCTGCACACAGTAAGTGCTCAGTAAAAATGATTGACCAATTGACTGAACTATCATATAAATCCTGAGGGTCATTTTACAACTCACCCCAGTTACAAGATTTGCAAAATGTTGATTCTTACAGAATCAGCAATGTAAAGGTTTGCCAGAAAAACCTAAACTTCATTGTTCTTAAATGAATCATAATCCCTCATAATTCCTGAAATCTTTAAAGCAAACTTGATCCGGTGTATCCATATACCCTCAACTACCATTACAGTTCTTCCGTACCCTCTAAGTGCTTGTGTCCATCTTAATGCTTCGTTACATGTCAACTCACAAACCCTATCATTCTAAACGCCGACTCATAAGCATATCCACTCTTTCTCCTCTCTCCTATCAAGCAGTCAATCAATAAAAGCTAGTGAGAGCTTTCTCTGTGCAGAACACTGTACCAAGCTTTTGGGTGAGTACAATAGATTAAAGACCTGATCCCTGCCCTTAAGGAGCTTATGAACAGAAAAATAAAATACAGGTAAGAGGAAGTCAAGGAATGTAAAGATATGCACATAAGTGCTGTGGGGCAGAAGGTGTGTTCAGCTTGAGTGCCCAAGGTGACAAGGAAGCGTTGGAGTGGCTGTGGCGAGGGGAAATAAAAGGTTAATCAGGGAAGGCCTGCTGGAGGAGATGTGATTTCAGCAGGGCTTTGAGGATCAGGAGAGTAGTGGTCTGCCAGATGTGAGGGGCATGAATCATGTAAGCACACATCATTGTTATTATCCCATGTAATTAGTGTCTGCTCCTTAAAAAATCTTGGAGGGGGGGATGTGGAGTCGATGCTAGAACATTTCTTTCTCCCCAATCTGAGTCTTCGCAGCAGGATTCAAATTTTGTAAACTTACAGAAATGAGCTCTAATGAACTCTTATGAAAAGTAATGTACCTAAAGAAAAGGTAAACGATAATAAGTGGTGCACAACTTTTTATGACTCAAGCCTTTGCATAGACAGTTTCTGGAATGATAGCTGTAGTACGTTATATAATGCTGCAATAATACACTAACTAACTAAACAACAGTTGTCGTTTTTGCCTTTACTGCAGAAAAACGTGTTCAGAATTTGGACAGCCGAGATAGAACTTTTGAAAGAAGTAGCGTGGCCTAGTGGATAGATCATGGGCTTAGGAGTCAGGAGGAGCTGGGTTCTAATCCCTGCACTGCCACTTGTCTGCAGTGTGACCTTGAGCAATTCACTTAACTACTCTGTGCTTCAGTTTCCTCATCTGCACAATGGGGATTAAGACTTTGAGCTCCATGTGAGACATAGACCGTGTCCAACTTGATTAGCTTATATCTACCCCAGAGCTGAGTAAGGTGCCTGCCACATAATAAACTCTTAACAAATACCATAAAAAAGAAAGTTGGCTACTTGAACAGGTCTTAGAATACCTGTATGTTGGAAATAGATTCCTTTTTTTCCAGATGAGGTTTCCTAACACATGTAGAAATCTACAGTACTGGAACTTTGCGGTATTGAAAGTGTTTTTTTATTGGCCTGTCATTTACCATCCAGAGGTACCGAGTTTTCTCTTGACCACTTTATTATTGCTACTTGAAACAAAGAGAAATCCCTGGAAGAAAACACTCGGTCACAGAAGGCTCCTTACATCAGACACCGAGCCAGTAGGTAAGATGGACCTCAGTCAATGCAGACATCCCTGATTAGACTGATTCATTCATTCATTCAGTCATATTTATTGAGCACTTACTGTGTGCAGAGCACTGTACTAAGCGCTTGGAAAGTACAATTCAGCAACAAATAGAGACAATCCTTACCTAACAATGGGCACAGGATTGGGAGTCGTGGTTCTAATCCCAGGTCCACCACTTGTCAGCTGTGTGACTTTGGGCAAGTCACTTAACTTCTCTGGGCTTCAGTTACCTCATCTGTAAAATGGGGATTAAGACTGTGAGCCCCACATGGGACAACCTGAAAACCTTGTATCTACCCCAGTGCTTAGAACAGTGCTTGGCACATAGTAAGCACTTAACAAATATCATCTTTATTATTATTATTATTAGAAGAGCCCTGAGGACTAATTCCCCACACAGCCACTTGTCTGCTGTGTGACCTTGGGAAAGTCACTTTACTTCTCTCTGTCTCAGTTCCTTCATCTGTAAAATGGTGATTAAGACTGTGAGCCTCTTCCTGGACAGGGACTGCGTCCAACCCAACAACATTGAATCTACCCCAGCACTTAGTATATATAGTAGCTGGCACATAGTAAGCGTTTAACAAATTCCATAAAAAAAGAGATAGCACTTAAATACTCAAATGCTTGACGAATACATCCTGTAATTTTTCAAAACTGGTTGGAGAGACTGCTGCCACGATCTCTGAGCTTAAATCGCCTAACAATTGCTTAGTCTAAAAATCGGAGAAAGCATTTGTTGGCTCTTTCAGTCTTTTATCTGGAGAAAAGGAACTATTGTGCCCTACTTACCGAACAATTCTATGCTCTACACATTGTTCTCTACTCATGCTTGAGAATCACGAAATCGGCTCTTTTGATAAGTCTTTTACAATAAGCAAAAGGCTGATTCGATGACAGCCTAGCAAGAAGTCAGCGACAAAGCTACCAGTATGTAAAGTGGTTAGGCAAATGAATGACTGAAAAGACGAATAGGGTTTTAAGGCTCTTACTTTCCTATGATCTGTGGTTTAGCTTCATGCTATTTTATCACACAGTATCAAAAAGACAGGCTATTCTTTATTTGTCAACTTTTAACTCAGAGATGGAAAGCCAGTTCTTTACTCCTCTGTTCTGAAGAGATGCCTTTGATGAAAGGGAAGCAGTGCAGCCTAGTGGAAAGAGCACAGGTTTGAGAGTCAGAAGACCTGGGTTCTAATCCCATCTCTACCATTTACCTGCTGTGTCATCTCTGGGTGAGTCACTTAATTTCTCGGGACCTCAGTTCCCTCATCTGCAAAATGGGGATTCAATCCCTGTTCTCCCTCCTACTTAGACCGTGAGCTCCATGTGGGGACCTGATTAGTTTGTATCTATCCCGGTGCTTAGAACAGGGTTTGGCGTATAGTTACAGCTTAAAAAATACTGCAATTATCAATATTTTTAAAAATGTCAAAGTTTCTATATTTGTCAGAAATGGGAACAACATTTGTGCCATAATGACCTGTGTTTGGGAAGCTATTGGTTTTGGGGGAAGGGTGATGTTATTGGCAGTGGTTGTGATGTCAGATTTGTGTTACTTTGGGGAAGAGAATAGATTAGGGAACTGCTTTGGTTCAAGGTTTGGAGTATGTGAGGTTATCAGGGATTTCCTAAATTAAAATAATAGATTATAACCCAGGTTAGAGGAATCATTTCATTCATTCATTCAGTTGTATTTACTGAGCACTTACTAAGTGCAGAGCACTATGCTAAGCACTTGGGAGAATACAATACAACAATAAGCAGGCACAATCCCTGTCCATTCAATTCTCTTTAGATCACAATCACCTAATGGCCAAAAGGGAACTATAGAAGACAGAAAAAAGCAAGCATAGAGAGAGAGGGAGGAGGACGTCCTTGGTAAACTCATCTCTAGACTGTAAACTGTCCCGGGGAGGGAATGTATATGTTTATTGTTATACTGTACTTTCCCAAGAACTGCCCTAAGGTACAATGCTTCACACAAAGTAAGTGCTCAATAAATACAGTTGACTGACTAACACCCAGCCCCTCTCTCCCCCCCACTACCAGATAAGGAAGTTTTCTAAGAACAGAGGTTGTGACAGCTGTACCGGGGCATTTGGGAAAGTAACATCACACCCATTCCCTCCAAACACAACCCTTGTCCGGAAACAGCCCACATTATTCAGGCCTACCTCAGAATCTGCAGAAAGGTTCTGAGCACCCAAGAAGTGGTGTCAGAGACAGGGAAACCCAGCTTTGGGGGCAGAATTGGGGAGGTGGTGGGAACATGGGAGGATGCTAAAGGTGTGTGGAGGAGGTGACGAGCTCCAACCCTGCTCCCCTGTGGAAGCTCAAGGGAACTATTGGCCTGTGTTTCAGTCTAGGTTAGCTTTGTCTCCAGTAAAACAGCATCACTTGGGACCCTTAGAATGTGGCTCACTGGTTGATTTACTGTGGTGGGATGCTGGGGCAGGAGGGCTATGGCTTTTAGGGGGCTCTTTTATAGGAACACAGGCATGATGTTGACAGAAGGCTGTTGTTGGCAACATATAGCTTAAGCCACTCATACCTGGCCACATCAGCCTGAGGGCTAGGGATGTAAAAGAAATCAGGCCAGGTGGTAAAGAAATAAGTGGGTAGGCCAATAAAAATGAATGCCATTAACACTGAAGCTCCCACTGACAGTAGGGGAAGTGTGCCTCAAAACCTTCCTTCTCCCTATCATGGAGAATTTCATCCTGTTGATATTTTTTTTTAATGGGGTGGACACTTTGCAGTATGTGAGTTGATTAAGAACCAGAAAAAATCTTCAGGCCAGGGAATAGGTACCACGAGTTTGACAGGTTCGTATTATTCTACATGGACTATCAGATTTCATCCTAACCTCTCAGTGGGTTCTTTTGAGGTCTTTTCATAAACTTTCATCACAGTTGCCACTGTGGCCCCAGAGAGAACCAGGGAAAGGGCCAGAGACTTCAAGAGGGAGAGAGGGAATAGGTACCACAAGTTTGACAGGTTCGTATTATTCTACATGGACTATCAGATTTCATCCTAACCTCTCAGTGGGTTCTTTTGAGGTCTTTTCATAAACTTTCATCACAGTTGCCACTGTGACCCCAGAGAGAACCAGGGAAAGGGCCAGAGACTTCAAGAGGGAGAGAGAGAGAAAAAAAACATGTTCTTTAGGGCCCTGGGGGCCCTAGAGAGTGGATAATGGAGCTATCTGTTAAACTGGAGGACTAGATGAGTAATAACAATTAAGTGATGGTGTTGATCCTGTCAGATTTGAAAAATGAAAACCACCATTGGAGGCAGGCCCCCGGGAAGCCGGAAAGAATGTAAAATTCTCTGTCTCTGTGGATGCCGATCTAGACATCCGCTCTTCCTGGAGAATATGATGAGCATCATTGTGCATTCACACTGAACACATTGGAGTTCCACGCTGCTGCGTACATATTGATAGAAACGCAACACATGGCCATCCTTGCCTTTGCGAATGACATGACAATATTCCTTATTGGATTGAATGAAACAAAAATGATGATTCGGGTCATCGCTTCAGGGCATATGTCATTTTTCATATGAAAGCAGGAAAACCTGTTTTTCAGAAAGACAAGCTGGCACAATTTCAATGATTAGCTGTGATGGATCTCTCTGAACAAAGCATGGTCTCACAGAGCCCAGCTACTGGGGATGATCTGGATTCATTCTTTTTTCCTACTATGTGCATTCTTTCTTGTCGGGGGGCATTTCTCTTTGCTCAGATGCATTTGTTTGCAAATTGTGTCAACTAATAAAGTATCAAAAGGACCAAAAAGCCCAAACAGGGTTGGTCTGTTATTGACATCATGGCATATTTTTAGTCTAGACACTCCTGTTTTTCCTAACAGGCCTGAGATATTGATGGGTTGTGGGTTGGTATGGTCTGCCCTTCTGCAACAGAGCAGCAGGTCAAAGTCTTGATTCCAGTAGTGGACAAAAAAAAGGAAATGTGGCACCCGTCAAAAAGTCAAGCTTAAAGCACTTGGGAAAATGTTGCTTCGGCCCATTGTACCGGCCTCATGGAGGCCAGTCTTGGTGAAATTTGCCTAATAGCAGGATCACGCTGCCTATAAAGGGGCATTTCCCACATGGGACCCCTGGCTCACCTATTTTTTTTCTTTTTAATGGTCTTTGTTAAGCACTCACTATGTGCCAGGAACTGTACTAAGCACTAGGGTAGACTTAAGCTAATCAGGTTGGACACAGTCCATGTCCCATAACATGTGCAGCGTGGCTTAGTGGAAAGAGCGTGGGCTTGGGAGTCAGAGGTTGTGGGTTCTAATCCCTAATCCACCACATGTCTGCTGTGTGACCTTGGTCAAGTCACTTAACTACTCTGTGCCTCAGTTACCTCATCTGTAAAATGGAGACTAAAAGTGTGAGCCCCATGTGGGACAACCTGATTGCCCTGCATCTACCCTAGCGCTTAGAACAGTTACCTCATCTGTAAAATGGGGATTAACACTCTGAGATCCTTATAATAATAATAATAATAATAATGACTGTATTTGTTAAGCACTTACTATGTGCCAAGCACTGTTCTAAGCGCTGGGGTAGATACAGGGTAATCAGGTTGTCCCACATGGGACTCACACTTTTAATCCCCATTTTACAGATGAGGTAACTGAGGCACAGAGAAATTAAGTGACTTGTTCAAGGTCACAGAGCAGACAAGCCGCCGAGTGGGGATTAGAATTCTGGTCCTTCTGACTCCCAGGCCAGTACTCTGTCCACTAGGCGGCGCTACTTCTCGAGTTCAATTCTTATTTCAAACTTTGATCTAATCCAAATATCTTTCAGAGATTCATGCCAAGGAAGTGCTCCAGGCCAATGGAAGAAAAATTTGGAGAGCAACAGGCCACTAGTCACACCTAAAATGGCCACTGAAGGCCCTCGTGCCTGTCTGATTTACAGATCAAGCATCTTGCAGGTCCAGGAACCAACTATGTTTCCAGACTCTGCTGCGCCTAAGATTTAGTCCCCCTGATTCTTGGCGGGCGGGTGAGTGGGATAGCCCAGAACTCTCAGCAGTCTCTGGGAGCAGTGGTCAATCAGCCCAACACCTGGACTAAATCAAAAGGTCCCCATGCGTACACTATCTGATGAGAACCCATGCCTAGTGGAAAGAACACAGGCCAGGAAGTTAGAAGACCTGGGTTCTAATACCAGCTCCACCACTTACCTGCTGTGTAACCTTGGGCAAGTCACTTCACTTCTCTGTGCCTCAGTTCCCTCATCTGCTAAATGGAGATTTAATAACAATAATTGTAATAGTAATGGTATTCGTTAAGCACTTACTATGAGTCAAGTCCTGTACTAAGCGCTGGAGTAGTTACAAGCTACTTGGGTTGGACACAGTCCCTGTCCCACATAGGGTTCGCAGTCTTAATCCCCATTTTACAGATGAGGGAACTGAGGCACAGAGAAGTGAAGTGACTGGCCCAAGGGCACACAGCAGACAAGTGGCAGAGACCAGATTAGAATCCAGGTTCTCCTGACTCCCAGGCCCATCCTCTATTCACTAGGCCTTACTGCTTGATCCCTGTTCTCCCTTCTACTTAGACTGTGAGCCCCATATGGGACCTGATTATCTCATTTCTACCCCAGCACTTAGTACAGTGTTTTACACATAGTAAGCACTTAAGTACCCAATTATTATTACTATTACTATCATTATCATCTGTAAAGTGGGGATTAAGACTGAATCCGTGTTAGACATGGACTGTGTCCAACCTGATTAGCTTGAATCTACCCCAGCGCTTAGAACAGTGCTTAACTCATTCATTCATTCAATCGTATTTATTAAGCACTTACTCCGTGCAGAGAACTGTACTAAGCACTCGAGAAAGTACAATACAAGAATAAACAGACACATTCCCTGCCCACAAACCATCTTTACAGTTGTTCTGATGCCTGTGCACAGTAACTTGGAAGAACTTCCTATTTATTTATTTTTTCACAGTTTGGACAATGGCATTCAGTCATTAAAGGGAACTAAATAATTAGAATAATAATAAAAAAGTTGCCAAAACTTCCTGAATGACTCTTCTGGGTCATCATCATCATCATCGTCATCATTAGTGTCTACTGAGTACCTACTAAATGCAATACACTATATTAAGCGCTAGAGAGTTCAGCAGAAGCATGCAACAGGAAAGGCTTGCAAATACGAACTGAAGTATCTTCATGTTCTTCTGCATCCTCAAGGCAACCAAAAGAGAAGTTTTCCAGAGACAGATTCCCTAATTTCTCGACCTCCAGCACCATAGTCCAAACCATCTTTCTTAGTTGGCATATCCAGTGGTGCAACAAACTGGAATGGGAATTCATTGTATTTATGCTGCTTTTATCAAGCTGTTTTAATACTGCCCTAAGCTGTTTTTTAAACATTTTAATTTATTGTATTTTTTACTTATTGAACTTGCACCCTGAGGCTACTTAGTGAAGGATGCAATTTTGAAAAATCTAAGAAATGAATAGTAACACTTTAGCAGAATTTCCAGGCCTCCTGCAAGCATAGTAAAGTAAGAAATCTGAAGAGGAAGGCCACGACGACGACACATCTGTTATAATTTGAAACTTTTTAAAAGGTCTGAACAGAAAAAACTTTGCCTCAGCCAACCTTGGATAAATATTTATTTGGCTGTTTGTTAGGCAAACAAAGCAGCGAACCTCTCAAAGGTCATCTCTTTATCATCAGCATCAACAGTATTCACTAAATGCCTACTGTGTGCAGAGAACTGTATTAGGTACTTGGTAGAGTACAGGATGTCTGAGACTAATTTTCATTTGCTGGATAACTCCAGGTGACTTTTGAAAGTGTTTGACACTCTAAGGGGAGCTTTTTTTCCAATGAGATTGACTAGACGATTCTGCTAGATGACAAGATGCAGGGCGGCACGGCCTAGTGGAAGGAATTTAGGCCTGGGAGTCAGGACACATGGATTTTAATCCCGGATCTGCAATTTCCCTACTCTGTGACCTTGTGCAAGTCACATCCTTTCTCTGTGCCTCAGTTTCCTCATCTGTAAAATGGGCGATGGGGGCGGTCCAATGCTTGTTCTCCCTCCCCTTCAGACTGAGCCTCGTGTGGAAGAGGGACTGTGTCTCATCTGACTATATTGTATCTACCCCAGCACTTAGCATGATGGTTGGCACACAGAAAGTGCTGAACAAATAGCAGAGTTATTATTATTATTGCTAGGGAGGAGGAGGAAGAAAAGAAAAAAATAGTCACTTGATCTAACCAAGAACAAGCTGGAGAGAGTTGGAGAGATTGCATGTCCGATCAGCTTCAAGCTTTCCTTCACTCATTCGACTCCACTATTACACTATTGCATAGATATGTTGTATTTAGTAAATTGTAATTAGTAAAGAATGATTTTTTGCTTTTGTTTTGGGCGTTTTATTTGATTATTCTTTAATTAGGCAAGAGAGTGGGAAGCAGAGAGACTCTTTGGTGGGTTGAGATTCTCTGCATCAGGCTGCCCCATCGGGCCTAGCTGACTTGGCCTCCCCAGGGGGTGAAGACTGAGATCCAGCTTGAAGAGAGGCTCTGCTGAGGCCTGGAGGCTGGGCAGGCTGGGCTCGGGGCTCGTCCTCGTTGCCCAGGTAAGATGCTGTTGTCTATGGGATGAAGGAATCTGTGGGAGCTCGTTGTGGGCAGGGATTGTCTCTCTTTATTGCTGCTCCTTACTTTCTCAAGCACTTAGTACAGTGCTCTGCACACAGTAAGCATTCAATAAATCTGATTGAACAAATGAATGAATAGGAGGGGAGGGTGGGTGAAGACCAGGGGACTGGGTGGCCACCGGGGAAGTGCATCTTCTCAGAGAGAATTCCATTTTGCCCATTACAGGTGGTGTTCTCTGTGTGGAAGGAAGGGAAGGACTCCGGACATGTGGGGAAGGAAAAACTGATGGAATTTGGCAATGGGGTGAATGTAAAATTTCAGACAGAGAGAAGTCAAGGCTATTGCCAATGTTGTAGATGTCAGAGATGGGGGAGTAAGATCCTTGAGAGCAGAGAAGGTATCATCTCTTGCTTTTTTTACTTCCCAAGTACTTAATACAGTTCATTGCACTAGACTGGAACTCAATAAACACTATTATTGCTATTACAATTACCATCAATGTTGTCATCTGTGATAGGTTCGTGTCTACCTCCCCTTGTAAGTTTGCAAATTCTTTGAGGGCAGGGATCGTGTCCACCAACCCTAATGTAGTGTGCTCTCCCAAGTGCTCACTACAGTTCTCTGCATTCAGTAAACCATTTCTGTGATCAGATGAGACTGTTAAGATTCTCCATTAGACCTTTAACTCCTCCAGGGCAGGGATTGTCTTTTATTGAAAGTGAAAGACTGGGAAGTAATGTGGCCTCTTGGAAAGGGCTTTAGCCTGGAAATCAGAGAACCTGGGTTCTAATCCCACTCTGCCATTTTTCTGTTGTGTGGCATTGGGCAAAAAAATCACTTCTCTGTGCTTCAGTTCTCTCTTATGCAAAATGGGAATTTAATACCTGTTCACCTTTCTACTTAGCCTGTGAGCCCCTCTGTGGGACAAGGACTGTATCTGACCTGATTTTCTTGCATCTCCCCCAGCACTTAGTACAGTGCTTGGCTCATAGTAAGAACTTGAAGCAGTTCTTCAAGCAGTACGAGAAGCAGCATGGCTCAGTGGAAAGAGCACGGGCTTTGGAGTCAGGGCTCATGAGTTCGAATCCCAGCTCTGCCACTTGTCGGCTGTGTGACTGTGGGCAAGTCACTTAACTTCTCTGTGCCTCAGTTCCCTCATCTGTAAAATGGGGATTAAGACTGTGAGCCCCACGTGGGACAACCTGATTCCCCTATGTCTACCCCAGCATTTAGAACAGTGCTCGGCACATAGTAAGCGCTTAACAAATACCAACATTATTATTATTATTAACTTTACAAATACCACAGTTATTTGATAACGTTGGAGCGACCACATCACCTAACATGGTGCTTGTCACAGAGTAGGCACTAAACAAATACCATGATTAATTATCATTATTATCTCCTTACCTAAACCTTTAACTTACCTTTAACCTCACCTCAACCTTTATGAATTCCTTCCTTTCTTCCTTCCTTCATTCAATCAAATGATGATATTAATGGGGCACTTATGTGCAGTACACTGAACTAGGCGCTTGGGAGAGGACGATAAATTCAATTCGTTCACTGATATATTAATCGATATACTGAGATTCATTACTGGCATCACACTGTGTTGAACATGCAAAAATAAAAGAAGCTATCGCTGTCATCACTTCCTTCAACACCAGACAGAGCAAATGCACCTTGCTTACAACCTGACTTGTGGCTACAGCCTGACTGACTCAGGCTCTGGTGAGACAAGAGACCACCTGAAGTAAGAGCCTGGCTATTCGACAAATGAGGCTGTGCTCTCCTCCAGGGAAGTCAGTCAAATCAGATGGTGGGTGCCCTCTTTCTCTCAAATTGCAGAGGCTGCTCTGTTTGCTTCTAAGACTTTCTCCAAGGCCAAAGGCCATCTGCCTCCCCTATGAATGTCTTTATGCTTGATCATGTTCCCAGGATGGCTGTTGACAATATGCATGGAGTTTTCAGCCTGGCATTGTCTCTCTTCAATTCGTGTGAATGGGTTTTGGGGGCTGCCTGAATTTTTTTTTCTCACCCCAGTGGTATTCCACTTCTAAATTTCTTATCAGTCAGCCGGGTGCTAACCAGTTTGTTTCTTTCCAATTGCCTTTCATTCCACAGTCCCTTCCTGATGTCTTGAAAACATCACTGCCTCCCTATTTTTCATAGTTAATATTTACGAGGATTTATGAATATTTAAAACTTCTTGGCGCCATTGGGTCCATCACTCTGGGAGCACAACATAAAAGCTAATGCATTTTGCATTAACAATGGGGCTGCTCAGAGCTACTCACCAGAGGACAAATCCTTGGTGAATAATTCTTCTGGGAGCAAGTTCTGGGAAAGACCTAGCGAAGGCACCAACCTTCACAAGAGAAGCTCTGGTTTAAAAAATACACCTAAAAGGAACCATTATCTCAATCACCTTTTGTATCATTGAGTTCTCAGTATGTGCAGAGTACTGGCCCTGCTGCCAATCCAGTGGGGAGAACACTGTAGTAGTAATCATAGTATTTATTAAGTGTCTACCATGCACCAAACACTGCTATGGATATCAGGAGACCAGAGTGCCACATCCTTGACCACTCACTCACTCGTTGCTCTCTGTGCCCCATTGGGAACAATGCTGCCATGGAAGAGAGAACATGAGTGGCACCGAGAAAGCCACAGGCACTGCTACCATCAACTTCTTTGTGCAGGTTCTCTGCCCTGAAGTCTTAGGACCCAGGGTCATTGGTCGTTCTTGAAGATAGACTCCAGCAACACTATGAATTTGCTGAGGGAATTTTTGGAAGGAGGAGAACGCGGAGGCCCCTTGCCCTAGAGAAGTTTACAATCTAATGTGTGCAGAGACACATCCACATATCGCATTGCCATAATAATAGTAACTATGGTATTTGTTAAGCGCTTACTATGTGCTGAGCACTCTTCTAAGTGCTGGGGTAGATATGAGGTCATCAGGTTGTCCCATGTGGGGCTCACGGTCTTAATCCCCATTTTCCAGATGAGGTAATTGAGGCAGAGAGAAGTTAAGCGACTTGCCCAAGGTCACACAGCAGACAAGTGGGGGAGCCGGGATTAGAAGCCACGTCCTCTGACTCCCAAGCCCGTGCTCTTGCCACTAGGCCATGCGGACCTGTGAGCCCGTTGTTGGGCAGGGATTGTCTCCATCTGTTGCTGAATTATACATTCCAAGCGCTTAGTACAGTGCTCTACACATAGTAAGTGCTCAATAAATATGATTGAATGAATATACTGCCATAAATCCTACAGCCAATCAGCAGGCAGGTTTTGGCCTGTTGTCTAGCAGTGGCTTGAAATTACAGTGAATTGGTAGTAGTAGTTATTTATTGAGTGCCTACTTGATGGGGTGCACTGTACTAGACTTTTGGAAAATACAGTTCCCTGACAGCAAAGAACTGACACTTCACAGTGGAGACAAACATGAAAAATAATTCAATTTGAATGGTCAAAATGAATAATTGAATCTACATATTCGTGAGTGACAAAGATGGGCATAAATAAGTTCTTAAGTCAATCGATCGATCAGTTGTATTAATTGAGAACTTTGTGCAGTGCACTGAACTAATCACTTGGGAGAGTAGGCTGAAGGAATGATATGTCTCAGGATGTTGAGAAATTAACTGGGGAAAGCTTTTTGGGAATGGGGTTCTAAGGGGGATTTGAATTTGGGGAGAGCTGTAGTCTGTCAGATGAGGGGAGGGAGGGTGTTCCAAGCCAGGGGACGAGTGTGAGTGAGGGGATGTAAGTCAAAGAGTGAGGAGACGGGTACAGCTATCTTCTCCAGTGCTTAGAACAGTGCTTGATACATAGTAAGCACTTAACGAATACCATCACAACTAGTAAGGCTTGGGAGGAAGGAAGAGAGTGAGTTGGGGGATAGTAGATAGAGCACGGGCTTGGGAGTATGAAGGACCTGGTTTCTAATCCCTGCACCACCACTAATCTTCTGTGTGACCTTGGGCAAGTCGCTTAATTTCTCTGAGCCTCAGTTACCTAGTCTGTAAAATGGGGATTTAGACTGGAAGCCCTGTGTGTGACAGGGACTGTGTCCATCCTAATTAACTTGTATTTACCCCAGTGCTTAGAACAATGCCTGGCTCATAGTATGTGCTTAACAAATACCATTAAAAAAAAAAGAGCACCTTAAACCCCATTGAGGGGAGTTTCCATTTGATGCGAATTGGTCCAGGAAGCCAGTGGAGGATTTTGAGGAGAGGAGAGATGTGGGTCAAACAACATTTCAATATAGCATACACTGGAACAGGGAGAGACTGGAGGCTGGGAAACCAGCAAGAAGGCTAATGCAAGAGTCTAGCCTTGGCGAGACCAGAGCTTGTATTCAATCAATCAGTGATTTATACTGAGAGCTTAGTGTATGCAGAGCACTGTACAAGGTGTTTGGGGGAGTGCAATATAGCAGAGTTGGTAGATACATTCCCTGCCCACAACAAACTTGCAGTCTAGAGGGAGAAGCAGACATTAAAATAAATTCCGGAGATGTACGTAAGTGCTGTGGATAGCGGTTTGGGTGGAGAGAGGGGTAAATCTGAGAGATGATATTCAGGATCATAACTGTGGGAATCTCTCCATTTCACATTGTCAAAAGAATATGGAGTACAACCAGCCAGAGCTTTGAAATTGTCATCTCTGGGACTACAAACAGTATACCTTCCCCACTTTGGAATACTGTTTAAGAAATTAATTGGGACCCAAAGAACAACGTTTTACCAACCAGGGTCTCAATGGAAACACACACACACACACACAAACGTTGATATTCCTACACAGAAACCTTTAGATCCTTACAGAAAAAAAGCAGTATAACGGGAAGCCATTGTGGTAAACTTGTAATATGGGGAGTCACATTACACTACATTACTGGTGATAGTTTTCACTGAGCCATCCACACTCTCTTGCCCAATCTCCTGGAAGTTAACTTCTTGACTTGGTTAGTGAAAGAATAGGTGCAGTATATGGGTGTAGAATTAAATATCTCTACATGCAATTTGAACAGAACACAGATAATAATAATAATGTTGGTATTTGTTAAGCGCTTACTATGTGCCGAGCACTGTTCTAAGCGCTGGGGTAGACATAGGGGAATCAGGTCGTCCCACGTGGGGCTCACAGTCTTAATCCCCATTTTACAGATGAGGGAACTGAGGCACAGAGAAGTTAAGTGACTCGCCCACAGTCACACAGCCGACAAGTGGCAGAGCTGGGATTCAAACTCATGAGCCCTCATGAGCCCTGACTCCAAAGCCCGTGCTCTTTCCACTGAGCCACGCTGCTTCCCCTTTCATGCATGAACACACATACTCCTCCAAGAGGCCTTCCCAGACTGAGCTCCTCTTCTCCCTCTACTCCCTCTGCCACCCCCCCTTTGCCTCTCCGCAGCTAAGCCCTCTTTTCCCCCTTTCCCTCTGCTCCTCCCCCTCTCCCTTCCCATCCCCACAGCACTGTACTCGTCCACTCAACTGTATATATTTCCGTTACCCTATTTATTTTGTTAATGAATTGTACATTGCCTCGATTCTATTTAGTTGCCATTGTTTTTACGAGATGTTCTTCCCCTTGACTCTATTTATTGCCATTGTTCTTGTCTGTCCGTCTCCCCCGATTAGACTGTAAGCCCGTCAAACGGCAGGGACTGTCTCTATCTGTTGCCGACTTGTTCATTCCAAGCGCTTAGTAATAATAATAATGTTGGTATTTGTTAAGCGCTTACTATGTGCCGAGCACTGTTCTAAGCGCTGGGGTAGACACAGGGGAATCAGGTTGTCCCACGTGGGGCTCACAGTCTTAATCCCCATTTTACAGATGAGAGAACTGAGGCACAGAGAAGTTAAGTGACTTGCCCACAGTCACACAGCTGACAAGTGGCAGAGCTGGGATTCGAACTCATGAGCCCTGACTCCAAAGCCCGTGCTCTTTCCACTGAGCCACGCTGCTTAATAAATACTATTGAATGAATCTATTCCTGCATGTGTATACCGATATTCACACACTCCATACACTCTATGTAATGTGTGCTATTCTGAGCTCACCATTGTAATTATTTGCCTTTTCGAAGTAATTAAACCAGCAAGATTTTATCTAGGGTTTGAGGAGATTAGCAAGATATTATCTTTTCTCTTTTTTTTGGATTTTCTCTTATCTGCCTGCTTTATTTCATATCTGCCTGGTCTCACTTTCCTTATCAGAGAATTGGGGCATTCACTGCCACTTGATATGTAATTAACATTCAGTAGAATCCTGGAATCCACAGCTCTCTACCCCTGGCCCTGCTAAGGGGGATCCTACAGTTTCACCCTTGTCCTTTTACAACCATCTTAGCATTTCCTTTATTTTGTGTCTGTGCTATTCTTTTGGCACTACAAATCTTAACTTTATCTTAGCGTTCCCAGCTAATGGCTGTTGTTTTTGGTTGAACCCATACCCTTGTCTGAAAGGAATCCATACCTTAGTCTGAAAGGAAATTTACTTAGTTCACAAGCTTCATTCTCTCTTTTTCATAAGAGTTTGAGGACAATATGAATTTGTTTAAAAATAAGAAAGATAGCCCTGTTTTCATTTTCCAGGAGGCCTGAGTGAAAGAGAGGGGAGAGGTAGAAATGCAAGTTGCAAGAAAATGTGAACTGAGGAAAATTAATGAATGTATTAGGAGATAGCTAAGGAGCTTACTCCTGTTGGGGTGGAAAGGGAGGGTGAGAGAGAGAGAAGAATTAATTATTCAGTGGTATTTACTGAGCATGTATTGTGTGCAGAAGACTGTAGTAAGTTCTTGGGAGTGTATAACAGAGTTGGTAGACATGTTCTCTGCCCACCTGTGTATTCTCTTCCAGCTCTTAGTACAATATAAGTGCTTAATAAATACCATTACTACTTTCAGTTTAGTGGTGGAGAGAGACATTAAAATAAATGGCTGGGAAAATGGAAGAGTAAAGGGGATAAATACTATAGAGCTGAGGGTAGAGTGAATATCAAGTGTTTAAAAGGTACAGTTCCAAATTCACAGACGATGCAGAAGGTAGGGAGGCTAGAAGAAATGATAGTTTAGTCGGGGAAGGCCTCTTGGAGGAGATATGATTTTAATAAGGCTTTTTTAGGTGGAGAGAGTGGTGGTCTGTTGGATATGAAGCAGAGAGGGAGTGCCAGGTCAGAGGCAGGATGTGAGTAAGGGGTCCATGGGGAGATAGACAAGATGGAGGTATGGTAAGAAGGAGGTGTTAGAAGACTGAAGTGTGTGGATTTGGTCAAGTAGGAAATGATTGAGGTAAGGTAGGAGGGGGCAAGCCGATTGGGTGTTTAAAAGCCTATGGTAAAGAATTTCTATTTGATGTGAAGGTGGATGGGCAACCACTGGAGGTGTTTGAGGGGTGGGGAGGGAGACAAGGGGAAGGGAAGAAAACAATTTCCTTATATTTCTCCTCAGGGACCTCCATCCCAAGCTTTTGTCCTTCAAAGAGCTAAGAGAGCCAGACACACAAATCCCCACTTTAGTCCTGTGAAAAGCCCAAAATCTGGAAATAAAGATCTATGCAGAGGAGAGGAGTATCCTTCCCCTTCTGCCTCTTTGTACCCATCTGTGACAGCTGACAGGAGTTCCAGACATTTGGAGGCCATCACTTCAGCCACTTTCCCAGCTCTGCTGTTGCTGGAGGTCAGCTCTGACTCCACCCAGTGCTTCCTCCTCCTCTCCCCTCCTCACCCTGCCCCTTCTTTCCTACTCACCTCCAGCTCTGCCCTCCCCCCACAATAAACCCTTCATATTGTGGGAAATAGGGGTACTGTGCACATCTATGAAGGAATTTAAAACATTATCATCCAGCTAGAGTATTCATTGATACTTCATTCATTCATTCATTCATTCAATCATATTTATTAAGCGCTTACTGTGTGCAGAGCACTATACTAAGAACTTGGTAAGGAGCAACACAACAGTAAACGATGCCAATCCCCGCCCACAATGAGTTCACGTTCTAGAGGGGGGAGACAGACATCAATACAAATAAACAAAATTATAGATACATACATAAATGCCTTGGGCCTGGGAGCATGGGGAGGGAAGAGCAAAGGGAGCAAGTCAGGGGGATGGAGAAAAGAGTGGGAGATAAAGGTGGGGCTTAGCAGGATGGGGGCCAGGAGTCGGCAGCGAGACAGGCGAGATGGAGGCACAGTGAGTAGGTTAGCACCAAAGGAATGAAGTATGTTGGCTGGGTTGTAGAAGGAGAGAAGCGAGGTGAAATGGTGATGGAGTTCTTTAAAGCCAATGGTGAAGAGTTTTCGTTTGATATGGAGGTGGATAGGCAACCACTGGAGATTTTTGAGGAGGAGGGTGAACATTTTTGTAAGTATCTTGAAGGCAGGGTTTATGTCTACTATCATCCTCTCCCAAGAACTCAATACAGTGTTCTACACTTAGTAGACTGTGAGCTCCTCTAGGGCAGAGATTGTGTCTCCTAACTCTATTGTACTTCCCCAAGTGCTTAGTACAGTGCTCTGACGCAGTAAGCACTAAATTAATATGCTTGACTGATTGATAAACTGCTCAGTGGACTATAAAATTGTCAGCATAAGTAAATTATTATAACCTATTTAAGGATGTTTCCCTGTAAAATAGTTTAAATTGTATATATAATACAGTTATACAATACAATTATATATTATATATAATAGTTTAATATATATATGTAAACTGTCCAGCAATCATGTTTGTTACAGCAAATATCTGTAACCCTGAGTATATCTAGCACATCTTCACTTTCATTTTAATGTCCTCATTGTAATTCTGCTCCTGGAATTTAGGAAAGAACCAAGTGCTCTGTTCATTGATGGTGTTTGCGAGAAAAACTCAATGAGCCCTAAGGGTTAATTGTCTGTCTAGTTCAATATTTGCCTGCTAGGCAACTTGGAAGGATGTCTATTTGAATACAGTATGTAAAATAAAGTGTCAGTTTCATTTCTGTTTCAGTTCATGGCCTGTTGAGGTGTCCAAGTCTCATTTAGCAAAGCCAGGGGATGCGGGAAGGTCCATTTAAACATGCAATGTTGAACACAATCTGTGGTGGAAATGGACATCAGAGAATTATCTGCTTAAAGATTCAGCAGGGCGGAGTGAGCACAAAGAGGTTGAGATGCTGAAAAATATTCCACCTTTTGAAACAAGCCTCTCCCTGCAGAAATGGTCTTCAATAAACCAATCAGGAAAGACACATTTTAATGACACTCTTGGAGCTTTAAAGCTCTACTGATCCATGGAATATTTAGCAGTTAATGCAGTGTGGACCCAAGAGGAGCAGGCAGGTTGAGGTTCATGTAGCTGATCTGAGTCAGTCAGTCAGTCAATCGTATTTATCAATGATGATGATGGTATTCGGTAAGTGCTTACTATGTGCCAAGCACTCTTCTAAGCACTGGGGTAGATACAAGGTAATCATGTTGTCCTATATGGGGCTTCCAGTCTTAATCCTGATTTTACAGATGAGGAAACTGAATCACAGAGAAGTTAAGTGGTTTGCCCAAGGTCGCACAGCAGAAAAGTGGCAGAGCTAGGATTAGAACTCACATCCTCTGACTCCCAAGCCCATGCTCTTTCCACTAAGCCATGAGCGCTTACTGTGTGCAGAGCACTGGACTAAGCACTTGGGCAAGTACAATATAACAGAGTTGGTAGACACATTCCCTGCCCTCAACAAGTTTACAGACTAGAGGGGAGCTTACAGTCTAGAGCACTCAATGGTATTTATTGAGTGCTTACTGTGTGCAAAGCATGATACTAAACACTTGGGAGAGTGCATATATGCCAGACCATCACTCTCCCCACCTTCAAAGCCTTACTGAGGCCAAATCTCCTCCAAGAGCCTTCCCAGGTTAAGCCTTCTTTTTCCTGATTCTCTCTCCCTTCTGCTTCATCTAAGCACTTGGATCTGTACTCTCTGAGCATTTGGTATTCACCCTACCCTCAGCTCCACAGCACTTGCGTACACATCTGTAATTTATTTATTTAGAATAACGTCTGTCTCGCCCTGTAGACTGTAAGCTCACTCTGAGCATGGAATGTATCCACCAACTCTGTTATATTGTACTCTCTCAAGCGCTTAGTCCAGTGACCTGCACACAGGGAGTGCTCAATAAATACCATTGATTGAATTTGCAAAAGCAGGGACATAATCACAACTTTAAGAGGGAGGGATTTCTGCTTGGCTCTCATGGAACCCCTGAAATTCCAACCGTCAGTCACTTGGATTTTCTCCGCCCTTGAAAATTCAACTATACATAATTAGTGATGCCATTGGCAAAAATGTCAGACTTACCTCCCTTTGGTAATGGCATGGAATGCCCAGTTTATCATATGGTCTTCTAGGACCTCTCACTGACAGTTTTCCCCTGGTGAATAAATCTGTTCCAACTGTTCCATTTATTCATCACCTTTCCCTTTTCTATGCCTCTTGTTTTTCTTCCTCTTGTTCTGCCTCTCGCTCCGCCCCACCCCACCCCCCCAGCTCTTCCCATTTCAGCCTTTTAATGTTCAAATTCTTGGTATTATGCCTGGAGTTCATTGTAGAAAACGTACTATATAAAATACAATAAATGAATAAATAGGTCTGTAAACAAAGATGTTCACCATGAAAGAGATACACTCCGGAGTTTAAACTTTCCTTAACCTTTCAGCAAATCTTTGCTTCCTCTTTCTTGGCTTCCAGTGCTGCATATAGTGGCTTCAATAACACAACAAAAATGTGGTTCTATTAAAAGTAAAGGGTACACAGGGGTTAAGCAACATGAAATGGACCAGCTGAGGGTAAATTTTCTAAATGGATCCTGCATAGCTATTGAACATTTCTCCCCCTTAACTACCAGTGCCATTTAAGAAGCTTGCTAACTTAATGGGCACTTCTACAAGTAATATTTAAAAATGCTATTTGCATGTTTGACGTTTTATTTTCTTTGGATCAGATCTTCATACTGTACAATTCTAGGGAAATAAGAGACTTCTGCATCAATGTATCCATATTCTATCAGCTGAAAGCACATGCAGAGTAGGGGGAAAAAAGGCATTCTAAATGGTTGTCTCTTTTCTACTGAGCACTTAGAGCTTCTTAGAAGCAGTGTGGGTCCATAGCCAAGTCTTCATGCAGGACAAGCAGTGTGACCTAGTGGATAGAGCATGGGCCTGGGAGTCAGAAGGACCAAGGTTCTAATCCCCACTCTGTTCTCTGCTGTGTGACCTCAGGCAAATCACTTCACTTCTCTTTTCCTCAGTTAACCCACTTGTAAAATGGGGATTTAGACTGTGAGGCCCATGTGGGACAGCGCTTAGTACAGTGCTCTGCACTCAGTAAGCACTCAATAAATATGACTGAATGAATGAACCCATTTTGCTTGTATCTACCCCAGGGCTTAGTACAGTGCCTGGCACATAGTAAGCACTTCTGACCTCCCTTCCTCCTCTCTCGCCCCGCTCCAGTCTATTCTTCACTCCGCTGCCCGGCTCATCTTCCTGCAGAAATGATCTGGGCATGTCACTCCCCTTCTTAAACAACTCCAGTGGTTGCCTATCGACCTCCGCTCCAAATAAAAACTCCTCACTCTAGGCTTCAAGGCTCTACATCACCTTGCCCCTTCCTACCTCTCCCCCCTTCTCTCTTTCTACCGCCCATCCCGCACGCTCCGCTCCTCCGCCGCCCACCTCCACACCATCCCTCAGTCTCGCCTATCCCGCCGTCGACCTCTGGGCCACGTCCTCCCGCGGTCCTGGAACGCCCTCCTTCCTCACCTCCGCCAAACTGATTCTCTTCCCCTCTTCAAAACCCTACTTAAAACTCACCTCCTCCAAGAGGCCTTCCCAGACTGAGCTCCTCTTCTCCCTCTACTCCCTCTACCACACCCCCTTTACCTCTCCGCAGCTAAACCCTCTTTTCTCCCTTTCCCTCTGCTCCTCCACCTCTCCCTTCCCATCGTCACAGCACTGCACTCGTCCGCTCAACTGTATATATTTCCATTACCCTATTTATTTTGTTAATGAATTGTACATTGCCTTGATTCTATTTAGCTGCCATTGTTTTTACGAGATGTTCTTCCCCTTGACTCTATTTATTGCCATTGTTCCATCTGTCCGTCTCCCCTGATTAGACTGTAAGCCCGTCAAACGGCAGGGACTGTCTCTAGCTGTTGCCGACTTGTTCATTCCAAGCGCTTAGTACAGTGCTCTGCACATAGTAAGCGCTCAATAAATACTATTGAATGAATTGAATGAACAAATGCCATAACTATTATTATTTTCATTATTCCTTCATCGTCCCCATCACCACCATCAAAAATCATCATCATTATCACTCCGCATCATTCTATTCCCTTACACTTTAGCACTACAAATTTGGTCAATTTAACTTCTATCTTCTTCCCAATTTGATATTAAGATCTTCAAGGTCAGGAATGTGTCTTTTCCTTCCAGTGTAGATTTTCTAAGTGCCTGGTGCACAAAGTTAAGGTTCAAAAAATACTATTGATATGGAGAGTGATTAGTATCGTTTCTCAGATTTACCTAGTCTTTGTATGTTATAACAATATAGGCAGTAGGTCACTACCTTATTACTAGCCATTGTAGAAATTTTAAAAAATGACTATGTAATAGGCATCCGGCATAAGCAACTTTGGTGGATCATTAATAAAGGAAAGCAAAAATTTCAGAACAGGAAATAGTGTGGCACAGTGGAAAGGGCATAAGCCTGGGCAATCAAAGGGCCTTGGTTCTAATCCTGGTTCTGCCACCTATCTGCTGTGTGACCTTGGGCAAGTCATTTAATTTCTCTGTGCTGCAGTAACCTCATCTGTAAAATGGGGATTAAGACTGTGAGCTCCTTGTGGGACAGGGAACCTGTCCAACCCTATGATCTTGTACCTACCCCAGCACTTAGTACAGTGCTTTGCACATAGTAAATGCTTAAAGTATACCATTAAAGAAAAAAAAAAGAATGCCATGATGCTTCTACATCAAAGAAGGTTGTGCCACATCTAGAAGCAGGGTTACACCTGAAAAGGCATAGTACCCTTTGGGGCCATGTTCAAGGGAGGACAAATCTTTCATCTCCCACACCATATGCCTTCACTTCCCTACTTCATCACCTATGCAATCACTCTCACCTCCCCCCTGCACTCCAGAACTTTAAACTGTGTTGCTTCCCCCTACCTGTAACTCCAAGGAAGACTCCTCTAGACTGTAAGCTCATTGTGAGCATATATTGTTGTATTGTATTCTCCCAAGCACTCAGTACAGTGCTTTGCACACAGTGAGGATCCAATAAATATGATTGATTGATTGATTGAGAAGTATGGAGGTTAATTTTCAGACTTGTGCTCTTTCCAGTAGTTTCCCAATTTCTTCACATTTCTCTCATTTCTTTCCAGTGGGAGATGGTTTTCTTAAAAAAAAATCTGAATCCCCCCGCAAAAAAGAGATGTGTTATAGGAAAGAGGGAAACAGAGCATTCTCAATGACTAATTGGGCAGAGTACAGCTAGATAAATAACCAAGCAAGTGGAATACATTGTTTCTGTTCAGAAATGGATCTGGGTCATGCTTTGTCACCCTATAGCAGAGATTGTGAGCCCCCTGAAGGACAGGAAACTTGTTTAATTCCTACCTGGTACTCTTTCCCAGAACTTAGAAGTGTTCTGCACAGAGTAGGCACTCAATAACTACCATTATGACTACTGGGCCCGATTTTCCCAACAGAAGGATTTTCATTTACTAATAAAATGCAGTAAAAAAGCATCCCACTCCAAAATCCAGGTTTAATGGCTTTCAGACAATGAAATCCCCTCTTCCCTCCCACAGCTCACAAGGGAACCTTTTCAGACTTTTACAAGATCAGACCCAGCACCACCTATCGCTTTTAATTTTTTCACTTTGTTAATTTCTCACAAGCAGGGCCCAGTCTGTGCTTGTTGAATTGCACTCTTTCTCGACCATCAAATACCTTGGTGTGGAATCAACTCCAGTGCAATCATTCAAATAATAAATAATCTATTGGAGCCCAGGGACCATCCCTAGAGGCGGTTTTAGATAGGGCAATCATTTATTCCAATCTCTCTGTTCTCTTTCAACGAATTTCCTCAGCATCTGTTTGAATGTTTGATTAGATCACTCTGAGAGGCTGTCTAGGGTTGATAAAGCAGTAGTTAGCAAAGAGAAAATCCTCAATAGCCTATACTTTCCTTTAGTCCCAAATCCTTTCTCTTTCAGGATTTCTTGAGGGATTCCCACATGATTAGAGGCTGAGAAACTTTCAGAACATAACTTGAAATTCTTGCCCACAATGAAAGAGGGTGTAATAGAAAACATTCTGATGCTCCGCTCTATTACTGTGGATCTTAGACTGTCCTCTCATCTACTTGAAGGTAGAAACTTAAGGGAATCATTTTAGGGCAATCCCAGCAATCCTCTTGGGGTCGCGCCTGGAGACTCTTCCAGTCTCTACCAATCACGATTACAGGAGGGAGAGTCAAACAGAGGCATACCCATTCCATTCCTAGATTGAGTAGTAGTTAGGGGGTGGAAAGCAATCTGTTACAAGTCAAAACTCACCTGTTCTGGGCAGCAGCGGCATGGGAGAGAGTCAAGGGCAGAGACTCATTTACTGCATGGAAGGAGGCAATGGTAAACCACTTCCATATTTTTACCAAGAAAACTCTATGGATACACTACTAGAATTATTGCAGATGGAAGTGGGGCATTCTGGGAGAGATGTGTCTATGGCGTCGCTATGGGTTGGCACAACTCGCCAGCATAAGACAACAACAAAAATCCCAGCAATGGTCTTTTGTCCAGGTGACTCCCATGAGGCTCATCATTTGTTCTGAGCACTGACAGCTTAGGCTAAAAGTCTCAATCCAACCATCATATTTACTGAGCGCTTACCATGAGCAGAACACTGGACTAAGTGCTTGGGAGAGTAGACTATAACAATATAACAGAGTTGGTAGACATGTTCCCTGACCACAAAGAGCTTACAATCTAGAGGATTTAGTGAGAGCTTGACTGTGTGGGATGAATGAGAGAGAAAGTTGAGGGTAATGCCAAGGTTTCCGGCTTGTGAGACAGGAAGGATGGTGGTCCTATCTACAGTGATGGGAAAATATGGGAGAGAACAGGGTTTGCCTGGGAAGGAAAGGGGTTCTCTTTAGGACATGTTAAGTGTGAGAGGTCGGCGGGACATCCAAGTAGAGATGTTTTGAAGGCAGGAGGAAATGTGAAACTGTAGAGAGGAAGAGGGATCAGGGCTGGAGATGTAGATTTGGGAATCATCCACATAGAGGTGGTAGTTGAAACCATGAGTCCCTTTCTGCTGCCCACTCTCATCACTGGAACTGTACATGGCCAGGGATGTATCTTTGTCAAATTAGAAATGAGGCTATTTCTTTTCTCCCTGGATTCCAGAATGGAAATTCCTCGTGGGTGGGAAATAGGCCTCATGCTTCTGTTGTATTCTCTCAAGCGCTTAGTATGGTGGATTGCACCCATTTGGTGCTCAATAAATACCATCACTACAACTGCTACTCTCCTGATTAGTTATCAATCATATTCATTAAGTGCTTACTGTATAAGCAACCCTTAATTCAGTGCTTGGGCATCACAGTAAGCACTTAACAAATGCCATCATCTTTGTCATTATTATTATTAAGCATAAATTTCACATCTATTTGAAGTCCACTGGAATGGCAAGGCTTAAAACCAAGAAGGATCTCAGAAAATTCCTGACCATCCGAGGAGGGAGGGGCTGGGGAAAAAGCCCTCAGGGCAATTGAGAACCATTTTTCTTCCATAACATCCTGTCTAAGCCATGCAACTGATGAAATTGAAAGCAGTACACAACCTATTACCATTACATTTTCCTTTCTGAGTCCAAGCTCATTTTCAGATTATGTATCAGAAAATAAGGGCCAGATTTTGGATGACAAAATCTTTGGAAGACAAAGATTTGGGCACAGTAATCACACAACATTCCGTGCCAAACAAATGCTTTTAAATGATCTGAAGGCACATTCTGATGTGAATTTTGCACTCTTTGATATACTATAGGGAACACACTTTCATTTAGAATGTTTCCCTTATATTTACACTGAAAGTGAATTTCTGAGTCAGGATGAGCAGGTTTTCTACACTGAATGGCACCAATCTGGTTGAAGCCGGTTGGAGCTGGTCTGTGAAGACCATCAGTGTAACAGGTGTCTTTTATAGAGGCTGTCTTGGATCTTCTCATTTTTTACTATTTCATGAAATTGTATGCATTTCTTTCCTTTCAAATGTATCTTTACAATCTTCTTTGCCTTTGTCATTTCAAGCCAAAAGCCATTCCTTTCCCTGGTCCACATAATATCAACTAATGGAAAGGGTTTTTCAATTGTAGCATTACAGCTAGGGTGTGGCAGAGAAAATGCAACCTGAATTTTATTTTTTTAATGGAATAGCTCCCAACAGAAAATGGTTAAAAATGACTTTGCATTGAGCACTGGTGGAAAACTTGAGGCAAATTTTCTTAGATGTAACATTTCACACAGAGGCATTCACTGAAAAGATTATTCATCAGAGAAAAGTACCTTTGGATCAACTGCTTGGATAGTTCTAATATTGTAAACACTTCTTTCCTATCCTTCAGGTTTGATTTAAGAACCCAAACGCTTGGACTCCCACATACTATGCATGCATAGAGTTGTCCTTCATTGTCCAAGATGGCCCCACTAATGTCTTCCTAGGGATGATGATGATTATTATTATATTTGTTAAGAGCTTACTAACTGCCACACACTGTGCTAAGTGCAGGGGTAATAATGATTGTGGTATTTGGTAAGCACTTACTACGTGCCAAGCTCTGTACCAAGATCTATAGACCAAATACAATCAGATCAGACACAGTCACTGACCTGCATAGGGCTCACAGTCTAAACAGGTTTTGAATTCCCATTGTACAGATGAGGAAACTGAGGCACAGAGAAATTAGGGAATGTATCTGTTTATTGTTATATCGGACTCTCCCTAGGGCTTAGTGCTCTGCACACTGTAAGCTCTCAATAAATATGATTGAATGAGTGAATGAAGTTAAGTGACTTGCTCAAGTTCATACAGCAGGCAAATGGAGTAGCTGGAATTAGAGCTCTTGAATGTGAGGGAGACTGAAAAACCAACATGGCCCTAAGAGTTCCAACCACACTGTGTACTTACAAAGACTTCATGATCTTGTTAACATGTGTGACTTGCAATAGTGGGTCTTTAGAAAATGAAAATTGGTTGTAATAGAGCCCCTGAGCCCGTCTTCAGAGGCAGTGTGGGACAGGGACTATGTTCTATCTTAGTATCTTATGTGTACCCAGTGCTTGGGTCCATAGTGATTACTTAATAAATGCTTTTATTATGATTTTATTATTTTTCTGGGAGAGATGGAAGTACATTTCACCAAAATGCAGTTTTCCATGGATCTCCAGCCACTCTGATATTGGGCAGGAAAGAGGATCGTTTCAGTGTCAGACTGTTAACTCACCTCGGGTAGGGAATGTGTCTGTTTAATTGTTATATTGTACTCTCCCAAGCACTTAGTATGGTGCTCTGCACACAATAAGTGCTCAATAAATAGGATCGAATGAATTGGATGAATGAGTGAAGGTAGGAGATGTAAAAGTGATGAGGGGGTTGCTATGCTTAAGTGCTTAGGGGATGTGCACATGGTGGAGTGACAGTTCTGTGAAGAAATGAGAGATTAATTCAACAGTTGGTAGTGGCCTTATTTCTTGCCCTTTATCAGCTCTGTGATGATGATGATTATAGTATTTGTCAATCACTTGCCATGTGCCAAGCACTGTTCTAAGCGTTGGGGTAGGTAATGTTGGTATTTGTTGGTATTTGTTAAGCGCTTACTATGTGCCGAGCACTGTTCTAAGCACTGGGGTAGACACAGGGGAATCAGGTTGTCCCACGTGGGGCTCACAGTCTTCATCCCCATTTTACAGATGAGGGAACTGAGGCACCGAGAAGTGAAGTGACTTGCCCAAAGTCACACAGCTGCCAAGTAGCCGAGCCGGGATTCGAACCCATGACCTCTGACTCCAAAGCCCGTGCTCTTTCCAGTGAGCCATGCTGCTTCTCTAACATTGGTATGAACCAATCAAGTCAGACAGTCCCTTTCCCATATGGGCTCCACAATATAGGAGGGAGAATAGACATTGAATCCCCATTTTACAGGTGAAGAAACTGAGGCACAGAGAAGCCAAGTCACCTGCCCCTGGATCTCCCCCCCAGTAGTTTGTGTCCCCGCAGCATCAGTGAAGACAGCTCAAGCCCCATTTCTCACCTAGGAAAAGGGTGGGTGCAGTGCCCCCCCACCCCATCTCCCACTCCCCCCATTCACATTATACATGCCAACTATGAGAATGAGTTTATAAATCACTTCTGCCAAAGGACTCAGATGATAAATAAAAATTCCTATATGTGGGCATTTTCATATTTAGTATGAGGTAAGTCATCTTGAAAACACACACCTATAAATCAGTAGGAGGGTGGAATTATGAAGCTGTTCAAGATGACTACATTTCCTCCATCTACCAGATCTCCAGAAGAAGAGGTGAAAAGAAGGGTGACAGTTGGCGATTAGAGGTCGTCAATCTGGATCATTCAGGCTCAAAGTCTCATTTTATCCTCAGTGGTCTGGGAAAGTAGGGTAAAAACTGAACCTTCTTTCCCAAATTATTTAGATCATTGCCGTTGTCCTGACCCGACCTCAACAATGACCAGAGCAGCAGCATGGCCTAGAGGAAAGAGCCCGGGTCTGGGAGTCAGAGGACCTGGGTTCTAATCCTGGCTCTGCCACTGGCCTGCTATGTGGCCCTAGGCAAGTCACATCACTTATCTAGCCCTTGATTTCCCCCTATATAAATATCTGTACTCCTTCCTACTTAAATGTGAACTCCATGCGGGTCCAGGACTGTATCTGACCTGATTATTGTGTATCTAGTACAGTGTTTGGCAAATAGTAAGTGCTTAAGAAATACGACAAGCATTGTTTTGCCAAATAGAGTATGGGTTTTTCATCAAATGATACAAATCGTTTGAAACGATGGTGGTATTCTCATTTTGGTGCCAAGATTGATTTCTAAAATCAATTTTACGGAAAACATCAAAGGACTTGGGGAACAACTTAAACTCACTGTGTTTTACACCCTCCTCTCAGCTCTGGAACACTGAAAAGAGATTTTGAAAATGGCAAATCCAGCCAGACCATTGATAATTACTTCCACAACCTCCGTGTTTGTTGTCTTTTCCTCTCGCTGGAAAAGAAATATTGCTCTGAACTAATGAAATTAGATACAGATTATGAGTTTTAGGGCTGTCACGAGTATTTATATGAGATAAAGGGTGGTGCCTTTAAAGCAACAAACAAGCTTTAAGAGGATTCAATATGGTCAGCCTGATAGCGTTACTCATTTTTGTAAGGTTACATAAAGTTTCATTGAACATTCTACTTTCTGGCAGGGTAAAGTCCTCATCTCCCCTACTCTCTTTCCCTCTGCGTCAATCAATCAATCTGACTCCTTTAAAGAATTCAATATTCACCCTACCCTCAGTCCCCCTGCACTTATGTACATTTCTGTCATTTCTTTTAATGTCTGTCTCCCCTTCTAGATTGGAAATTCAACGTGGTAAGGGATGGTGTCTACCAACTCTGTTGTACTGTACTCTCCCAAGCTTTTAGTACGATGCTCTGCACTCAGTAAGTGCTCAATAAATACCACTTATTGATGGATTTTCCCTTTCTAGGAGAGCATGGGCTCCTCATAAGGAGATATTCTTAACTGCGGCTCCTGTTCAAGTCAGTCCCTGACAAATTTCCTGTGAGTGAGGCACTTTGGGATAAAACCTTGAAAGTTAGAGATAGCTGAGCAATCTCGGTGATCAGTAAAAAATGTTCAGACTTTTTTTTTCCCAGGAGAATGTGATGTTGTCACATCATCTGACTACTATATCACTGAAAAAATAATAATAATACTTTGATTTCAAACAGAACTTTTATACACAAAGCACCTTCATAGCGCTTAGTTCATTTTTTCCTCACAACATCCTTAAGGGCTAGACAAAGGCAGGTATTATCACCACCATTTTACATATGAGGCAATGTAGAAAATAAATGTGGCCTTGTGGAAAGAGTTGGGACCTTGGAGTCAGCAGACCTGGGTTCTAATCCTATCTTTGCCACTTGCCTCTTGTGGGACCCTGGACAACTAACTTCTCTTTGCCTCAGTTACCTCATCTTTAAGATGGGCTTAAAATACCTGTTCTCCCTCCCTCTTAGACTGTAAACTTGTTGTGAGCAGAGAATGTGTCTGTGTATTGTTGTATCGTACTCTTCCAAGCACTTAGTACAGCTCTATGCACACAGTAAGTGCTCAATAAATACGATTGAATCAATGAACTATGAGCCCCATGTAGGACAGGGACTAGGTCTGATCTCTAGATTGTAAGCTCGTTGTGGGCAGGGAATGTGTTTACCAACTCTGCTGCATTGTTCTCCCCCAAAAGCTTACTACAGTGCTCTGTACACAATAAGCATTCAATAAATATGACTACATGATTGACTGATTGATCTACATATACTGCATCTACCCCACTGTTTAATACAGTGCTTGGCACATAGCAGGTACTCAACAAATACCACAGTTACTTAAAAAGGGGATGGAATTTTTCCTCTAACTACAGCTAACAACCAGCTCACAGGACCAGAGTTATTCAGGACATTGAGTTTTCCTCCGGTTGTACGGCTGTTTGAAAATAATAATCCTGACTCCCTGCTTGAACTCCATTTATTCAGATTAGCCAAAGTCCCTCTCTCCCAAACAATCTGTGGTATTTATTGAGTGTGTACTGTGTGCAGAGCACTGTACTAAGAATTTGGGAAAGTACAACAGAGTTGATAGACATAATCTCTTCCCACAAGGAATTTACATGCTACATGGGGAGACAGTCATTAAAGTGGATTACAGATCAGGGAAATAGTAGAGTCTAATATTTGTGTAGGTATTATGGGTCTGGGGTGAGTATGAAAGTGCTTAAAGTGGTTCATGGCCAAGTTTGTAGTTGATGCAGAAAGGAGGGTGGGTAGGAGAAATAAAAAGGTATGTCTGGGAAGGCCTCTTGGAGGAGATGTACTTTAAAGAGAGTTTAGAAGTTAAGGAGCATGGTGGACTGTCAGATATAAAGGGGGAAGGACTTCCAGGCCAGAGGGAGAATGTGGGCAAGGGATTGGGGGCAAGACAGACAAGATCAAGGTACAGTGGTTAGGTTAGTGTCAAAGGGGCAGGGTGTGCAGTTTGGGCTGTAGTAGGAAATCAGCGAGGTTAGGTAGGAGGGAAAGAGCTTTCCCTTCTAAGTAAGGTGATCGATAATTTGGTTTTCTACTAGACAGTCGGCTTTTCTGGTGGTGTAGCCCTTGTTCAACATGCATATGGCATGTTGAGAAGCAGCGTGGGGTAATGGAAAAAGCACAGGCTTAGGAATCAGAGGTCATGGGTTTTAATCCCGGCTCTGCCACTTACCAGCTGTGTGACTTTGGGCAAGTCACTTAACTTCTCTGTGCCTCAGTTACCTCATCTGTAAAATGGGAACCAAAACTGGGAGTCCCACATGGGACAACCTGATTACCTTTTATCTTTCCCCGTGCTTAGAACAGTGCTTGGCACATAGTAAGCGCTTAACAAAAACCATCATTATAAGGCACCAACCACCTTTACATCCAGTATTTTAACTTATACATCCCAATTTCCACCCTCCCTCTTCCCTGTTTCTCACCTGTTTCGCACAGACTGGTCAGGAAAGGGACTGCTGTGGAGCAAAGGGGGAGTTCTAGTCTTGGGGCATAAATGATATCATCAAGTTACCATGTGTCTCTGATGTGGTACAAGTGATATCACCATGCAGCTCGGTGACAGGTAATTTCAAATGACTCTGCCTGAGATGCTGCTTGAGAAGCAGCATGGACTAAAGAAAAGAGCAAGGACATGGAAGTCAGACAGCATGGGCTCTAATCCCAGCTCTGTCATTTGCCTGCTGTGCGACCCTGGGCAAGTCTCCTCTGGACCTCAGTCTCCTCTTTTATGAAATGGGGATTAGATCCCTCTTCTCTCTCCCCCTTAGACTGTGAGCCCCATATGAGACAGGGGCTGGGTCTGACCTGATTATCTTGTTTCTACCCCAGAGCTTAGTACTGTGCTTGGCAACAAGTAGGCGCTTAACGAATACCGTTATTATGTCTCAAAGGCACATCTGGGTCAGTGAGCTGAAAGTTCCTTTGGCTATGCACATCACCTTGGGAACAGTTCCTCAACAAATAAACTTTTGCCAGAAACATTCTCCAAACGTTTCACTGCTGGCTATGTCTCAGTTAATTGGATTATAGATAATACCCACTCTAGAATTTCACTCTTTTCAAGACACAATGACTGGGTCAGCATGGGCTAGAACAAATGTCTGTTTGGAAAGCAAAAAATGCAGAATCCACATGTTTTTCAATTATCTAAGGGTTTACAGCCTCATTTCCAGCTTGACAAAAAAGGGATTTGGGGCAAATGCTGAGTCCTATTCTCCCACCCCCAGGAATACAGTAATAGGATAATTACACCCACTTTCCCCCATGCCAGGGGTTAGGGCACCATATTTGATCCCGACACACTGGCAGTTCCCATTAGTCCCCACTAGTACTCTATGCCGGTCTAGTAGTGGAAAGCGCATCGACCTGGGACTCAGAGTAGCTAGATTCTAATCCCAGATCTGCCACTTGCCTGCTGGATAACCTTGGGCATATCGACTCATTTCTCTGCGCCTCAGTTTCGTTATCTGCAAAATGGGGATTAAATGCCTGTTCTCCCTCCTCCTTAGACTCTGACCCCCAGTGGGACAGGGACTGTGCCCAGTCTGTTCATACTGTATCTACCTGAATACTTAACTCATAGTCTGTGCTTGAATACCATTAAAAAAAACCCCAAAACAAATGATGCACACTATCTTCAATGGAATATTGTTCTTCGGAACTTTTCACTTAGGCCCAATATTATAAATGGGGTCTTGGTTCTTAGACCAAAGTTGGATAACCGGTTTTTACCAAAATGATCTAGAATTATTGGGTACTACATCAGTCACAGTCAAGTGACAGGTGTGGAATCTATGGGGTCAGAGAGATTCCATGATGACTGGATGAAGAGGGGAATGTGTCTGTTTACTGTTGCATTGTACTCTTCCAAGTGCTTAGTACAGTGCTCTGCACACAGAAAGCACTCAATAAATATGACTGAATGAATGAACGAATGAATGGATGTGTCTATCATCCCTGGTGAGTCCATCTGGAGATCCTGTGACCCCACCTAACCCATCACCCATCTCTCCCAGCTCCACCACTAGCATCAAAACCTTTTCGACTGTTTCTCCATTTTCCCACCATTCCTATGAGAGGGCCTCCTGGAACAGCAGCTCCAGCTCCACGGCCGCAGTTCCATGTCACCCGAGCACATGGTTGCTCATCGCCCCCACCCCGGTCCCATTTGGCTTCTATCCATCTGCTTCTTCCTATGTGTAAATCATCTTAGTGTCTGTCTCTCCTGCTAGTCTGTAAGCTCCTTCTGGGAAGGGATCATGTCTATTTACTCCATTTTTCTTGTAATCTATTGTTCTCTCCCAAGTGCTTAGTACGGTGCTCTGAACACAGTAAAACGTAAGATCCTCAAAAGCAGGGATCAATGTCTACTCACTCTCCTGTACTCTCCCGGGCCCTTAGTTCAGGACTCTGCACCAAGTGGACACTCAACAAATACCACTACTTTGTGTGTTACCACTACTATCCCCAGCCCCGCACCCTGAGATACAGCCAAGTAAGTGACTAGAATTGTAAAGCTGACAGAATGTAAATGTAGAAAAAAAAATAATAGTAATAACTGTGGTATTTGTTAAGTGCTTACTATATGCTGAGCACTGTACTAAAAACTGGGGTGGATACAAGCAAATCGGGATGGACACAGTCCATGTCCCACATGGGGCTCATAGTCTAGAGAAGCAGCATGGTGTAGAGGCTAGAGTATGGGCCTGGGAATCAGAAGGTCATGGGTTCTAATCCCGGCTCCACCACTTGTCTGTTAGGTGACCTTGGTCAAGTCACTTAACTTCTGTACCTCAGGTACCTCATCTGTAAAAATAAATGGGGATTAAGACTGTGAGCCCAGTGTGAGACAGGAACTGTGTCCAACCTGATTAATCTAATTTAGAATAGTGCTTGGCACATAGCATATGTTTAACAAGTACCATAATAATAATAATAATGATTTATATTATTATTAAGTCCCCATTTTCCAGATGAGCATGGCCTAGTGGATAGAGCATAGGGTCCACAGCCAAGTGCAAAGTTGATGCGAAGGAGAGGGTGGATGGGGAAACGAGGCCTTAATCCTGGAAGGCCTCATGAAGAGATGTGATTTTAGGAGGGTTTTGAAGGAGGGGAGAGTGGTGGTGATATTCTAGACTGTGAGCTTGTTGTTGGGCAGGGATTGTCTCTATCTGTTGCTGAATTGTACTTTCCAAGCACTTAATAAAGTGCTCTGTACACAGTAAGTGCTCAATAAATACAATTGAATGAATGAATGAATGAATGAATGAATGAATGAAGGGGGAGGAAGTTCCAGGCAAAAAGGAGCCTGTGGGTGGTAAAACTGATGAGAACGAGATCAAGAGAGTATTGACTCGGATAGGAAAGTGAGGAGGAGTAATAGACTTAGGAGGGAAAATGAGTAGCTCAATTTGAAGCCATAATGTAAATTAAAGCCTAGATCTGCAAGCAACATGTTGTACAGCATGTGGACCTGCAGACCCGAGCTGAGATCTCACCGGAGGGAGTGGGAATAAAGGTGTTTGACCTGGAATGACCTGCTGTTCTAGTGTTATCTGTACCCCAACTCTCTGGGAGTGGTAGCAGGTTTGATCAGGATCTGCTTATCTGTGGCAACATATTTTTGGGGTGCTACTACCTCCTATTTGAGGAAAGGGAAATCTCGAAGTCATTTCAGCTCCAACAAGCTGCAGCCTCAGGTATGGACCATTGGATTTGGTTCTGAATGTTTGAATCTTGTGAATTTTGTTTGCTTGTTTGTTTATGATATTTGTTAAGCACTTACTAGGTGCCAAGCATTGTACTAAACACTGGGGTGGATACCAGATCATCAGGTTGGACACAGTCCACATTCCACATGGGGCTCACAGCTTTAATCCCCATTTTACTGCTGAGGCAACTGAGGCACAGAGGAATCAAGTGACTTGCCCAAGGTTACACAGCAGACATGGTGCAGAGGCAGAATTAGAACCCCGGTCCTCTGACTCCCAGGCCTGTACCATTTCCATGAGGCCACCCTGCTTCTCCACATAGAAGCTGGTTACGCATACTCAGTTGTCTTCCCAGAAAAAATTTCCAAAATCCTCTCCCTAGACAAAAACAGAGGCAGCAGGAACTCAAACTCGGTGACCACCCTTTTAAAAATAACTCCCAAGAAGAACCCAGGAGAGAATTTCGGGGGCATCATGTCATGGGTTGTTGCCCCAGAAATTGTTCCTTTATTGTTTCAGGAACATTTCTTGGGTTTCCTGTCTCTTCTCACTGATGCTCCAGAGGTCCCATTTACTGTACCTGCTGGTCTTCACTCAGTGACAAAACATGAGGACAGTTCATTTGCATTAATGATGCCACTGAAGGTCATCTCTCCTTTCCTGGCATTGATTAAAAGAAGAAGAAGAAAAAGAAGAAAAGGAGAAACACTTGAATACACCTGAAAGGAGAGGAGGACCATTCACTGTATTTGTGCATTTCCCATTAACAGTAATCAAAGTTACTTACTTGCACACATTCTCTGAGAAGAGGTATTGTTCGCAAGAATAGAAGAACAGCGGACTTTTCTTCTAGACCTCCCCTCTGGCTCGGAGATGCTCCTAGGGTTTATCACTTAATCTATTTCCTATTTGACCAGCTGATTTTAGAGCCATCCTGAAGGAAATCTTTGGTTTGTGATTGTTGATTTAGTAGAAGACAGAGAGTTAGGCCCCAGTAACATCTATCTCTCCTTTTTTATAATGTTATTTGTTAAATGTTTACTATGAGCAAGGCACTGTTCTAAGCTCTGGAGTCGATACAAGATAATTGGGTGGGACAGAGTCCCTGTCCCACATAGGGCTCATAGTCTCAGCCCCCATTTTACAGATGAGATAACAGAGGCACAGAGAATCAATCAATCAATTGTATTCATTGAGTTCTTACTAATAATTGTGGTATTTGTTACGCGCTTAACTATGTGCCGGCACTTAACTAAGCGCTGAGGTGGATACAAGCAAATCGAGTCAGACACAGTGCCTGTCCCATGTGGGGCTCACAGTCTGGATCCTCATTTTACAGAGGAGGTAACTGAGGCCCAGAGAAATGAAGTGGCTTGCCCAAGGTCACACAGCAAGCAAGTGGTGGAGCCAGGATTAGAAACCATGACCTTCTGACTCCCAGACCCGTGTTCTATCCACTACACCGTGCTGCTTCTCTACTGTGTGCAGGCCCTGTACTAAGTGTTTGGGAAAGTACAACACAACAGTATAACAGGTACATTCCCTGCCCACAGTGAGCTCACAGTTTAGAGGGGTGAGTTTACAGTCCAAAGGGAAGTTAAGTGACTTGCCCAAGATCACACCTTTTTTGTTTGGGCTTCTTTTTTTTAAATGGTATTTGTCATGCACTTAGTCTGTGCCGGAGATGGTGATAAGCACCAAGAGAGGTTTTTCCAGGAGCTGAAGGCTGGTACAATTTTAAGGAGTGTTAGGTGAAGGGTTCTGGGAAATATCTTTTCCCCTGTCTTAGAGAGGAGTGCATTCTGGCACCATCCTGCAACTATTAAAGCTTTAATGAAACGGAGGAATTAACTGCTACTCTTCTACTTCTCGTTCAGAGAATGTTTCCGCCTTCCCATTTCCAACTTAGCATCACATGCCCAGATGAGCCCTTTGACAACTGAAATTCACTTTGCTAGGGTAACGAGCCAAGTTGGAAGCTCTCTCCATCACTCCACAAAGTCATCCCCTTGGGTTTGGCTGGGAATGAGGCCAACGAAGGGAGACTCCAATCATCAGAGGATTCCTAGTCGCTTCAGGAAATGTAGCCTATGGAACTCCTTGGCAGAGGAGTGAATACTTAGGAGGACTCTGATGCTTCCATCGGGTAAATTGGACCTGGCCAAAGAACAAGGGATCTCTGAGGCTAGACCGACAGCCTCCCCGAAACCATCTGTGAATCAGAATGCCGAGCTGATTGAGGAAATGGATTTCTAATGGGAGGGAATTCTCAAATAAAGTGAAACTGGGATTCTGCAGCAGAGTGAAAAATCCATATGGAGAGGGTCTATTAGGTGTTTCCAATCATTTTTAGACTTGTCCACAGGGCTTGAGAAGTTAAATGAAAAAAGATAAGGTCTGTGCTGCAGGTTTCAGCTGGTCCTCAGTACTGTACAGTTACTTCGTTAGTCTATTTCTCTTTCTCTATTGTTGTTCACAGTCACCATCAGTTGGAGGAAGAGGAGGAGCCAGCAAACAAAACTGAGAAGGTGTGATCAGAGAGGTACCTCCTCTGATAAAATAAACCTCAAGGTTCCTGTCTTTGAGGAGCATACCAAAAACACAAGTGTGAAAATGCTAAATTCCAAGAGCAAGGGATAGACATATACCCCTAATCTTGCAGACAGGTAGAGTGGGGCTGAGCTGTTCTAATATACTCCCTCCCTCTCATCTAGTGACAGGATATCTCATTCATGTCCACTGCTCTCTTGGGACTTTGCATCACTGAACAATGATGCAAAAATGATGAAGTAATTAAACTGAGTTACCTTTGAATGCTGACTTTCATCTAGGATTAGGTTGCATGGGATATTAATATATGAATGCATGAAGGGAAAATTCCAGAAATGATACTGAACCACAATCCTCTAGCCAGGGCCATCCCAGTGGGTTGCTGGGAAGAGTGAGGGCAGAACCTGGGATAGGTAGTCTGGTACAAGACCCCACTGGTCAAGAAGCAGTATGGTCTAGTAGAAAGAGCGTGGGCCTCGATTCTAATCCTGGTTCCATCACTAGTCTTTGTGACCTTGGGCAAGTCACTTCACTTCTCTGGGACTCAGTTACCTCATCTGTAAAATGGGGATTAAGTCCATGAGCCCTGTGTGGGGCAAGGGCTGTGTACAACATGATTATCTTGTATCTACCCCAGCCCTTAGTATGGTGTCTGGAACAACAGTAAGCACTTAAATACCATAAAAAGGAAGAGGGGCAGAATGTACGTTCCACCTTTATATCTTCCATTCCAATTCTGTCCCTCCCGGAACCTCAAAAGAGGCCTCCTGCTGTCACCTCCCAACCAATCTCAACACATTACAAATATCCTTGGCATCCCTTCCAATTAGTAGTATTTATTGAATCCCCTCTCGGGGTTGCGCCTGGAGAGTTTCCACTACTCTACCACTCTCGACTACGGGAGGGAGAGTCAAGCAGAGGCATACCTATTCCATTCCTAGCTTGGCTAGTTTCTAGCGGGTGGAAGGTAGATCTGCTGCCAGTCGAAACTCCCCTGTGCTGGGCAGCAGTGGCATGGGAGAGAGTCAAGGGTGGAGACGCGAGTTTACCGCATGGAAAGAGGCAACGGTAACCATTTCCGGATTTTTACCAAGGAAATTCTATGACTACACTACCAGAACGCGTGCAGATGGAGGTGGGGCGTTCTGGAACAGATGTGCCCATGGCATCTCTATGGGTCGGAGATGACTCGACAGCATGACAAGACAATTGCAGAGCACTATACTAAGCACTTGGGAGAGTATAACTCTGTTACACTGCTCTCAAGTAGTTCACAATCTGTTAGAGAGACAGACGCTAAAATAAACTAAACAGATAGCGGGAAGAAGTCAGAGGGAATATGTATGAGTGAGTTCTTAAGTAGTAGGGTATGTAAGATATATACAAAAGTGCTAAAGTAGGTTATAAGTACCTAAGTGCTTGAGATAGTGCAGAAATGCAGAACAAGGCAAGAGTCATATGGAAATAAGCAGAGGAAATGATAAATTAATTGATGTGACTTCAGAAGGGCTTTGAAAATGGGGAGACCTGTAATCTGTTGAATTTGAAGTGAGAGGGAACTCTGTCACAGGGGTGGGGTTGTGAGCAAGACATGGGTAGAGAGAGAGATGAGAATGAGGTCCAGTGAATAGGTCAGCTTGAGATGAATGAAGAGTGTGAGTAGGCACTGGAAGGGGAGAAGAGAATGCATAAATAGGAAGGAGAGAGCTGATTGAGTGCATTAAAGTCAATCATGAGGATTCGCTGCTTGAGTGGGGAGAAATGGCCAACCATTGGTGGTTTTTGAAGAGAAGGGAGCGGTGTGCAGAACAACGTTCTAGAAAAACAATCTGGGCAGGGGAGTGAAGTATGGACTGCGGAGGGGAAAGGCTGGAGGCAGGGTGGTCAGCGAGGAGACTGATGTTGGATCTGGGTATGACACATGTCTGGACCAGCACGTTGGCCATTTGGATGGAGAGAAAGGGGTGGATCATGAAAGTTGTGGAGGAAATGGCAAAGTGGCACGTCTCCACTCTGCTCCTCCCGGCAGGATTCCAGATAGTCCCAGGAGGGCCCTTTCCCCATCTACCCTAGAGAACTGCCACTTTAATCTGATTTACAGTTACTTCTTTGCCTGAGTTTAATATTTTCTATATGATTACAGCACGGGATCAGCTCTAGTGAAGTCCCGGAATGCTCACCACCATAGAGACAATGCTGACAGCCACCCAATTCCACTAGGCCGAACATTTGAGGAGAATGGACAAAAGCGGGATACCCAGGCAGCTTCTCTGTGGGGAAGACAAATAGGACATAGGGGAGCTAGGCACATTATTATTATTGTCTGTTGGGTGCTTACTATGTCCTAAGCACTGGGTAGATACGAGATTATGAGATCAAACACAGTCCTTGTCCCACACAGGGTTCACGAGCTATAGTTATAATAATAATTATGGTATTTGTAAGCACTTACTATGTGCCGAGCACTGTTCTAAGCGCTGGGGTAGATACAAGGCATTCAGGTTGTCCCACAGAGGGCTGGAAGTTTTAATCCCCATTTTACAGATGAGGTAACTGAGGCACAGAGAGGTTAAGTGGCTTGCCCAAGGTCACACAGCAGACAAGTGGCAGAGCCAGGATTAGAACCTATGTCCTCTGACTCCCAAGCCCATCCTCTTTCCATTAAGCCACGCTGCTTCCCATCTTATCCCCATTTTACAGATGAGGAAACTGAATCTCATAGAGGTTATGTGACTTGCTCAAGGTCACCCAGTAGGCCAAAACACAGTGAATCAGTCAATTAAACATCTTTATTGAACACATACAGTGTGCCAAGCACCGTAGTAAGCGATTGGGAGAGTACTATATAACAAGCCCAGTCTCAAGCCATGTGGGATAGGAGTAGACTATTGTAGTAGTAGTCATATTTCTTAAATATTTACTGAGTGCAGAGCGCTGTACTAAGTGCTGGGAAAGAGTATAAAGGTTTGGAATTAGATACAGACCCTGTCCCTCAAGGGGATTACAATCTATGTAGATCACAGTAGTGGACAGATTTAGGATTTTTTTTTAATGGTATCTGTTAAGTGCTTCCTATGTGCCAGGCAATATAATAGGTATGGGGGTAGATACAAGCTAACTAGATTGGACACAGTCCCTGTCCCCCCTGGGACTCACAGTCTTAATCCCCATTTTACAGATGGAGTAACTGCAGCACAGAGAAGTGAAATGACTAGCCCAAGGTCATACAGCAGACAAGTGGCAAAGCTAGGATTAGAACCCAGGTCCTTTTGACTCTCGGGCTCCTGCTCTTTCCACTAGGCCGTGATGCTTCTCAGTTCTTCCCAGCTGAATTTTGGGAAGAAATTTTAGTTCCTCCCAAAGCTGAGTTGTGCACAAATACTGGAAACAAAATGAAAATAGCCTAAAGCCCAGGAGAGTGTCAGCAAGGTCTCCCTCACAAAATCTGAGCCAACAGTTCTTGTCCAGAATGTGGAACTGGGTGCTGAAAGTAGAGCTCAGGGGCAGAAGTAGCCATTTCTGCAGCGCTTTCAAAGTTGCACTTTATTTTGAATGAAAAGAATATTGCAGAAAGGGTTTCTGGAAGATTTTCAAATTGGTTTTTTAAAGTGATCATTTCGTTATTGTGGGCTTTTAAAAATGACTTGGTAAGCAATGCCACTTCTGGAATGGACGAGCAACGCTTGTGTCTCTGCCAGTGGCAACTGGATGTTTTATTCTATGTTCTAGGGACTTTCTTTAGTAAATGCCAATTGTAAAAATCCTACAGCTGAGGTGTTTGGCTAACTACGGTGGCATTTTAATGGGAAATAATAACTGGGAACTACCCTTCTCCACCCACACAGTGATCACCCTGGTCCAGACACTTGTCATATCAGCTAGATTACCATATCAGCTTCCTCACTGGACTCCCTGTCTCCAGCTTCTAATAATAATAATAATAATAATAGAAGTATCTGTTCAGCACCAGACACACTATGTGCCAGACACTGTACTAAGTGCTGGGATCGATACAAGCAAATAAGATTGGACACAGTCCCTGTCCCCCATGGGGCTCACAGTCTTAATTCTCCTTTGACAGATGAGGTAACTGAGGCATAGAGAAGTGAAGCAACTTACCCAAGGTCACAGAGCAGACAAGTGGTGGAGCTGGGATTAGAACCCAGGTCCTTCTGACTTCCAGGCCGGGCTCTCTCCATTAGGCCAGGCTGCTTCTTTTCCACTGAGTCTTTCACACCTGCTGTTACCTGGATCGTCTCCATAAAATGTCTATCAGTATACGTCTCTCTAGTCCTCAAAACTTTCCGATAGCTAGTCATTTCCTTCCACATCAGGCAAACACTCCCCAAAAGATGCTTCAAATCTCCCAATCTTACCTATTAGCTCTTTGCTTTCCTGAAGCCCACTTTTTCCTAACTACCCTGATGTACCCCACAATACAAATGGGATAGGTTCCTGGAAAACATGGTTGTATCATGAGCCCATCTAGGCTATAAGCTCCCTGTGGACAGGTATTGTATCTACCCACTCTGTTAAGCACATGAGCGAGTACAGTATAATACAGTACTCTGCACACCGTAAATGTTCAATAAATGCCCTTAATTGAGCCCTTGTATCATGGAGTACATTTGCCCATATGTCTGCTTTCTGGACCATCTTTCTACAAACATGATTCTGCACATCTCCCTTCTCCTCACACCCCACAATGGATGCCCATAGGTCTCCATGTCAAATAGAAATCCCCAGTCACTGACTATAAGGCACTCAGTCAGCTCTCTCCCTCATAATTATCCACTCTCTTCTCCCACTACACTCCAGCTCACACTCTTCACACCTCTTAAGCTATTCTACTCAATGGGCCTTGTTTTGGTCTCTCCCACTACTAACCTTCTTACTCCCTTCCCCTAGCCTGAAGCTTACCACCCCACCTCCCCCTCCCCCAAAAAGCCCTACGCAATAAGATTGTCAATCATCTGGAAATTCATGCAAATGAGCCCATAGCTGCAGCTGTGCCTGCCACGGAAAATCCAGCCCAGGAGCAGCTGTGCCCACTGCTTCAGCTGCAGCTGAAATGGCTGTAAATTCACAGACAGCCTCAAAAAAGAGAGTTAAAATTATCATGCCCATAAACAATACTTCAAGATCTGCAAATACCGCCACAGCAGCGGACTTTGGTGTTTAGTGTTTTCAGTGGCTGCTGCCGCGGGCAGAGCTGGTGACTTTATTTACTGATGGGAACTGTATTGTCATTCCACTGCTTTTCCCATCTTCAAAGTCCTCCAGAAATCACACCCTAATCCAGGAAGCCTTCCCTCATTGATTTCCCTCCCCACTCCGGGTTTTACCACTACTGCACTAACTGCCCCTGTGCATTCACAACCTTCCTTAACATCTGACACTTTTACATATATATATACCAGCATATCTTACTAGTTAAGCATCATAAGCTAGACAACACAACCACTTCTCCTGCCTCCTCTCTGTGAATGATTTCAGTATCTGTCTCCCCTGCTAGAATGCAGCCATGAACCTTGCCCTCTGCTGCTTCCCCTACCTGTAACTTAATTTATTGTCTGTCTTCCCCACTAGACTCTAAGCTCCTTTTAGGCAGGGGTCATGTCTACCAACCCGTGCAATCAAGTTGAAAGTTCCCATCAGCATCAACTGGACGGGCAGTGAGCCAGGAACAGATTGTGTCGGACCTAACTTCTATCTATCCCAGCATTTAAAACAGTACTTTACAAATGGTAAGCGTTTATCGAATACCATTACAATAACAACATTCCAGAAGCCTCAGGAAACACTAGCCTACTATATTAATGGAGGTTTCTAGGATCCATGTACTTAAAGATAAATCCCTGACTCGGAAGGTATGTGGAGCGGTTTGCTTTCCTTCTTCGTGGTTCACCTATTCTGTGGACAAACAGTTTGAGAGTAGAAAATTTCTTCCTCCTAGGCTATATCAAAATCACAAAGAGTAAACTTGAAAGGGTTTTCAACTGAATAATCTGCTTCACTACTCAATATGTTGTTCCCATTTTTAGAGCACAAAACTTTGGAAACTTTTGTCAGCTTCATGCTAGTGACTACATAGGCAGTAAGTCAAGTTGTAATAGCAGATAGACTGAAGCAAAGCTCAGAAAAGGCTGACAAACATACTTTCTTTTAAAATACAATTTGTAATTTATTGTATTTTTCATGCCCAATGTCATAAGATGCTTCAGAGAGAGGAAGTAAGTCACCAGTCAATAATGAATGTCCTGAAGACTAGTGCTGTCTTCAGGGTGATGTGAAGAAGATAATTTGATCATAAAGCCCAAACCACCAACCAGCCTTCCCCACCATCTCCCTTCACACACACACTCTCTTTCTCTCATGAAAGAATTAGTCACCTTCATGGTTTCAATCCACTGGCTCAACTTTCCACATCTTTTTACCTATAGAGACCAGGTTTTTTCACCTCGGAAGTAATGGGACTGAAGTCCCCAGAAACAGGATTTGGTAAGAGAAAGCTCTCTTCACAAGGATGCTGGGTCAAGCAAAGGGGAACAGTTCTAGGAGAATTTTTGAAAATACAGAAACAAAACCCTTACAGATAGTTATAGGAAGCTTGACTCTAATAGCTTATCCCTGGAATCATCAGTTTTCATACGTAAATATCCTCCCAAGATGAGGAGGCATGATAAGAGCAAGAGTTAGTCTGTTTTTTGAAAACAGTGGACGGAACAGTAAAACAATCAGCAATTCAAAGTGCATACCATATTCAGCCAGTGAGAAAAGAGCCAGGGGGAAAAGATCCCAATATTCTCCTGTGCCATCCCATCAGCTGAAAGACTTCCACATCTGGAGTGGCAGGCTTGACTCCCAGTAACAGCTGTACAACAATCATTACAATTATTAGTAGTAATTATGACATAAACGACAAGCAAAACCTACTCCGCATTGCTTGAAATGTCTGCTTCTTTGAGGTAGATGGACTTTGATAGTGAAAGTGACTTTCCATCACTTCCACCTAGGTAAGCCATACCTGGTGCTCATTATGGGATCATACGTCCTGAAGGGTTGACAATTTTCCAGATAAACATGCTTTTCTTAGATCAGTACTATTTTGCCTTTAGCTTGCCAGTTTCAACATCTGGCTGGCGGCCCCTAATTCTGTATAGCCAAACTTTTTCTTTTAGGTCTTGAAGAAATAGACTTGGCGTTCTTTTCCCTGATTAGTTTCCAGTCCAGCATTGGGGATTTATATTATAATCAACTCTTATCCCTTTCCTGCTAAAAATATCACACCCGGGTTGTGTAAATGGGAACTGGGTATTGTCTGGAATCTTGCTTGTGATCCTTTTCCAAAGAAAACACAAAAGGTGTGTCTACCCAAGGAAAGCCTAGCCAAACATACTGTTTTATTTGGCCCGATGCATGTCCATTAATGGGGGTGCTCCAGGCAGCTTGGGTTCCTTGCATCCTTAGAGGCAACTTGGGATGGCTGCAGGAGGGAAAGATCACCAACAGTTATCCCAGCAGATGTGACCCAAGGACCCAAGTTCTAATTCCAGCTCTGCCACCTGTCTACTGTGTGACCTTGAGAGAGTGTCACAACTTCTCTGGGCCTCGGTTTCCTCATCCATAAAATGGGGATTAAATCCTACTCCCTCCCACCTAAACTGTGAGCCCAGTGTGGGACGGAGACTTTGTCCAGTTGATAATCTTGTATCTACCCCAATGCTTAGGCCGGTGCTTGGCACATAGTATGCACTTAATAGAATAGTAATAAGAAGAACAATATAATAATAATATGAGGGTGCTCATCCCCATTCGTTTAAACAGCAGACAAGGGTGCAGCTGCAAAGGGTGCTCAGAAATTCTCTTGGCCATAGGCTGTTTCCCTATTCCCATCAGTGTGGCTCAGTGGAAAGAGCATGAGCTTGGGCGTCAGAGGTAATGGGTTCTAATCCTGGCTCTGCTACTTAGCAGCTGTGTGACCTTGGGCAAGTCACTTAACTTCTCTGTGCCTCAGTTACCTCATCTGTAGAATGGGGATTAAGACTGTAAGCCCCACATGGGACAACCTGATTACCTGTACCCCCTAGCGCTTAGAACAGTGCTTGGCACACAGTAAACGCTTAACAAATGCCATTATTATCATTATTATTATTTATTATGTATATATAGATATGACCTCACTATCAGTAATAATTATCATTATTACATGATGTTACTTAATAGTTATTATTTGCAAAATAACTGAACTAAGCACTGGGATGGATAAAAGATAATCACATTAGAAAAATTCCCTCTCGCACCCCTAGTTCCAAATCTAAATAGTTAGTGTAGTAGAATTAGTGTTGGTTTATTACCCATTTGTATGGTGCACTTGGAAAGTACAGAATATAGAAGTGACACATTCTCTGGCCACAGGGATCTTTCAATCAAAAGGGGTGGGGGGGGCAGACAAAAAAATATTGACTTTTAGAGTGGTCACAGTGAATAATTGAGGATGGGTATAAGTATGTACTCACTGCTACAGGTAGCTGGTGGGATGATATGGCTTAGGGGGCTGAAAATCACCAGGGAAAAACTGAGAAACAGCATGGCTTAGTGGATAGAGCATGAGCCTGGGAATCAGAAGGACCTGGGTTCTAATCGCAGCTGTCATTTGTCTGCCGTGTGACCTTAGGAAAGTCACTTGACTACTCTATGCCTCAGTTCCCTCATCTGCAAAATGGGAATTAAGACCGGGACCCCCATATGGGACAGGAACTGTGTCCATCCTGTTTAACTTCTATCTATCCCACTGCTTAATACTGTGCCTGGCACATAGTAAGAACTTAACATAATACCATTAAGAAAATTCGTAGGAAGATGGTTGGAAAATTCATTGGTGGAATTTTGTCTCATCTTAATGCTGTCGAGTCATCTCCGACCCATAGTAATACAATGGACACATCTCTCCCGGAATGCCCCGCCTACATCTGCAATCATTCTGGTAGTGGATCCATAGAGTTGTCTTGATAAAAATCCAGAAGTCGTTTACCATTGCCTCCTTCCACATAGTAAAATTGACTCTCCACCCTCGACTCTCTCCCATGCCGCTTCTTCCCAGCACAGGTGAGTTTTGACTTGTAGTAGATTGCCTTCCACTCTCTAGCCACTGGCCAAGCTAGAAATGGAATGTGTAGGCCTGTCCCATAGTTGAGACTGGTAGAGTACTGGAAACTCTCCATGTGTGACCCTGAGAGGGGAGGTGGAATTTTAGGAAGTCTTTAATTATGGGGAGAGTTGCAGTCTGTTGGATGGAGAGTGGGGAGGGAATTTCAAGCTGGGGGAAAAGTGTGAGTGAGGAAATGGAGGAGGGAGAGTTGAAAGTGAGGTACAGCTAGAAGGATGGCTTGGGTGAAGTGAAGAGAGTGACTTGGAAAATGAAGTGAGAGAAGAGAATGGGTGAGAAGCCTTGAAGCCGACTGTGGGGAATTAATAGCTAATGCAGAGGCACACAGGAAACCAGCGAAGGGTCTAGAGGAGAGGAGAGATGTGGGAAGATCAGTGCTTCAGAAAATGATCCACGTAGTGGCAGATACTATAGATTGGAGTGGGGAGAGTTTAGAGATTGGGTAATCAGCAAAGAAGCTCATGCAGTAGTCTGGCCATGGTAAGACTAGAGCTTGAACCAGGATGGTCTAAGAGGTAGGGAGAACTGCTATTTTTTCCCCTTTTTACAGATGAGGACCCTGAGGCCCAGAAAGTTTAAATGACTTGCCTAAAGTCCCAGAACAGTCCGGTTGCAGAGCTGGGATTAGAACTTTGGTCTTCAAATTTCCAGTCCTATCTTCTTTCCACAAGTCCACGCTGCCTTCCTTGAGCAACTCCAAATAGCCCTCTTGACAGAGCAGGCATCAGTAAACTCTTTCAAAGATCACCTAGGGGTGGGGTCTTTTAGAAGTGAGCTGAGAAATGCTTTTCCCTACTTGATAGTGAACAAATATTTGGGCCAGCAACTGTCCTCTTCAAACAATAAAACCCTAATTAAATGAATTGAAATGAATTGAAAATGAATTTTTGACGTTGTTTCCCAGGGTGGATCCGGTATTGCTGTGAAAAAACGATTGTCCATACAGCAAACACCACTGGCTCATTCTTTCCCAGAGTGTTAGTTTGCCACGGAGAGGCTAGAACCTGTTAGTATTTTGTCCCTTTATAATTCAGAGAATATTTTCTTTTCATTGGCATTCAAAGAAGATAATATCTTCCAGAAATGTTTATTTTAAGGACAAATGGAACTTAATTACTATACATGAGCCAGCATCGAATTAAATTAGGGACTCATTTTGCCCAATTAGAAACCTTGATTCAAGGAGTAATGGGTTAAGGTCAAAGCAAAATCTCCTCTAAACCCTTTAAGGGTTGCCATGCAATTAAGGGAAATAATTTGGGTCAGACTTGCCTGGATTTGAATCCAGTTGGCATTAGTTAGCTTCATGTCCATAACCAAGTGTCAATCTATTAGCTGGCTTTGTATGCCTTAGTTTGAAGCCATGAAATTCTCTGGGATATTTCTGCATCCTTAGGGACTGAACATGACTGATCCCTTATTGTTCAGGGATTGGCTGTGAAACATCATGTGTTGAAATTCTCATAGTCTGTATTAGGGAAGTCAGTTAAGTCAATCCTGTATGAACTTTCTTCTTGTCCACAGTGTAGCTTGACGAGAGAGAAATGACTTACCGCAGGGATTAGGTCTCTCAGGACAGAATTCAGAACATAATAATAGTAATAATCATAATAATAATAACAATAATGATAGTGTTTGTTAAGTGCTTCCTATATATCAAGCACTGTTCTAAGCACTGGGATAGGTATACGTTAATCAGGTTGGACATAGTCCATGTTCTACAAGGGGCTCACAGTCTTAATTCCCCAATTTACAGAAGAGGGAACTGAGGCACAGAGAAGTTAAATGACTTGCCCAAGGTCACACAGCAAACAAGGGTGGAGCTGGGATTAGAACCCAGGTCCTTCTGACTCCCAGGCCCGTGCTCTAGCCACTAAGCCATGCTTGCTTCCCAAACTGCCACTTCCCAGTGAAAGAGATGTTTTCTTCCTTTTGCCCCCTACCAGTCCCCTCCCCCTTGAAGGGGGTTGTTTCATCCTTCCTTGCCAAATCAATCCAAAATACCCTGGTGGTCATTTATGGGCCTAGCTAACATCTGTCACCTCTGCTAGACTGTAAACTCCTGGAGGGCAGGGATTATGTCTCCTTACTCTATTGAACTCCCAACTATAAAATGGGGATAAAATACCTATTCTCCCTCCTACTTAGACTGTGAGCCCCATGCAGGACAGGGACTGTTTCAGACCTAATTAATTAGTACCTACCCCAGTGCATATAATGGTATTTGAGACATGGTGAGCGCTTAACAAATACCATAAAAAAAGACCAGCAAACAGCCACAACAGTCTGACAAATCACAACCTATCAGTCATTGCTGGTCTGACTTTGGTTTCTACCATCCTGATTGCTATTTGCAAATAGCAATGAGGCGCAGCATGGCCTAGTGGAAAGAGCACGGGCCTGGCAGTCAGAGGAGCTGGGTTCTAATCCCGGCTCTGCCGCTTGTCAGTTGTGTGACTTTGGGCAAGTCACTTAACTTCTCTGTGCCTCAGTTCCCTCATCTGTAAAATGGGGATGAAGACTGTGAGCCCCACGTGGGACAACCTGATCAACTTGTATCCTCCAAGCACTTAGAACAGTGCTTTCCACATAGTAAGCGTTTAACAAATATCATCATTATCATTATTAATCTCTGCTCTGCCACTTGTCTACTGTGTGAACAACCTGATCAACTTGTATCCTCCAAGCACTTAGAACAGTGCTTTCCACATAGTAAGCGTTTAACAAATATCATCATTATCATTATTAATCTCTGCTCTGCCACTTGTCTACTGTGTGACCTTAGGCAAGCCACTTAACTTCTCTGTGTCTCAGTTCCCTCATCTACAAAATGGGGATTTAATATCTGTTCTCCCTCCTACTTAGACTGTGAACCCCATGTCAGAACTGATTATCTTGAATCAACCCCAATGTTTAGTACAGTACTTGGCACATAGTAAGCGCAAAATATAAGCCACAGTTAAACACAAAGAACTCCTCAGTAAAATGCTTTGAGAAAATAAATCTCCAGGGAATCCTCTTTTTATCATTTTTTATTATCACTATAAGGATGCTCTCAAAGCATAATTCATGATTTCAGTATGATATACTTTTCAATAAACTGCATTTGCATGATACATCGCCCTTTCATCTATATTATGGATATAGTGTTGTCCTTTGTAGTCAGAGAAGACACTGCTGACTTTGAAGTTCACTTCTGAGTGTGTGTGAGGGTGAATAAGTCAATGTGGGATCCACAGCCCCATTCACACTGGGCACGCACAAAGGTCATTCCTCGTTGTGTCATTGTACTTAACGTTCGTAGAGCCTGGCTACAAATAGCTGATAGAATCTCTAATCTGAACAGCACGCCCTCCTTGTCCTGCGATGTTATTTTCTCCTCAAAAGTGTTACCAGGTTCGAGAAGCATGCCTGGCATTGCTTCTGTGCAAGAGAGAATGTTAATTCTACCCTTATCCTTTAGGTACCTCAAAGTAAAGTCCCAAAGCTCCAAAGAACCAGCAGAGGACTCAGAGAAGTGGCCAGAGAGGTAGGATGAGAACCAGGAGAGGACAATGTCACAGAAACAAAGGTTAGATAGTGTTTCCAGGGGAAGGGGTCCATCCTCCATGTTGAAGGAATCTGAGGGACATTGTGATCAACCCACGGAAACCCAAGGATGTAGAGTTTTAAAGGGAAGGAAAGAATCTCAGTATTCTATTGCTCTTCCTAAATATGGCCAAAATCAGTAGACCCTTCTCGATCCCATTGGTTTAGTGGTTAATCCAGAGTGAAGATTCACCTATACACATAAATTGCCAAACACTTTTCTCCCCAGCCTTCCTTCCCTGGGAACATCATTTCACTGCAGAGACAACCTCAAAGTGCATTTACCTGAAACAACCTGGAGACAAGTCCATTCAGGTTGAATCTTGCAATCAATTGGGATAGTCCACAAGATTAGCCAACCAAAAAAAAAAAATAAATAACCATATGCAGAGGCAAGCATTAGGGAAGCAGCTTGGTTTAGTGGAAAGAGCCTGAACCTGGGAGTCAGAGGAACTAGGTTCTAATCCCAGCTCCACCACTGATCAGCTGTGTGACCTTGGGTAAGTCGCTTAGATGCTCTGTGCTCCAGTTTCCCCATCTGTAAAATGGGGATTAAATCCTACTCCCTCCTACTTAGACTGTGAGGCCCTTGTGGTCCAGGGACTTTGTCCAATCTGATTATCTTGTATCTATCCCAGAGTTTAGTCCAATCCTTGGTACATATTAAGTGCTTTACGAGTACCATACCAACAATAATAACAACCAACCGTTGGTCTCATTGGGCATCTGGGGAATGGGAAAGTGTTCAGTTCCCAACATTTGTTAAAGTTTTTTTTCTAATTAACAATAACAAAAAAAATTTGAAAACCCATAACAACCCTACAGAAGATGGTTAGGGGTGAATGGGGGTGGGGATGGGAAGGAGAGAAGAGAGGAGGGGAGAAAAGGGGGAGAGACAGATGGCATCATTTGCAAAAGGAAAGCTGAGAAATGCCACATATATCTTTCAGTTTTGTGGCCAATATGATGCCAAAATTTTTGCTTGAAGTGTGTAGTGAGATATATGAACAGTGGGGTACCAGCGAGGGTGAAGTGAATTGCCGTTTGCTGATCCATGGAAGTGCATGGGAGCTATTACACTTTGGCAGCTATTTTATTTTTCCCTTCTGGAGTTTCAGACTTGTCTTGTACACTGAGATAAGTTTCATCTGGTTACAACTTGGGCTGTGTTTAAACTTCTTTCAGATTCAGAGAACCTAAAAAAACATATCAACCCAACACAACCCACAACACACTGAAATGATGTTGGGGGTGGAAGAGGGGCTGTAATTGTGCCCGGATAATGTTGTCATACTTTGTAAAGCCTTTAATGCTGGAATTTATTTATTAATGATGCATGGGTTATTACCCACCATCTGTCTTGTGTTAGCAGTGGGCTGTTTCAGATTATGGTAATGTGTTTCTGATTTGAGTTGTGTTGAAAACCAGAGCAAGGCAGCTCATGTGCAGTCTTCTTTGAGGCCTGCTGTTTTCAATTCCTCTTCACAGAATGGGCTTTTATTTGATTTGTTATGGGGATTTTTTCTTCTGTTGCCAAAACAGCTGCAAGCCTGAAAGGGAATGAGACACAGGGCCACATCAAACTTGTTAGCTCGTAAAAGAAACAGAATGTTCCAGGAACAAAAAAAGAGTTGGGGGTGGGGGTGGGGAAGTGGGAGGGTAAGAAGGAGCGAGACAGAAAAGAAAGATGGAAGAAAGGGAAAAAAAGCTGAAATGATGTGTTTGCTTGGCTTTCACCTCAAGATCTTTTGCTATTTTAAGTGGCATAGATCAGATTGGTGTATTTTTAATTGATTGTCCCAGTTAACACAGAAAGCCACCCCCTCTTGAAATGCCTTCACAGCCTTCATGCTATGCAAAGCAATAAATAAAACATTTTCCCCCCAATAAGCTGCTCAATCCTCCCCCCACTCCTCCAACAGAAAACACCCAATAAAAGTTAGATCAAGTTTCTGATGTAATAAGTAAGTGAAGCCTTTCTTGGGGCTGTGAAAAGAGAAACAGGTTAGCCATCTGACTCTCCTTTCCCCGCCGTGAGTGGTCATTTCTAGGCCTCAAACTGATTATTTTTCTCAGTCCCTGCATGTCATGGTTGTTGAACTGTGCTCCCCTAGCTAACTAAACAGCCTGAGAAGCCGCATGGACGAGTGGAAAGAACACAGGGCTTGACTCCCAACTCCACTCCTGTCTTTACCTTAGGTAAATCACTTAATTTCTCTGCACCTCAGTGTCCTCATCTGTAAAATGAGGATTAAATGTCTGGGAGCCCCATCAGAGACTGGGTCTGAGCTGATCGTATTGTATCTACCCCAGAGTCTGACACATAGTCACTGCTTAACACATATAATTATTATGAATTATTATTGAGAAGCAGCATGGCCCTGTGCCTAGAGCACGGGTCTAGGAGTAAGAAGGACCCGGGGTCTAATCCTGGCTCTGCCACTTGTCTGCTGTGTGATCTTGGGCAGATCACTTCACTTCTCTCTACCTCAGTGACCTCAGCTGTAAAATGGGAATCAAGACTATGATCCCCATGTGAGACATGGACTGTGTTCAACCTGATTGTCTCGTATCTACTCCAACGCTTAGAACAGAGCTTGGCACACAGTAAGCGTTTAACAAATACCATTAAAAAAAATGATGTGGAGAGACTCATTCTTCTCCATAACGTCTGGTTTGTGGGAAACTTCTCACTCCACTACCATCTGTACTCTGTTTTGAACCTGAAGAATCCACTTGAAAAGACTCTTCCATGGTGAAATATTTCAAGTCAACAGTACTGTGTTTTACCCCAGAAGGCCAGTGGTAACTCAATTTTTCTGAATCCTGGAATGGAGACATCTAACTCTGTGCATTTTGGGGTGGAACAAAAGCTCTGAAATAATAGCAAAACTAATGATATTAAGGAAATTCAAGAACTTATTTTATATTCACTAGATTATCTTTCCTCAATTTGTATTACACAGAGACTGGTTGTTTTTGGATGTGTGAAGTGTTCAGGGAGAAACCCAAAACCATGTGAAATTTACTTGGCGTTCAGTTTGCACACCAAATCTGGGCTGGCCTGGTTTGTTTCAAACTATTTGTTGGAGTCTGTGAAACATTTGGCAAAATGAGAAGCTAATTTTGAGGCGATTTTCTTTTTCTTTTTCAATAGGAAAATGTGTTGTGCATCTCTAAAGGGCAAAATGAATGTTTTGTTGTGAAACCCATGGAGTTGACTTTCAGGATTTCTGATAGGCTTGGTTTACTCCATGTGAACAAAAGGGATGGCTGTGATTCGACTGGTACTGGGCCAGCAAGATTTACCAAGATCTGGGATGAGGGGGAAAGGAGCTTTTACTGTACTTTAGCTTTCCAGACTTTATCTCACCTCTCTAGCCCTGAGCACTCTCCTTCTCTGCAGTCTCGCCATTCCTCCTGCCTTCAGGACATCTCTACCTGGCTGTCCTCCCCACGCTTCAAATTAAACACATCTAAAATAGAACTTCTCATCTTGCCACTCAAACCCTGTCCTCCTGCTCTCATTCCCATCACTGTAGACAATACAACTATCTCAGCTAGTTTCAGAAGCCCATAACCTTAGCATTATCCTCTACTCATCTCTCTCCATACAACCTACATACTGAGTCTGTCACCAAATCCTGTCAGTTCTACCTTCACGACATTGGTAAAATCTGTCCTTTCCTCTCCATCCAAACTCCTACTTCACTGATTCAAGGACATATCCTATCCCTCCTTAACTAATCCATCTGCCTCCTCGCTGACCGCCCTGCCTCCTGTCTCTCCCCACTTCAGACCATTCTTCAATCTGCTCTCTGGATCATTTTTCTAAAAAAAGTTTGGTCCACATCTCCCCACTCCACAAGAACTTCCAGAGGTTGCCCATCCACCTCTGCACCAAACAGAAAACCCTTACCATCTGCTTTAAAGCACTCAATTGGCTCGCCCCCATACATTTCATACCTCACTGATCTCTTACTACTACTACTAATAATAATGTTGGTATTTGTTAAGCACTTACTATGTGCTGAGAACTGTACTAAGTGCTGGGGTAGACACAGGGTAATCAGGTTGTCCACATGAGGCTCACAATCTTAATCCCCATTTTACAGATGAGGTAACTGAGGCACAGAGAAGTTAAGTGACTTGCCCACAGTCACACAGCTGAAAAGTGGAAGATCTGGGATTTGAACCCATGACCTCTGACTCCCAAGCCCATGCTCTTTCCACTGAGCCATGCTGCTTCTATAGCCCAGACCACACACTTTGTTCCTCTAGCACCAGGTTTTCACTCTGCCTCTATTTCATCTTTCTCGCTGCCAACCCCTTTTCCATGTCCTACCTCTGGCCTGGTACTCCATCCCCCTCCTTATGTGCAAAACCACCACTTTCCCCACCTTCAAAGTTTTATTAAGGTCACAGATTGTCCTAGAAGCCTTCCCCAATTACGCCCTCTTTCCCCTGACTCCCTCTCCCTTCTACATCATCTATGCATTTGGATCTGTGACCTTTCAGCACTTGATAGTTGCCTCACCCTTAGCTCCAGTGTTTATGTACATATCCATAATTCATTTATTTATATTAATGTCATTTTCCCCCTCTAGACTGTAAGCTTAATGTGGGCAGGGGGAATGTGTCTACCACCTTTTTTGAATTCTACTCTCCCAAGCTCTTAGTACAGTGCTCTGCACTCAGTAAGTGCTCAAAAAATGCCATTGATCAACTGATTGATTCTGAGGGAAAATGTTCTTCAGATCTGTGAGGGTGGTGGAAGAACAGTTCGTTGGAATAAAGATTAAAAGATCATTCGATCCATGGTATTTATTGAGCACTTACTGTGTACAGAGAGCTTGGGAGCATAGAATACAACAGAGTTGGTAGACATGTTCCCCGCCCAAAAGGAGCTTTCAGTATAGGTGGGGAGACAGACATTAATATAAATAAACTACACATATGTACAAAAGTGCCATTGGGCTGAGGATGGGGTGAATATCAAGTCATTAAAGAATACAGAAATGAGATCTCAACCATCTAATGTCATGAAGGGTTAACTTTCCCAGACCCTGAGCATCAACAATGGACAAAACTCAAGCTGTGTTATCTATTCAAGAATTCATATGTATCCTCAACATAATTAGAGGCGCAATAGAGATCCCAAATGTAGCCGTTTATTTTTCCCTTTGCCAAATAAAGTACTGAAAAGCACACTGTACTTCTTTGATCACAAAGCAAATTACTGCGGGATACATTTAATTTTGACCATATTGAGAAAACATTTCCATCACCATTCACTTTGTTTTATTGTACCGGGTTGCCAAAAGCCAACAAAATCCCACAATTAACCCAACATAGAAATCCTAGAGAAAGAAACCAAATAAATGTTGAATGAAAACATTATAAAGTCAACCCCAAAAGAATAGCATAAAGCATTTCCCACAAGCACCATTTTATCTAAGTCTGATTCACTTATGTTCACTTATTCAGATAACAAATACCACATTCCGAAGAAGAAAAACCTATCCAAATTATATCTTACGATCCAAGTAAATATAGAAAAGCTGCCAAATCTATATAAATCCCAAGTGGTTTATTTTCCCTTTAATGACATTGAGGGCCATGGTATTTTTATTTTCTTATAGACTATACAATCAAGAATAAAAGTGTTTCAGTAATGAGATAAAGGATCAAATTTCTTCATCAATCTCCTTATTGACCTCCTGCCTCCAGTCTCTTCCCTCTCCATTCCACACTTCAATCTGCAACCTGAATCATGTTTTTTTAAATGTCCTGCTGCACATATCCCTTAGGAGCAGTGTGGCCTAATGGAAAGAGCACAGGCCTGGGAATCAGAGAAGCCAGGTTCTACTCCCGGCTCAGTCACTTGTCTGCTGTGTGACCTTGGGCAAATCACAACTTCTCTGTGCCTCAGTTACCTCATCTGTAAAATAAGGATTAAAACTGTGAGTCCCATATGGGACATGAATTATGTCCAGTCTGGTTACCTTGTATCTACCTCAGAGTTTAATTCAGTGCCTGGCACATAGTAAGCACTTGACAAATACCATTAAAAAAAGAAGTCCCCCCACCCCTCAAAAGCCTCCAGTGGTTGCCCATTCCTCTCTACATCAAGTAAGAACTCCTGATTGTTGGATCTAAGTAATAATAATAAAGGCATTTTAAGAGTTTACTATGTGCCAAGCACTATACTAGGCACTGGTGTAGATACAAGATAATCAGGTCCCACATGGGGCTCACAGCCTAAGTAGGAGGGAACACAGATATTGAATCCCCATTTTGCAGGGGAGGGAACTGGGGCACAGAGAAGTTCAGTGACTTGCCCAAGGTTACTCAGCCGGTAAGTGGCAGAGCCGGAATTAGAACCCACATCCTCTGACTCCCTGGCCCATGGTCTTTCCACTCTGCTATGTTATGCTTCTTCCCACTACTTATCCACTCTCTTCAAGAGAAGCAGCGTGGTACAATGGAAGGAGGCCAGGCTTGGGAGTCAAAGGTCATGGGTTTGAATCCCGGCTCTGACGCTTGCCAGCTGGGTGACTTTGGGCAAGTCACTTTACTTCTCTGTGCCTCAGTAACCTCATCTGTAAAATGGGGATTAAAACTGTGAGCCCCACGTGGGACAACCTGATCACCTTGTATCCCCCAGTGCTTAGAACAGTGCTTTGCACATAGTAAGCACTTAACAAATACCACCATTTATTGTTTTTCTCCTACCACACATTAACTCGTACACTTTGTTACTCTCCAGCCAACGTACTCACAATGCTCATTTTTGTCTCACCCATGGCTGCTTTTTTGCTCACACCCTCCCTCCTGCCTGGAACACCTTCCCCCTTCATATCTCACAGACTACCGCTCTCCAGATCTTGAAAGCCCTTCTGAAATCACATCTCCTCCAGGAGTTTTTCCCTTATTAATTTCTAATTTCCTCACCTTCTATCCTCCAATTGCCGCTTCCACATTTTTGTGCTGTCGAAGAACTTGGATATTCACACTTATGTATGTATCTTCTACACTCTATTACTTCTTCATATGTGCAATTTGTTTTAGTGCCTATCTCTCCTGTTAAATTTTAATCTCCTTGAGGACAGAAATTATATCAACTATTTATATTGTACTCATCCACACACTTAGAGTGCTCAATCAATGCTTTTGGTTGATTGAATGATTGAATGATCAAATTATCATTTATAAAATAATAATGTTGGTATTTGTTAAGCGCTTACTATGTGCCGAGCACTGTTCTAAGCGCTGGGGTAGACAGGGGAATCAGGTTGTCCCACGTGGGGCTCACAGTCTTAATCCCCATTTTACAGATGAGGGAACTGAGGCACAGAGAAGTTAAGTGACTTGCCCACAGTCACACAGCCGACAAGTGGCAGAGCTGGGATTCGAACTCATGAGCCCTGACTCCAAAGCCCGTGCTCTTTCCACTGAGCCACGCTGCTCCATATAAAAAATATATGAGAACTGGAAACTATTCTCCCAATTTCCTGCTGTGACCTTGGGTGAGGTTCCATACATACCCCATCACTGCACCTCTGAACAGCCTTGTCACAAGACAAGGAGGGAAACCTGAGGAGATAGTAAGAACATTTTAACATTATCATCAGTGCACCTTCTCCAATCAAAAATGAGAATCTGCACTACCTAGCCAATCTAGCAATATTGGAAGACATGGCACCTATTTCAATAATTGAGGAAGTTGAAGCAGTGAAAACAGGAAAACGAAACAGAAGTTTCTCCTCAACATATACAATACTGAGGAGATGCCCCACTAATTTGAAGTCACCTCCATCATCACCGTCTTCAAGAAGAAAGGTCAAATATCAGGCTGCCTATATGTCTATGGGACCTGAACCCATCACGAAACTCCATCCAACCTCCTGGGTAGTTCACTTACAAGTCATATTGAACAACCAATGTCCCAACAGGACTGCAATGAGCGAATGACTGGAATGAGTTCAGTTGTCTACCACTGATGCTGAGTGGAACATACGATGAGAACACACAACAGTAGGATACCAAAACAGCTGTCGAATAGATAGCTGAAGCAGGGTAATAAAAAGTAAGAGAACAGAGGAAAAATTTCAAGGTTGCCCATCAAGAAGAAAGCCTCTCTTTTTAAGAAGAATCTTTCAGAATATCTTGAGAAAAAGAGACTAGAGGGAAAATGGTGCCTTTCGGCATTTTCAGCTACACTTGCACCCAAAGGGGAACTTTATTAATGATAATAACAGCAACAACACTAATAATAATAATGAAAATGCTTGTGGTGTTTAAGAATAATGGCATTTGTTCAACACTTACTACATGCCAAACACTGTGCTAAACTCTGGGGTAGATAAAGATCACATTTTAAGAAGGGAGAAATGGCATTTAATCCTCATTTCATAGAGGAAGAAACTGAGGCACAAAAAAGTTAAGTTACTTGTCTAAGTTAGCACAACAGGCAAGTGCAGAGTCTGGATTAAAACCCGGGTGTCCTGACTCCCAGTCACATGCTCCATCCATTAGGCCATGTTTGGCCATTGGCGTTCATTTTAAACTACAAGGGACAACTGTACATACTTCATTTTATGCCCTGGGAAGACGATTCTGGCCTTGGTGGTTCAGATGGCTGCAATGGTCGTGGCAGAGGCAACAACGTATCTTAATCTAAATGACTCCTGCTTCTCCCCATGTGAGAACATCAGCTTCATCTGAGCACTCTTAGCACTCTTTTTCTTTACCTTCTTATGTCAACTCCCGTCTCCACTCTGGTTAGCACTTCTAACTCTTATGGCTGTCCATCCCTCTAGGCCTGGCCCTGGCCCATTGTGTCTGCTTTATGAAGAAAGGGGTGTGTTTTTGTTTTTCATTTTTTTCCCGAGCAAAAGCTTCATAAGGAATGAGAAAGAAGTTGGTAAAAGAGGAAATGGCACCAGGTGCTATAAACTTTAAAAATGACAACATAACAAGGGACAGCCTCTTTGTGTGCTCAATGTGGCCAGGACTGTGGGTCCTACATCAATCTTTTCAGGCACAAACACGCTCACAGGTCAATTTCCCTGCTAGTGGTGTCTTCTTCACCCCCCCCCCCACCCACACTCCTATAGCTCCTTGTGCTTATCTCAGTCCCTCTATATCTAGCTCTGTCCCCATTTCCCTAATCCCAGGCAAAGTGAGAGCGATTCCAATAGTTTGGCTTGAAATTCCAAGAATCATGGCATGGAAAAATAGAAAATGTAAATGAACAAAGATGTTCAGGTTACCTCACATAAGTCCTTAAACTGAATGATTTTCTCAAAGCCATATAACATATATAACACATATAACCCATATTTCATTCATCCCTTCATTTTATAATTCCACCCAAAAAGGTATCAAGTTTCCAACCTCTGACTCTAACTCCAGCCCACTGAGGTCTACAATTTCATCTATGCTGAAAATTTCTATATTTTCTTAATGTGATTTCAATTGTTTGACTCTCCATTGACATTGGGCATGCAGGCTAGTAATTTCAGGATCACTCTTCTAATCTCTGGAATCATATTTGCTGTTTCCCCCCAAGAATCTGGCCATCCTCCTCTCTTCCTGATTATAGAGATTTGACAGCTGCAAACCAAGGGAGATCTTCCAGCTCTACCAGATTAAATGTCACCTGACCCTTTAAGTGTAATTAGCAAGTAAAATGGATTGTGTGTTCTTTGTTTGCACATTCTGAACAATCACGAAGGAGCCAGATTAAAAATTCATTTTCTCCATTTTCCTGATTTCCCTCAGTCTCTGAAATTCCATTATGAACAATAATAATGATAATCTGTGATATCAGTTAAACACTTACTATATGTCAGGCACTGTACTAAGTCCCGGGGTCGATACAAGATAATCAGGTGGGGCTCATAGTCTAAGTAGAAGGGAGAACAAATATGGAATCCCCATTTTGTAGAGGAAGGAACTGAGGCACAGAGAGGCTTGCCTACGATCACATATCAGGCCGGTGGCAGAGCCAGGAGTAGAATCCAGGTCCTCTAACTCCCAGGCCCATGTTCTCTCCTCTAGGCCACACTGTTTCTTGAGAACATTATGATCACTGAACTGACCTTTCTGAAAGTATGTGACCTCCAATCATCACAAGTTCTGCTCACTGTGAACTTATTTAAGTTGCCCGAAAGGGGTTGTTCTCTCTTTGTTTGTAGGACATGACCTAATCCTGGCATTTACCTTTTGAATTTAATCAATCAGTGGTAATTATTGAGTGCTTACTTTGGACAGAGCACCATACTAACAGTTTGGGAGAGTACAGTATAACAGAGTTGGTAGAAACATTACCTGCCCGCACTGAGCTTCAGTCTAAAGTGGGAGACAGACCTTAATACAAATTAAAAAGTTACAGATGTGTACAGAACTTCACCTAGAGATTTTCCCCACTGAATCATTTCTCAGCTTCCTTGTATTTGTGTGTCAGGGTGGCAGGGAGTAGCACAAGCAGTGTATTGTTTCTACTCCTCATACAGAGCTGGGTTTCACATGGGCCTGGGAGTCAGAAGGAGCTGATTTCTAACCCCAGCTCGGCCACTTGTCTGCTGTGTGACTTCGGCCAAGTCACTTTACTTCTCTGTGACTCATTTTTCTCAACTGTAAAATAGGGATTAAGACTGTGAGCCCAATGTGGGACAGGGACTGTGTCCAACCTGTTTTGCTCATATCCGCCCCAGTGCTTAGAACGGTGCCTGACACGTAGTAAGCCCTTAACAGATATCACAATTATTATTATTAATCCCAGCTCCACCACTTGGCTGCCATGTGGTCTTGGGCACCTCTCAGTGCCTCAGTTTCCTCATCTGTAAAGTGAGGATTTAATTTATGTTCTTCCTCTCCCAGACCATGAGTCCTGTGTGGGATCTGGACAATGTCACATCTTGATTATCTGGTACCTACCCCAGCGCACAGCATTATGCTTGGCACATAGTAAGCATTTGGTAATGACCGGTTTTATTCTGGTAAATATTACTAGACTTGATGCGTCTCTGGAATCTCATTTCAATAGATCTTTCTGCAACAATATCCCAGGCTTGAAGGCGTCGTGGAGCCTAAAGCCTTCTTGTCCAGACTAGTTGTGCAAGCAGGGTTTGGATTCAGTCAGTGAGTCAGTCAGTCGATTGTATTTACTGAGCGCTTACTGTGTGCAGAGCATTGTACTAAGACCTTGAGAGAGTACAATAAAACAATATAACAGGCACATTCCCTGTCCACCACAGGCTTACAGTGTAGAGGCGGAGACATTCAGATAAATAAATGAGTTAAGGATATGAACATAAGTGCTATGTTCAGCACACAACAGGGGTGGGGGGAAGGGGAATGAATAAAGGGAGCAAGTCAGGGCGACACAGAAGGAGAGGGAGAAGAGGAAAGGAGGACTCCGTCCCTTCTTCGTCTATCCCTGAAAAGCCCTTCCCGCAGATGGGAAGGATGAAAGAGGACACTCTCTGGATCTCTGCTGCCTTCATCCTCGACACTAGAATCATTAATGTTCCACCACCCTATTTTCAGGGCACTCGATAACGTGTGGATAATGTGTGGATGTCACAGCTCGAGGCAATCAACCTGGATGATCGAGCCAAAAGATAAACATGTTTGCTTGTATTTTTTAAATAATTGATGCGAAGGTGTGTTTGGGGAATGGATGATTCCAAGAATTGCTTTAGGTCAGACTGTAAATGCAAAACAGACTAGAAGCCAATTCAGTAAGATAAACCTGCCACCTTCTGTTATTCTCAGTTGTCAAATAGGGCACTTTGAGTTGCTGTGTCGAGGGGGAAATAAGATACGTAAAAGGTGAAATCAAAAAGGTACATGGGACGTGAGGCACAAGATTATGCCTGTGCATTGGGCTGTCCTTTGAGTTCAAAGGTGAGATTGAGATTGGTTTGTGTGAGGGCGAGTGATGGGTACCATTCAGGACAGACAAGCTCCTCGGTCCAGGTAGAGACTGTGGCTTACTGCATCAGTATATAAAAACATGGATGCGTGGAGCTGATGATGATGATGATGGAGTTTCTACTTGTGAATTGCTTTGTATCAAGAACATGAACTAAGGAATTGATTATAGGGTGAGTTCTTTCTTCAGCACCACTTGTCCCCACCAATCAATTTCAATCAATGGTTTTCACTGAGCACTTATTGTGTGCAGAGCACTGACAAGTTCTCTCGGGGGCACAGGGTGCAACGAGCAGCATGGCTTAGTGGAAAGAGCCCAGGCTTGGGAGTCAGAGGATGTGATCCCGGCCTCTCCACTTGTCTGCTGTGTGACCTTGGACAAGTCACTTAACTTCTCTGGGCCTCAGTTACCTCATCTGGAAAATGGGGATTCAGACTGTGAGCCCCATGTGGGAGAACCTCACTGCCTTGTATCTACCCCAGCACTTAGAACAATGCTTGGCACAAAGTAAGCGCTTAACAGATAGCATAAAAAAAGGAGGTGGAAAGGGGTGCAGCACATGCAAAGTGAATACTAGTATTTTCTTGTAACTACCCCAGCACTCAGTGTTTGGCATAGAGAGAATGCTTTACAAATACCACCAGAACATTGATTTTTAAGATTAGAAAGTCCATCTATCTAGTGGAAAGAGCATGGGCCTGGGAGACAGGGGATCTGGGTTCTTATCCCAGTTCTACCAATTGCTTGCTATATGACCTTGGGCAAGTCACTTAACTGCCCTGTGCCTCAGTTTCCTCAACGGTAAAATGGGAATTAAATCCTATACCCTCCTACTTAGACTGTGAGCCCCTGTGGGACAGGGACTGTGTCCAGACTGATGTACCTGTACCTACCCCAGAGCTTAGGAGAGTGTTTGACACATAGTAAGTGCTTAACAAATGCCATAAAACAAACAAACATCTGAGGTCAAAGGGACCCCAGCGCAAGCCCGACGTTGGGCCATAGAGCCATCAGTAGCTGCTGCCATTTTGGGAAACTGTTTTTCAGAATTCTCACGGGGCCTGTCCACCTCGTGGAATGCGCTAAGTGGTTCTTCTGGCATTCCCCGATTAAACTCTCTTTTCTCCGGATGACTCTCCCTTCTGCATCGTCTATGTACTTCAATCTGTGACCTTGGGACAATTAATATTCACCCCACCCCCAACCTATAGTGTTTATTTATACATCTTTAAATCATATATTATAAATTACCTCTTTAATAATAATCATCATAATTGTAATAATCATAATGGTATTTGTTAACCACTTACTATGTGCCAGGCAGTGTACTAAGCACTGGGGTGGATACAAGCAAATCGGGTTGGACACAGTCCCTGTCCCTTATAGGGCTCACAGTCTCATTCCCCATTTTCCAGATGAGGTAACTGAGGCCCAGAAAAGTGAAGTGACTTGCCCAAAGTCACATTGCAGACAAGTGGTAGAGCTGAGATTATTTATATTAATGTCTGTCTCTACCTCTAGACTGTAAATTCATTTTGGGTGGGGAACCTGTCTGGTAATTTTGTTATATTATGCTCTCCCATGCACCTGGTACAGTACTCTGCACATAGTAAGTGGTGAATAAATACAATCCATCGACTGACTGATTCCCCTGCTTGTGGCTTGTGTATGTGTATGTGTATGGTTTATACTCTAATAACAAGAGATTAAGTATACTGTAACAGACTGGAACCTCTCCCCGTCACTTGCAAAGAAACCAGAGCATATAATACAGTGCTTTGGAAACAAGCTGAAGAAGCCATAGCCATGCCAATAGACTTATTTGGGAATACAACTGAAATTATGCAGAAATAGATCTTTGAATTCCTTGCCAGATCCTGCTTTTGCAAATTGCAGACAAAGAAGATATTGCCTACTGTAATTTTCAATGCTTCAATCTCCTTAGCTTTAGCCAGTAGCAGAGGTCCGATACCTGAAAATGCTTGTACTAAAACTTGAAAACATAAGGCCTGGGCCAGACCACTGGTTCATTCAGTCCAGCGGCAGCAGGAGGTTAAGATAAACCTTTTTTTTGGCTTTTAAAACAGAACACCTCATCTTCCCACCCAAACCCTATCCTTCCCCTGGATTTCTCATCACTCTAAACGACACCACTATCCTCCCTATCCCACAATCCAGTTCCCTAGGTATTATCTCTCTCATTCAACAAAGTTATTCAATCGGTCACCAAATCCTGTCAGATCTACCTTCATGACATTGCTAAAATCAGCCCTTTCCTCTTCATCCAAACTGCTACTATGCTGATCCAAGCACCTATCATTTCATTCATTCATTTAATTGTATTTATTGAGCACTTACTGTGTGCAGAGCACTGTACTAAGTACTTGGGAGATTACGATACCACAATAAACAGGGACATTCCCTGCAGACAACAAATTTACAGTCTAGAGTAGGGGAGACAGACAGCAATACAAATGAGAAGACTTGTTAAGACATCCTGTCTTAACTACTGACTTGGTTTTTCTGCTGCCCGGATGATTTTTCTAAAATACTGTTCACTCCATATCTCCCCACTCCTCAAGAACTTTCACTGGTTTCCCATCCACCTCCACATCAAACAGAAACTCACTGCCCACCCCCCACCCCCACCAACTTACATTGCTGATTTCCTACTATAGCCCAGCCCACACACATTGCTCCTCCAGCATCAGCTTGCTCACTGTGCCTCAATCTCATCTATCTCACCGCCATCCTCTCACCCACATCCTGCTTCTGGCCTGCAATGCCCTCCCTCCTCAAATCCGACAGAAAAGTACCCTCTCCCCCTTCAAAGCCTTATTGAAGGCCCATCTCCTCCAGGAGGCCTTCCCTGACTAAGCCCTCCTTTCCTCTTATCCCACTCCTTTCTGCATCACCTTGACTTGCTCCCTTTATTCATCCCCCCTCCCAGTCCCACAGCTCTTATTTACATATCTGTCCTTTATTTATTTATATTAATGTCTGTCTCCCCCTCTAGACTGTGAACTTGTTGTGGGCAGGGAATGTGTCTGTTAGTTAAGAGACATGATCCCTACCTTCAAGGAGCTTACAATCTAGAGGGGGAAGCATACATTAGAATAAATTGCAGATGGGGCTGTGAGTGGGGTGCATACCAAGGACTTAAGGGGTACAGATAATAATAATGATAATGATGATGGTATTTGTTAAGCACTTACTATGTGCCAAGGACTGTTCTAAGCACTGGGGTAGATACAAGGTTATCAGGTTGGACACGGTCCCTGTCCCTCGTGGGGCTCGCAGTCTTAACACCCATTTGACAGATGAGGGAACTTAAGCACAGAGAAGCAAAGTGACTTGCCCAAGGTCACACAGCAGACAAGTGGCGGAGCTGGGATTAGAACCCAGGTCCTTCTGGCTCCCTGGCCCGTGCTCTATCCACTACACCATGCTACAGATCCAAGGGCAGAGGCAATACAGAAGGTAGGGCGAATGGGGGGAATTAGTCAGGGAAGGCCTCCTAGAGGAGATGTGATGAGCAGGGAGCCAGCCTTCGCACAGGCCAAGCCATTGCTAAAGATTTGGCAACTCTGGAAAGGTCACTTAGGTTTGCGACCCTGCTCCTGGTTAGAATTAGGACTGCTCCCGATGAGATTGAGGGGAGAAATTTACAGCTCCACTACTGAATCCCATCTGATTCCACTTGGGCCCCGGGCATTGATGACCTTGACCCAAGGCCTGCACTCAGAGTCAGAAACTGCAGGAACCAGTGCACCCAGTGGGTATAATATACTTACTCTAGAATAACTCATACTCTAGCAACTTCAATCTGCTTCTGAGAAAAACAGAATTCTGGGAACCAAAGGAAGCAAATTCAACATGTAGTTTTTTAAGTCTTCGGGAGCACTTTCCTGCACCAATGGCCTTTTGCCTTACCCAGTGATCCCCATGCATGTTTCTCAGAGAACAACTTTAATAGTGCTAATAATAATGATAATAATAATAATAGCGCTATAGTTAAGTACCCACTATGTGCCAAGCGCTGTATTCAGCACTGGGGTAGATTCATGATTAAACACAGTTAAACACAGTCTATGTTCCTCATGGCATTCACAATCTAATTGGGAGGGAAAACACATCTTGAATCCTCATTTTGGGATGAGGAAACTGAGGCACAGAGAAGTTAAGTGGCTTGCCCAAGGTCACACAGAAAACAAGTGGTGGGGCCAAGATTAGAACCCAGGTCCTCTGACTCCCAGGCTGATCCTCTTTCCACTAGGCCACGCTGAGAGAATGAAAGTCTCCAGACCTGGATTGAGGATCGTCAGTCATTTATGATTGGAGACAATAAGCACAAGGGGGACGCATACATCAAGAACAAATGATTGAACGGGTGATCTCACCTCATAGATGAGAATGCTGAGGTGGTTCAGGGGATGGCATGAATAAGAAGATGGGGAGATTCATGAGGCAAGGTCTCATGAAGACATAGGTCTATTGAAGAAAATTTCAGTGCCTACAAATCAATTGTTAAGATACAATGAGCCTAATTCTCCCTGCATTTGGACTTGAAAGAAGAACATCGAAGTTTCTCATGCCCTTTCTTTTCAGGTGGGGAGATTTGCACTCTCCATTCGTTTGGTCAAAATGGCAAGGTTCTGAGTTAAGGAACTGCATGACTATGGAAAGTCTTCAGTGAAGAAGTCCTTTAATAATAATAATAATAATAGTGGTATTTGTTAAGCACTTACTTTGTGCAAAGCACTGTTCTAAGTGCTTTGGGGGGATACAAGGTGATCAGGTTGCCCCACGTGGGGCTCACAGGTTTAATCTCCATCTTACAGATGAGGTAACTGATCTCTGAGGTACAGAGAAGTTAAGTGATTTGGCCAGTCACAGAGCTGGCAAGTGGCGGACCGGGGATTAGAACCCATGACCTCTGACTCCCAAGCCCAGGCTCTTTCCACTGAGCCTATAAGCTCCTTGCGGTCAGGGAACATGTCTACCAACTCTGTTGTATTGTACTTCCCTAGTGCTCAATACAGTCCTCTGCAAACGGTAAGTGTTCTGCCCTCAGTAAGTGCTCAATAAATACCATTAATCGATTGAGTGGAAGAGACCAGGTTGGATGCACACAGCACATTTTTACATTTTTCACACCTACCTTCTGGCCTTCAGAATTGCCATGGAGGTCAGCTAGGGAGTTACTCTTACTTGATCAGCTGGCTACCAAAGATCTGCTTTTTCTACAGTGTTTAGGTGGATTTGCGATTAGCCCCTTGCCCATGTGTTGGGAGCCAATTAATGACCGAGGAGGTCAATATTTGACATTCACATTTCACATTTTGCAACTGTGAAAGTCCTGGCAGAAAAAGCTCCACACAGGAGTTAGTCCGGTTCTGCGCCGATCTCCCTTTCACAAGCCAAGATCTTGGAAATGTTCTCATTACAATTAGTAATAATAATAATAATAATAGCAATAATAATAATTGTGGTATTTGTTAAGAGGTGACTAGGTGCCAAGCACTTTACTTAGCACTGGAGTAGGTACAATACAATAAGATCAAACACAGTCCCTGTCCAACATGGGGCCTACAATCTAAAGGGGAGGGAGAACAGGCATAGAGTCCCCATTTTACAGATGAAAGAACTGAGGCCCAGAGAATTTTAAGTGACTTGCCCAAAATCACAAAACAGAAAAGTGGCGGAGTCGGCTTTAGAACTCAAATTCTAGCAGGATCGTTCCTCCGCCCCGACCTACAAGACACACACACACACACACCACACACACACGCGCACACACACACACACACATATACACACCTCCCTTCCTTCCTTCCTCCTCTGCTGTAGCAAGAAAATAGAAGTAGCCATGAAAAGAAGACAGGAAGGCTAAAATAGAGCAGTTCGGTCATTTCATCAGGCGATCTGATTGTTTTATTTGCCCCAGAGGCCTCAGTTTTCTCACATTTTGCTCTTCTGTTTAAAAGGAACCCCAACTAATCATTATCTTGTGCTTCAATGCACTGGTCTCCCAAGTATTCCTTTGAAATTGAGTGAAAATTAAACTTAATGCACACGGTTCCATAATAACATTTCTTGTAATGAGACCCATCTTCTAATGGAAAGCACTGCCCTACTAAATTAAAAGTATGGAAATATATAAAACACATAATCCAGCGCATGAAACGAAAAACCTAATTTATTCATTTCACTAGACAATGTGATGAAGCATAGCTTGAACCTGATAAAATGAAGTGGCAGCTCCCTCACCCCCTCCCCTTTTCCAGTTAGAAAAAGGTCAGGGGGAGAAAGAAATGACATTGAAATTAGATTTCTGCTACAAGCTCACTCAGATCAAGCAAATACTTCCCATAGCCCACTATTGGGTAAAGCTAGTTGTAAACAAGTAAAACAATAACCACCCCCCTCCACCCCCACCCACACCCCCCACACCCTGAATAGATGAATTGCCTGGGTAAAATGAATGTTTCGAGTATTAGCCTGTTTGTCCAGAAGGGGTTTCAAGCCACTGTACCACTGCAAGCAGAATTTTCAAAAAGACTTCGGGTTTGGGTTAAAAAAAAATGGCCCAGAATCTGTGGTGTTTTATGAGTTTATTAATCTGAATGATGGAATTCTAATTGTCTAAGAGCTTGTCCATACCCCACCAATTGGGTTGAATAGAAGGGAAAAAGAACACAAAAGTATTCCCATTAGTCAATAAAGCTTGGAAGGTTGACAGATCCTACAAATGTTCCTTAAACTTTACAGTTCTTCCTAGGGCTTTGAATATTTTGCAAATGCTGTGATCAAAAGGTAAGCATGACCTCAGAGGTGTGTGTTTAGCTGGCTCTTGGCAGCTCAAGAGGCCAGAACTGTGTCAATTCCTCCGTTAAAGCCAAGGGAGGCCTATTTGTTTTCTAATGATAAAAAAGTGGCTCTGGAGAGAAACTGGGGTGCAAGGGAGGAAATGGAGGATGTTTGTGTGTGTAAGTGCGAGAAGTGTATGGGCACCAGAACACACTTCGGGTGTCCACAACGCAGCCAACAATAAATCTGTAAATATGCAGAAGCCTATAGAGGAAACACGCATTTTCTGTTGTTAGAAACACCCCCCAAAACACATACACACACATAGATTTATATCCTTCATGCTCAAAGAAAATATTACTGATGGTGATATGCATCTATACTTGTGGAGGGGATGGGAAGGGAGGGAGGGATCTGGAATGGACAAAGCAACCTCCTCGGTCTCGACGATATTGTGCACACACATACTGTCCCTCGCAGCACGGTCATACTGGCTTGCAGCACCTAGTGTTGTTTTTTGCATTTGCTTCCTGGTCTCAAGAACCTGGCAAAGTTTCTTCTTGAAAAGAGCTCCTTTTTCTTGATAGCAGCATGGCAATCGACTCCCAATCTTCAGCTTTGATGTATCCTTGGCTGAGGTTCTGTTTTCTACAGCCTTTAAACATTTCTTCCGATTTCCTTGCTTTCAATTTTCCAATTTTAGCTCATCGTGCAGTAGCTGCCTGGATAGCCTTCTGTCAACTGTTCTCTTCACATATCCAACCCATAGCAGTTGTGTTATGGTGGGCAGTGGGTCAGTGATAGGAGAATAACTTTGTTGTTTGTGATTCCGTCCTGATATCTGATGCTGTCTGTAAAGGATAATGATAAAACTTGTCAGGAAGTCAGATGTCATGCATCATAGGTGTTAATGATATTAATAAGATTAAGTATTTATTGATCATCCGCTGTGTACAGAGCAAGTGTTTTATGGTATTCGTTAAGCACTTACTATGTGCCAGACACTGTACTAAGTGCTGAAGTAGATTCAAGTTAATCAGGTTAGATACAGTCTATGTCCCACATGGGGCTTACAGTCTTAACCCCCATTTTAGAGATGAGGGAACTGAGGCCCAGAGAAGTAAAAAGTGACTTGCCCAAGGTCACACAGCAGACAAATGGTGGAGCCATTATTAAAGCCCAGATCCTTCTAACTCTCAGGCCCACGCTCTAGCCACTAAACCATGCTGCTTCTCAATATACTGAGTAATGTAGTAAATTCTGGGGAAAACATACATGATTGAAATATGGTCCATAAACCTTAAGGAGTAAGAGCAGGGAGGACATATAAATAAATAAATAATTATTAGAAAGGGCTTCTGCAGCTCTGACAACAAGTTGCTTGTCTGTGAAAGTCTATCATTTCAGTACCCCATTCCCTACTCTGATTTTTTTAATGGTATTTGTTAAGCGCTTACTATGTGCAAGGCACTGTACTGAATGCTGGGGGAGATACAGGCTAATCAGGTTGGACACAGTCCATGTCCCATGTGTGGCTCATAGCTTAAATCCCCCATTCACAGATGAGGTGACTGAGGCAGAGTGGAATATCTGGAATAAACAGGAGCCTGCAGAGGTGGAAATGCCTGGGGCCTGGATACAGACCCAACATCAAAAAACAATCAACATGGATAGACCACGGGCCTGGGAATCAGGAGGGCCTGGGTTCTAATCCTAACTCTGCCACTTGTTTGCTATGTGACCTGGGGCAAGTCACTTCACTTCTCCGTGCCTCAGTTACCTCAGCCGTAAAATGGGGATGAAAAATAAGAGCCCCATGTGGGATATGAACTGTGTCCAACCTATCTTGTATTTACCCTGGCGTTTAGTATAATGTCTGACCCATAGTAAGTGAGTAACAGATACCATTAAAAAAAAATGAAACTAGAGTGGGCAAAGCCACAGGAACAGCAGCAATATTTTGTAGTTGTAGTTGTAGTCTAGTTGTAGCTAGAACTGGTAATAATCTTCATTCTATTTTTATAATGACAGTGATCCATTTCCATTTCCATAGCACCTTTCACTGGCAAATCTTGAGACATATTGCAAAGCTGTGTAGGAGGCAAATTGGGATGGTGGTTAACAGGCATGTTACACAAACAGAGCCAACTGGCTATACCGTCCACTCTATAGCTGCATACAGAGAATGGCTGAAAATCTGGACCGGAACAAAGGTGAGCTGGGATAACCCTCAGAAAGGTTTGCCTAACCCAAATGGCTGGCTCGCTTGTCTTTCCGAGTTCATCAAACTCAGTACTACTTGGTTATCCAGATTGGTCCGAATAAGTCTCCAGTCCGCTCAGCTTGAATCTTTGGCTTTTGTTCGACAACGATTTCTGACAAAGAATAATCTCTTCGGGGCCCAGTGGGGTCCAAAAATTGTTTCTTTGAAAATCCGAGCCCCTGATAGCTAGCTTCTTAATTGGCTTTATCTGTGTTTGATTCTAAAGCAGTTTTTTCTCAGACGAGTGGGTGATTCTGGTGCTTAGAGGTTTGAAGAAGTAAGAAAGGACACTTTCATGGATGAAACATTCCTTCTCAGAACAAATCAACTCTTGAGCAAAACAGTTACAAAGAAAATCCCTTATGACAGGGAGTTGGCTATAGTTTGAGAAATTATTTTCTGTCCCACTAAATTATCAACCTGATATAGGGCTTTCCTCTAGACTTTAAAGTTGCAATGGATGAGGTTTGAATACTCAATCTTGTCGCACACACGGCAACCGCACATCCTTCTACCTACTGTGAAGGAAAAAGTATTCAGGTGCTCTTAATCACTTCCAAAATTTCTTTCCAAACTGGAAATCCTAGCCTTCACTGTGTTGCTTCATTGTTAAGCTGCTGGAGATCCCTTCAGGGAAACAACAAAGTTAGTTTTAAAAGGCAGCAGGCAAATCTTTCAGATAATAATGATACCAAAGAAAGGATCATTTTCAGTATCTGAGACCGGTTTACGGAGAAAAAGTCATCTTTGAAAGCCAAATATTTCAAAGCACGGTCTTCTGTTGCCAACACTTTATTAGCATTTCTCCTCAGAGAATCACTGAGTTCTATTCTCTGCTTTGGGCCTAGAAATATGCTAGCTAGAGGGGAGACCATTTCCATCAAGTTTATGTCTGTCCGTGTAGAAGAAGAATAGGGCAGTAACTTTTGACTACCTTAGTGAGGCATTTAACCACATTTCACCGTTTCATCACATACTGCTGAGAAGCAATGTGGCCTAGTGGATAGAACACAGGCCTAGGTGTCAGAAGGACCTGGGTTCTGATCCCGGCTCTGCCACTTGTCTCCTGTGTGACTTTGGGTAAGTCACAACTTCTCTGTGTCTCATTTATCTCATCTATAAAATGGGGATTAATACTATGAGCCCCATGTGGGACATGGACCCGACCAACCTGATTAGCTTGTAACTACCCCAGTGCTTAGTACAGTCTCTGGCACATAGTAAGTGTGTAAAAAATACCAAAATAAAATAAAGTAAAATAAAATTCAACTAAAGAGGCACTGAGGGTAGAGAGGACCATCGCTGGGGCTATAATACTAGAACTCCTAGCTTTCAGGTCAGCAGTCCACTATGAATCAGTGACCCCATGTCCCGTGGAATCTTACTATGTGCCAAGAACTAAACTAAGCACTGAGGCAGACACCAGACATTCGGGGTGGACACAGTCCCGATCCCACATGGGGCTCACAGTCTGATAATTAATAATAACTCTGGTATGTTAAGCACTTACTATGTGCCAGACACAAGTGCTGGGGTAGATACAAGGTAATTGGGTTAGACGCAGTCTCTGTCCTACATGGGGCTCACAGTCTTCATCCCCATTTTACAGGTGAGGGTACTGAGACCCAGAGAAGTGAAGTGACTTGCTTAAGGTCACAGAGCAGACTAGTGGTGCAGCTGGGGTTAGAACCCAGATCCTTCTGACTCCCAGGCCTGGGCTCTTTTGACTAGGCCACGCTGCTTCTCATAAGTCTAAGAAGGAGAGTCCTGTAATGATGTCAGGCACCCTTTTGTACCTTAAAGAAAACTGTCTCAATCAATCAGTTGTATTTATTAAATGCTTACTATGTGCAGAGCACTGTACTAAGCGCTTGGGAAAGTACTATTCAACAGAGTTGATGGACAAGAGCCCTGCCCATAGGAGCTCTAGCATGGGAGAGCTGGACTCATCGTTCTCTCTGAAAAAAAAAGGATATTTCACTAGCCCTTTAGAGGTATAAAGCAAGAATTAAGCATAAATGGCAACCAAAGAGGTCCACCAATTTAAAATTACAAATGAAACTAGCCTGGATCCTTGTTAATTCTCTATAATGAATGGGAAATAGCCTCAAAATGACTCCACTCCAAAAAATGAAGGCTACTGCCTAGTTCAAAATAAGTTGTTCATTTACACTGAGAAGTATAATTTTGTTTTAACTATCATCATGCCACAAAGTTCATTAGCAAAATGTATAGTCTTACTGGTGAAAAATAAAGCAAGCTTAGTCAGGTGAGAAGCATGGTGGCCTAGTGGAGAGAACACCGGCCTGGAAGTCAGTAGGACCTTTGCTTTAATCCTGGCTCTACCACTTGATTGCTGTGTGACCTTGGGTAAGTCACTTAACTCCTCTGTGCCTCAGTTACTTCATCTGTAGAATGGCGATTAAGACTGTGAGCCTCATTTGGGACATGGACGGTGTCCAGCCTGATTAGCTTGACTCTACACCTGGCACATAGTAAGTGCTTAACAAATACCATTAAAAAAAAGGCCTCGGATTATAAAAACAAAGTGCATCTTCTTCTAATGCCCTGTGCCGTTTGCTAAGCGATCTAAGATAGGTCATGGAAATTGGGTCTTAGCTCCCACTAAATTTTAAACTCTTTGAGGGCAGAGGTCATTTTCTACCAATTCTAATGCATCGTACTCTCCCAAGCATTCAGTACAGTGCACAATACACTGACACCCAGTCAGGGCTCAATAAATTCCATCGATTGAATGAGTGAAGGTTAGACTTCCAACACCCAAACCCCATGGGGTGCAGTTTAATCCATGCTGTTACTTATTTTGCCAATGTGTAAGCCAACAAAAGTAAACTAACTAGTCACCTGTACCACAGAGATGATACAGGCCTCTGTTAGGGAAATTAGACCATCTGATTGAACTGAATGCTCAGGAGCCAATGGCTGGCTCAAAACAGTCCAGAGATAAGGAACATTTTCTGACTTATAATGGGTTGGGACTGTACTTTGGGACTCTATATTAGGATCTTGCCAAGTCATCAATGGTTGCAAAGGAGAACACGCTGGCCAAGCTTAGAAGTGAATTTGAATTTAGTGAGTTCAGGGTCTTGGAAAGAATGCAAACTCGTTTGAAGTTTGACCTCCGTTGATTCTCGCATAACATGACCCCACCATTTCAAAGAAACCGGATTTATATTTTTAAAAACCGATAAGGATCCTTGCTCATAAAGCTTCATACACCATCTTAAAAAGCCACATTTTTATGACTTAACTTTAAATGAATCAAAAACATATGGGTGAAATTTTCCTCCCGGTACACCACGGTTTAAAAATTAAGAGGAAACCAACAGGGCCCCAAAGCCTACAATTTGGATTTTGCTGACCTCAGGACATTAGGAACATGTTTTTCCTCCACTGGAAATGTCACCGAGCTCTCTTCTCCCTGACTTGGACTTTTGTTTATCTACAAAGGGTCCTGATCAGCTGGGGGGGGGGGGCGGGGGGCGGGGGGCACAAGAAGTGGAATGATGGGTTAGATTTTTCCTTTAGAAGCTTTTCTGCTTACTCTTCATCTGAGAAGTCTTTGCCAAGAAAGTGGACTCCTACCCCAGTCCAGTAGAACCAAATGTACCTTACTGTTGTTGCTGGTTTTGTTCACAGAGTTTCTTAAAGGAATGAGCTGAGATTTCTTGGGACATGTGCAGTGACCTGGATCGTATTGCCACGATACTCCCTTAAAGGAAAGTAACCCTCAAGGTTGCCAGAAACATTAGGCTTTCATGTCTTCTCCACCATCATTCTCCTGTTTTGTTTTTTTTAATCACCCACGTGTGCAATAGGAGTCCCAAACAATACACTCCACCCTGCAGGGGGTAGACAAAGAGGAAGGGTCTCATAAATCTTTACCCTGCATATGAGTTTCCAGGTGTCCTCAAAAGCTAACTCAACTCAGTGTATATGTTTTCATTTACTTCTTCATCCCCCTTGTGTTCCCAAGATGCTCCTGCCTAGAGAATCATCCTTAAGAGAGGAAAGAAGATGTGATGAGAGGGATTGAGGTGCTCAAAGGGAGTTGGAAATGGGAGGAGGGAGCTTTCTCCGCTAAGAGCCGGTTCACTTTAGGCAAATTTGTCACTGACCCTTCTGCCAGCACCAGAGAGGCATCTCTCCCATGGGTCACTACCTCTTGTCAGCCGATGACCAGGCTATTTTAGTCCAGCCTCAGACTGAGGGAGCAGGGGAAGTGTTTTTGTACAGAGGTAGTTAAGAAAGTGCCTTTAAGAGCAGTTATATTTTTCTCACTGAGAAGCGCTTAGTACAGTGCTCTGCACATAGTAAGCACTCAATAAATACTACTGAATGAAAAGTAGCGGAGCCTCATGGAAAGAGCATGGGCTTGGAAGTCAGAGAACTTGGGTTCTATTCCGGCCCTTCCTCTTGTCTGCTGTGTGACCTTGAGGAAATCAACTAACTTCTCTATGTTTCAGTTACCTCATCCTTAAAATGGGGACTAATACCAGTTGTCGCTCCCACTTAGGCTGTGAACCCTGAGTGGGACAGGGACTGTGTCCATCCTGGTGATCTTGTATCTACCCCAGCACTTAGTACATAGTAAGTGCTTAAGAAATATCACCACCCTTATTATGATTATCATGAATGTTATTATTATATAATGTTCCCTGGAAAATTTGTAAGCTCGTTGTGGGCTGGGAATGTGCCCGCTATATTGTTGTGTTGTGCAGTGCCCGGCGCACAGTAAGCACTCAATAAATATAATTGATTGATGGATTGCAACAGCAGAATCCTGAGCGACAATCACTTCAAGAGGAAGTGGTTTCTTCCAGGTGATCGGGACCCAAGCACTCAATACACTGCTCTGAACACAGTAAGCACTTGATAACAATAATAATAATGATAATAATGGTATTTTTAAAGTGTTTATTATGTGCCAAGAACTGTTCTAAGACCTGGGTCAGGTACAAGATAATCAGATCCCTCTTGGGGCTCACCGTCTAAGCAGGAAGGAGAACAGGTATCCCCATTTCTCACATGAGGCAACTGAGGCACAGAGAATTTGAGTTGCCCAAAGTCGCACAGCAGACAAGTGGTGGAGCCAGGAATAGAAACCAGATCCTCTGACTCCCAGGCCCCAGCTCTTTCCACTAGGCCACGCTGCTTCTCTACTCATACTAACAAAGTGTACTTTTAGTTAATGGGCTTAGTTGGCTGTGGAAAAGCCAAATGTTTGCATAAAATGGATTGAACCCTGTTGTATTTCTAGTTGATTGAACTTTTTGAACCTTGATTATGTTCTTGGTTCAATCAGTTCCTCTAAAACATACTAGGAACAATTCTAAAATCAGATGTTCTTTCTTTAGTCAAAGAAAAGATTAGTCTGATAATCCAGAGAAGAAACTGATTAAAAAGTCAAGTTCCTCCAAGACTGTGGGCTTTAAACTTGTCAGGCATTCGTTTGAAAGTCCTTCCAAGTACAGGAATTGTTTTGCCATCATCATTTGGGAGCAAAGTCTTTCTCAGTCCAATCAATGGTACTGAGTGCTTACTGTGTGCCAGACACTGTATTACCCGCTTGGGAGAGTACAACAGAGTTGGTAGACATGGTCCCTGCTCACAACAAGCTTCCAGTCCAGAGAGGGATAGAAAGAAATTGATTAAAGAAAGTGTTGTCAGCCAGTAACAGCAGACTTATCCATAACCTCATGGATAACACAAAGGAGGAAGAAAATTTGGGATAATACCTAATTTCAGTTCTGATTCCCTCAAAGGCTGAGACCTTCACTCAAACTCCCAGAGCTCCACTTTTGCTGCTTTGAACTTTGGAAATATGGGAATTGATGAAATGAGGCTCTTGATTCTTACTGCTTATTTGCCTTGGAGAAACAATCAACCCACTCTGAATTAACTCTGTGAAGTGGTGGGGGTAGTGGGGGTTGGAGGGAGGGAGAAGAGGGACAGAAAGAGTGGGAGAGAAGTTTCCTTGAACCAGTTTCTCTTTGGCTCTCTCCCCCACTTTTCTTCTCTCTCTCTCTCTCTCTCTCTCTCTCTCTCTGTCTCTCTCTCTCCCCCCCCACACACACACATTCCATCTTCTTCCCATTTCCTTCCCCCTTCTTTTGGGGGCTGCCTTCCAGCAGTCATGAGGCCATGGAGATCTGATTAACTTGGTCCATTAGCTGGTCAACCATTAAAATCAGGGAAGGTTGGGTGGATTGGGAATAGTTCCCCCAAGCATGCTCAAGGGCAGATCCTGCCACTCTCTGGCAAATACAGAAATCCCACTTCAGCCTGGATAAGGAAGAAAATCCTCGAGGTGCACAGAGAGATTCCTCATCCCTCCACACCCCAAGAATGACAATGGAGGAGGAAAAGGTTGGAAACAGTGTTTTTGCTTTTGTAGACATTAAGAGGGGTCCATAGAGGAAAATCCCAGGCCTGAGAGGAAGAAGACCTGGATTCTAATCCTGACTCAGCCACTTGTCTGCTGTGTCATCTTGGGCAAGTCATTGAACTTCTCTAGCCCTCAGATTCCTCATTTGTAAAATGGGGATTCAATACCTGTTCTCCCTTTTCCTTATATTGTGAGTCCCATGTGGGACAGGGACTATGTCTGATCTGATTGTATTCTCTCTATCCCAGTGCTTAGTTCAGTGCTTGGCACCTAGTAGGTGCTTCACAATTACCAAAATTGCCATCATCATCATTATTATTATTATCATTATTGCTATCATAATTATACACTACAAATGGAAATTGTAACTGGACACGATGTCTCACTTTGCTCTCAGGAGTTGGTCCAGCCCGGACACATCTGTTTCCCTGGAAAGGCAGACCCAGGCCTCGTCCATGTGGTAGGATTTGTGATCTGGCCTTTTGATGTGTCTGTGAGGATAGCATATGGGAGAAAAAGGAGAAACTCAATTCAGTGAGCTTGAACTTGGAAACCAGGTGAGTTTTGTTCACTTTGGGGTTTCTTTATAAAACCCAGGCCTCAGTCAGCTCAAATGGGATTTCATTTTTCCTTGAAAGAAATTGAGTTTAATGTCAGGAAAACAGCCCATATTTCTAAAATGACAAGCCCACCTATCATTGGGCTGATTTCTCACCCTTTGCAGGATGGATATCTTTGGGGTTTTAATTTCAAATTATGCACCATTTCCGATTGAGCCATTTAGCTGGAAGACATGGTTCCTATCAATTTCTGACAGCCTCATTCTTGCCTCTGGGTGATTCCTGTGGTTGGCACGGCTGTTTCATTAGTACTCTCACACTTGATTAATTAATACAAGGCCAAGGTCATGCTATTCTACTACTGGGGCTTCCCTTCCATGCTCTCTTACTAGCAACATAATTACTTCAAGGCAGTGTGGTCTCATGGACTGTATGGCATCCTGGATTGAGAAATCAAGGGTTCTCTTTCATGCTTTCCCAATGACCCAGTGGTGCACTCTGTATAGACACTAATAATCATAATCATAATAATAATAGCATTTGTTAAGTGCTCACTATGTACCAGGCACTGTACTAAGTGCTAGGGTGGATATAAGCAAATTGGGTTGTGCACAGTTCCTGTCCCAAGTGGGGCTCACAGTCACAATTACAGATGAGGCAACTTGAGGCACAGAGGAGTAAAGTGACTTGCCCAAGGTCACCCAGCAGACAAGTGGTGGAGCCGGGATTAAAACCTATGACCTTCTGAATCCCAGGCTCATACTCTATCTACCATGCCATGCTGTTGACTCATCCTATTGTCTAATCTTATTGGGACTCTCTTTTTTCATCCATGGAACAGAGACGATTAATCCACAGCATTTACTGAGCACTCACTGAATAATGTGCACTGTACTAAGCATTTGGGAAAGTACAATAGAGTTAGAAGATGCAATTCCTGCCCTCAAGGAGCTCTAGGTCTACTAATCTGCCTGTCTGGCGAGGTTGATCGGAGGATGAATGAGCTTGCATCTGTTCAATCATCTCCACTTTATAACCATATGAAGTCCCAGATTTGATAATGATGTTATTTGTTATTTGTTAAACACCATGCTACCATGTCTGCTATGCTTCTGGTGGTTTCCATTGATCACCCATGTATCCCAGCTCTGCCACTTGTCAGCTGTGTGACTATGGGCAAGTCACTTAACTGAGGGCCTCAGTTCCCTCATCTGTAAAATGGGGATGAAGACTGTGAGCCTCATGTGGGACAACCTGATTACCCTGTATCTACCCCAGTGCTTAGAACAGTGCTCGGCGCATAGTAAGCGCTTAACAAATACCAACATTATTATTATTATCAGAATTTTTTTTAAATCCCATCTCCAAAGAAAGGAGCAAATTCAACAAGACTTGAGCCTAGCCCTATAGCCCAGAACATACCTAAAATCCAGAAAGAGGAAACAGGAAAAGGAAAAAAAAATGTATAATGATGATGATAATGGAATTTATGAAGCATTTACTATGTGCTAAACTCTGGAGTAGGTGCGAGGTTTTTGAGATTGGGCACAGTCCCCATCCCATACTGGGCACACACTCTGACCCACCCATTTTACCGATGAGGAAATTGAGGCCCAGAGAGGTTAAGTGGCGAGACAAGGGTCATACGGTACACGAGCGGCAGAGCAAGAACTCAAACTTGAACTCCTAGCCCAGTGCTCTTTTCACTAGGCCACACTGCCTACCCATAATCAGGAGCATAATAATGTCAGAACAAAAGAAGGAAAGACAGATGAGAAAAACGACAAAAGAGTCGGCCGTCTTAAGTGACAAAAAAGTTTTGAGCCTCGGGAAGGGTTCAGGACTGATCACCTGATCAGAAGAATTGAATATAGTGTTAGTCCCTTCAGTCAATCAGTCGATGGTATTTATCGAGCACTTACTGCATGCAGAACACCGTACTAAGCACTTGGGAGAGTCCACTATAACAGGGTTGGTAGACACGCTCCCTGCATACAAGTGCCTCTTGGAGCACATGACAAAGGGTATGTGCCGAGAGCAGAGAGGAAATAGAAACCGGAGAAAGTTGCTTAACTTCTGGGGCGTGATTACATCGATCGGTTCCCCTGACAGCTTGGACTTTCATGCTAAAAACAGAGATCAGAGAGAAACGCTCTCTCTCAGCCCCCTGGCCCTTGATGTGGTATGATAGGATTCACTTCCCTGGAGTACTTCAGTTCTATCGGTTAACATCTGGGTGATGAAAGGTTGAGTGTTACAGTGCTACCACCGGCATTTGTTAATGAACCTTTAAATTGGCTATTACTATTAGAGCCTGTTTATGTTGGCTTTGCTGTTTTGGCTCTTTTATTGAAATAGACAACACAATTAATTTCCTTCGGTTGTCTAACATATTTGGGTTGGATCCAGCCACAATGGCTCTTGGAAACAGTGCCAGATCCAGAGCTGTGCTAGCAATGAGCTCTATCAGGGAACATCATTTTGTAAGAGGGTGGGGGGCCTGAGCTCTGTGAAAAAAGGCAGAAGCTTTCCCACTAATTAACACCACGTGTTGTGTCACCCCTTTGTGCGATAGTGTATTGATGACAGTTATGAGAAAAGGCTTTCCCTATGCATCTCCAGTCTAGTATTGGCATCATGGAGATGGGTATTGTGCCCCTCTATTTTCCCCCATTCTTTAGCAGAAGAAAAGGTCAATGATCCATTGTCTCCCATCAGATATCTCCAAGCCTTAAGCTGTAAATTGCAGATTCTTCAGCTGGACTGCCATCCATAAATCAAGGCTTCCTGGCTTTTGGTGGAAAGAATTGTCTCTTTTGAACTTTTAGCTTAAAGCAGCATGGCCTAGTGGAAAGAGGATGGGCCTGGAAGTCAGAGGACCCTGAGTTCTGAGCCCGGTTCAGCTGCTGTCCTGCTGTGCGATCTTGGGCAAATTCAATAGTATTTATTGAGCGCTTACTATGTGCAGAGCACTGTACTAAGCGCTTGGGATGAACAAGTCGGCAACAGATAGAGACAGTCCCTGCCGTTTGACGGGCTTACAGTCTAATCGGAGGAGACGGACAGACAAGAACAATGGCAATAAACAGCGTCAAGGGGAAGAACATCTCGTAAAAACAATGGCAACTAAATAGAATCAAGGCGATGTACAATTCATTAACAAAATAAATAGGGTAACGAAAATATATACAGTTGAGCGGACGAGTACAGTGCTGTGGGGATGGGAAGGGAGAGGTGGAGGAGCAGAGGGAAAAGGGGAAAATGAGGCTTTAGCTGCGGAGAGGTAAAGGGGGGATGGCAGAGGGAGTAGAGGGGGAAGAGGAGCTCAGTCTGGGAAGGCCTCTTGGAGGAGGTGATTTTTAAGTAGGGTTTTGAAGAGGGAAAGAGAATCAGTTTGGCGGAGGTGAGGAGGGAGGGCGTTCCAGAACCGCAGGAGGACGTGACCCAGGGGTCGACGGCGGGATAGGCGAGACCTAGGGATGGTGAGGAGGTGGGCGGCGGAGGAGCGGAGCGTGCGGGGTGGGTGGTAGAAAGAGAGAAGGGAGGAGAGGTAGGAAGGGGCAAGGTGATGGAGAGCCTTGAAGCCTAGAGTGAGGAGTTTTTGTTTGGAGCGGAGGTCGATAGGCAACCACTGGAGTTGTTTAAGAAGGGGAGTGACATGCCCAGATCGTTTCTGCAGGAAGATGAGCCGGGCAGCGGAGTGAAGAATAGACCGGAGCGGGGCAAGAGAGGAGGAAGGGAGGTCAGAGAGAAGGCTGACACAGTAGTCTAGCCGGGATATAACGAGAGCCCGTAATAGTAAGGTAGCCGTTTGGGTGGAGAGGAAAGGACGGATCTTGGCAATATTGTAAAGGTGAAACCGGCAGGTCTTGGTAACGGATAGGATGTGTGGGGTGAACGAGAGGGACGAGTCAAGGATGACACCGAGACTGCGGGCCTGAGAGACGGGAAGGATGGTCGTGCCATCCACGGTGATAGAGAAGTCTGGGAGAGGACCGGGTTTGGGAGGGAAGATGAGGAGCTCAGTCTTGCTCATGTTGAGTTTTAGGTGGCGGGCCGACATCCAGGTGGAGACGTCCCGGAGGCAGGAGGAGATGCGAGCCTGAAGGGAGGGGGAGAGGACGGGGCGGAGATGTAGATCTGCGTGTCATCTGCGTAGAGATGGTAGTCAAAGCCGTGAGAGCGGATGAGTTCACCGAGGGAGTGAGTGTAAATGGAGAACAGAAGAGGGCCAAGAACTGACCCTTGAGGAACTCCAACAGTTAAAGGATGGGAGGAGGAGGAGGCTCCAGCGAAGGAGACCGAGAATGACCGGCCAGAGAGGTAAGAGGAGAACCAGGAGAGGACAGAGTCCGTGAAGCCAAGGTGAGATAAGGTATGGAGGAGGAGGGGATGGTCGACAGTGTCAAAGGCAGCAGAGAGGTCAAGGAGGATTAGAATGGAGTAGGAGCCATTGGATTTGGCAAGAAGGAGGTCATGGGTGACCTTAGAGAGAGCAGTCTCGGTAGAGTGGAGGGGACGGAAGCCAGATTGGAGGGGGTCTAGGAGAGAATGGGAGTTAAGGAATTCTAAGCAGCGATTGTAGACGACTCGTTCTAGGATTTTGGAAAGGAAGGGTAGTAGGGAGATAGGGCGATAACTTTACTTCTCTAAGCCTCAGTTTCCTCATCTGTAAAATGGGGATTCAATAGCCACTCTCCGTCCCACTTAGAAGTGAGCCCCGGGTGGGACAGGGACTGGGTCTGATGTGACAATATTATATCAACCCCAGTGCTTAGTATAGTTCTTGGCCCAAAGTTAGCAATTAGAAGATCTTCTATTTTTATTACAATTGATTTTGGTTTAATCATACCAATTTACAAAGTACATCAATTTCACTCAGAGATTTTCTTTATGGGAATGGAAAAGTAGGAGAGTAACCTCAAAAACACCCAGTTTTCCTAAAAAGTGGGGGACGAGCACATTTAATGCTCCTGTCCAATCCCGCATGCAATCATGCAAGCTATCTCTTCCAACACCACAGTAGAGTGTTCTGGTCAAAAGGCATAGTGAAAACACACATTTTGGAAGAATAGGGTGGAGCTTTAAGAAACCTTCAAAAGCCCCATTTATTTTTACTAGCTTTTAGAAAGTCTGAAGCTGCAATCAAACAAAAAGAAGGAGATTAAGGAAATCACTGGGGGGCAGCATGACCCAGTAGAAAGAGTCAGAAGATCCTGGTTTGAGCCCCAGCTCTGCCCCAGACTTGCTTTGTTCTTGCTTTGATCTTGAGCAAGTTACCTAACCTCTCTGGGTCCCAGTTTCCTCATCTTTAAAATGGAGATAACCTGTCTTCTATTGTGAGCTCACTGAAAATCAAGGGACTGACCTTCAGGACATATTGACTTAGGACCCTACCACTTAAGCACTTCTTCACCTATCTATCTAATTTTCCTTTCTCTTCTTCTATCTGTAATTTATTTTAGTGTCTGTCTCTCCCACTAGATTGTCAGCTTCTTGAAGTTGCTATTGTACTCTCCCAAGAGCTTAGTACTGTGTCAGACCCAAGCCAGGCAGTCTCTAGAGTTTTGAAAGTGTGGAAGAAGCCCCTCCCTTCCCCATCAATCCTCCACCACATCTATCAAACATGGCCACTTGGAACAGGCAGTACATACAGGAGTAAAGACTGCAGCAGCCATGGAGTTTGCTTGCACTCCAGTTTCCCTCCAGGCCCAGGGTCTTTGTTCGAGGGGTTTCAGGCCAGGAGGGGACCCTCATTAGTCCAACTTGCCTAGGAAGCTGGAACATAGATATCCCAGAAACCCTGGGGGCAAATGCTGTCATCTAACATGAGAAGCAGTGTGGCCTAGTAATAATAATGTTGGTATTTGTTAAGCGCTTACTATGTGCAGAGCACTGTTCTAAGCGTTGCGGTAGATACAGGGTAATCAGGTTGTCCCACATAAGGCTCACAGTTAATCCCCACTTTACAGATGCGGTAACTGAGGCACCGAGAAGTTGTGACTTGCCCACAGTCACACAGCTGACAAGTGGCAGAGCAGGGATTCGAACCCACGACCTCTGACTCCCAAGCCCAAGCTCTTTCCACTGAGCCACACTGCTTCTCTGAAAGGGTACAAGCCTGGGATCTGATCCAGGCTCTGCCACTAGCTTCCTGTGTGACCTGGGGCAAGTCACTTCACTTCTCCTTGCCCCAGTTTCCTCACTGTGGGTGGAGAGACTAGTAAGGGAGGATGAGGTGAAGGTGCCGGAAATGGAAGCAAGAAAGGCAGGGAGAGGAGAGACGGGGGAAGGGAAGAGTTGGGCGTGGGGAAGGACTTTCCATAACTGGAAAGAGGTTGTGCATAATATGGTATGTGCCCAAGTCCCTGAGCCACTCTGCCTCCCTGATTCCCAGGAAATAAAATCAAGGCAGAAGAAAAACAGAGGACTAATGATAATAAGTAGACAATAAGTAGAAAGGGGATGAATCGGCTCCGCCTCTTTTTCATTCATTCATTCATTCATTCAATAGTATTTATTGAGCGCTTACTATGTGCAGAGCACTGTACTAAGCGCTTGGGATGAACAAGTCGGCAACAGATAGAGACAGTCCCTGCCGTTTGACGGGCTTACAGTCTAATCGGGGGAGACGGACAGACAAGAACAATGGCACTAAACAGCGTCAAGGGGAAGAACATCTCGTAAAAACAATGGCAACTAAATAGAATCAAGGCGATGTACAATTCATTAACAAAATAAATAGGGTAACGAAAATATATACAGTTGAGCGGATGAGTATAGTGCTGTGGGGATGGGAAGGGAGAGGTGGAGGAGCAGAGGGAAAAGGGGAAAATGAGGCTTTAGCTGCGGAGAGGTAAAGGGGGGATGGCAGAGGGAGTAGAGGGGGAAGAGGAGCTCAGTCTGGGAAGGCCTCTTGGAGGAGGTGATTTTTAAGTAAGGTTTTGAAGAGGGAAAGAGAATCAGTTTGGCGGAGGTGAGGAGGGAGGGCGTTCCAGGACCGCGGGAGGACGTGACCCAGGGGTCGACGGCGGGATAGGCGAGACCGAGGGACGGCGAGGAGGTGGGCGGCAGAGGAGTGGAGCGTGCGGGGTGGGCGGTAGAAAGAGAGAAGGGAGGAGAGGTAGGAAGGGGCAAGGTGATGGAGAGCCTTGAAGCCTAGAGTGAGGAGTTTTTGTTTGGAGCGGAGGTCGATAGGCAACCACTGGAGTTGTTTAAGAAGGGGAGTGACATGCCCAGATCGTTTCTGCAGGAAGATGAGCCGGGCAGCGGAGTGAAGAATAGACCGGAGCGGGGCGAGAGAGGAGGAAGGAAGGTCAGAGAGAAGGCTGACACAGTAGTCTAGCCGGGATATAACGAGAGCCCGTAATAGTAAGGTAGCCGTTTGGGTGGAGAGGAAAGGGCGGATCTTGGCGATATTGTAGAGGTGAAACCGGCAGGTCTTGGTAACAGATAGGATGTGTGGGGTGAACGAGAGGGACGAGTCAAGGATGACACCGAGATTGCGGGCCTGCGGGACGGGAAGGATGGTCGTGCCATCCACGGTGATGGAGAAGTCTGGGAGCGGACCGGGCTTGGGAGGGAAGATGAGGAGCTCAGTCTTGCTCATGTTGAGTTTTAGGTGGCGGGCCGACATCCAGGTGGAGACGTCCCGGAGGCAGGAGGAGATGCGAGCCTGAAGGGAGGGGGAGAGGACAGGGGCGGAGATGTAGATCTGCGTGTCATCTGCGTAGAGATGGTAGTCAAAGCCGTGAGAGTGGATGAGTTCACCGAGGGAGTGAGTGTAAATGGAGAACAGAAGAGGGCCAAGAACTGACCCTTGAGGAACTCCAACAGTTAAAGGATGGGAGGGGGAGGAGGCTCCAGCGTAGGAGACCGAGAATGATCGGCCAGAGAGGTAAGAGGAGAACCAGGAGAGGACAGAGTCCGTGAAGCCAAGGTGAGATAAGGTATGGAGGAGGAGGGGATGGTCGACAGTGTCAAAGGCAGCAGAGAGGTCAAGGAGGATCAGAATGGAGTAGGAGCCATTGGATTTGGCAAGAAGGAGGTCATGGGTGACCTTAGAGAGAGCAGTCTCGGTAGAGTGGAGGGGACGGAAGCCAGATTGGAGGGGGTCTAGGAGAGAATGGGAGTTAAGGAATTCTAGGCATCGATTGTAGACGACTCGTTCTAAGATTTTGGAAAGGAAGGGTAGTAGGGAGATAGGACGATAACTGGAGGGGGAAGTGGGGTCAAGAGCGGGTTTTTTTAGGATGGGGGAGACGTGGGCATGTTTGAAGGCAGAGGGGAAGGAGCCCTTGGAGATTGAGTGGTTAAAAATAGAAGTTAAGGAAGGGAGGCAGCGTAGTATTTATTGAGCGCTTACTATGTGCAGAGCACTGTACTAAGCGCTTGGAATGAACAAGTCGGCAACAGATAGAGAGAGTCCCTGCCATTTGACGGGCTTACAGTCTAATCGGGGGAGACAGACAGACAAGAACAATGGCAATAAATAGAGTCAAGGGGAAGAACATCTCGTAAAAACAATGGCAACTAAAGGGAATCAAGGCGATGTACATTTCATTAACAAAATAAATAGGGTAATGAAAATACATACAGTTGAGCAGATGAGTACAGTGCTGAGGGGATGGGAAGGTAGAGGGGGAGGAGCAGAGGGAAATGGGGGGAAAAGAGGGTTAAGCTGCGGAGAGGTGAAGGGGGCGGCGGTAGAGGGAGTAGAGGGAGAAGGGGAGCTCAGTCTGGGAAGGCCTCTTGGAGGAGGTGAGTTTTAAGTAGGGTTTTGAAGAGGGGAAGAGAATTAGTTTGGCGGAGGTGAGGAGGGAGGGCATTCCAGGACCGCGGGAGGACGTGGCCCAGGGGTCAACAGCGGGTTAGGTGAGACCGAGGGACGGTGAGGAGGTGGGCGGCAGAGGAGCGGAGCGTGCGGGGTGGGCAGTAGAAAGAGAGAAGGGAGGAGAGGTAGGAAGGGGCAAGGTGATGTAGAGCCTTGAAGCCTAAATACCAACATTATTATTATTATTAGAGTGAGGAGTTTTTGTTTGGAGCGGAGGTCGATAGGCAACCACTGGAGGTGTTTAAAAAGGGGAGTGACATGCCCAGATCGTTTTTGCAGGAAGATGAGCCGGGCAGCGGAGTGAAGAATAGACCGGAGCGGGGCGAGAGAGGAGGAAGGGAGATCAGAGAGAAGGCTGACACAGTAGTCTAGCCGGGATATAACGAGAGCCCATAGCAGTAAGGTAGCCGTTTGGGTGGAGAGGAAAGGGTGGAACTTGGCGATATTGTAAAGGTGAAACCGGCAGGTCTTGGTAACGGATAGGATGTGTGGGGTGAACAAGAAAGACGAGTCAAGGATGACACCGAGATCTACTGTGTGACCTTGGGCAAGTCACTTCACTTCTCTGGGCCTCACTTCCCTCATCTCTAAAATGGGGATTAAGACTGTGAGCCCCAGGTGGGACAGGGACAGTGTCGATCCTGATTAGTTTGTATAATGTAGCCTGTATTAGCTGTATGGGAAGCAGCATGGCTCAGTGAAAAGAGCCTGGGCTTCGGAGTCAGAGGTCATGGGTTCGATTCCCGGCTCTGCCACTTGTCAGCTGTGTGAGTGTGGGCAAGTCACTTAACTTCTCTGGGCCTCAGTTACCTCATCTGTAAAATGGGGATTAACTGTGAGCCTCACGTGGGACAACCTGATTACCCTGTATCTACCCCAGTGCTTAGAACTGTGCTCTGCACATAGTAAGCGCTTAACAAATACCAACATTATTATTATTATTATTATCATCTATCCCAGTGCTTATTACAGCCCCTGGCACAGAGTAAGTGCTTAACAAATACTTTTAAACAAAAAAAACCCCTTATTTTAAGTCAAGACCACCTCCCTGCCTGCCAAAGAATCACAAACTATGTCTTCTACCTAGGGACTCTCTCCCCAGAGCCCAATTCTTCATCCCACCTGGGTGATAGGCTTGCAGAGAGAGAAATAACTACATTTTTTTATATATCCTCCTCTATCTTTTCTCATCAACTGTATCAGTAATTTTTGCTTTGCAACTCAATTTCCTATGCTCCCTAAATACTGCTGGCTGTCTGAAGTAATGTTAGTGGATCTTGGCTCACAGTTTGACAGAAGTCTATGCATACAATCCTTTATAATGTATAACATGCGGATTTCTTGGCTTCCAAAAATAGACTTATGAGGGCATGGTTCTTTAATAATACAGGAAACCATATAGAAAACTCTCCTACCAATGCACTTTAAGATGGAATTAATTTAATTATATAATTATGGGTGGGGAATGAGTTATACATGGTTAGCCAAGGAACAATTATGATAATACGGTTTACATGGAAATGGCCAGAGTGAACCATACTGAGACCACAAATATTAGATTGCTCATCATAGGTGGCTTACTGCAAGATGTTAATCATAGGCCAAGCAGTTACTCCATCCAACCTGAACTATGCTTAAAATCATACACTACTGTGCCTGCTAGATTAGGTGCCATTTCAAGACAGATCAGCCCCAGCTCATGGATGAATCTCTGGCTGAGATCTTCAAATTCCTCTTTAGGCCATTTGGGTATCCCTGTTCAGAGGTGGGTACACACATTTTGCCAGCGTTCAAACTCACTCGAACCTCCTCGGTTTAGTGCTCAAGTTTGCTTATTCTCAGCCAAGCCCAGTTTCCTGTTTCTAAGAAAAGTGGCCTGAAAGAATTCTATGAAAAGGCTCAAAAGACTTTTGGGGTCAAAGAGCTCTCACAAAAATCTTTTGGTGACTCAACTATAACTGAATCAGAAGAGTGCATGGGTTCCATTTCCCTTAAAGCACCCACGAGCTTGAAAGTTGAAGGGAAAACTTCTTGGAAAAAGGCACTTGGGGCTATCACCCTAAATTATTTCTGAAATAATTCAAGACTACAATTCATTCCAAATCATGACTGGGTAATAATAATAATTCTGGTAATGGTTAAGCACTAACTATGTGCCAAGAGCTGTTCTCAGCACTGGGGTAGATACAATACAATCAGTTCAGACATAGTCCCTGACCCACCCGGAGCTCATAGTCTACGGGGGAGGGAGAACTGGTATCTGATCCCCATTTTACAGAGGAGGAAATTGAGGCTCAGCAAAAGCTAAGTGACTTGCCCAAGGTCACCCAGCAAACATATGGTGGGGCTGGGATTAGAAGCCAGGCTTTTTCCCCTCCAAGTCACTGAAAATCAGCTGTTCCAAAGTCTACTTGTGATTGTCTCTCAGAAATGATTCATTTGGCCTTATTTATTTATCAGAAAAAAATCAATCGATCCCATTTACTGAGTGCCAACCATGGGCAGAGCACTGGGCTAAGAGCTTGAAAGAGTCCAGTTAAACTTCTTGAGGGCAGGGATCATGTCTACCAACTCTACTGTATTGTACTCCCTACATGCTTAGTACATTGCTCTGCCTACCATAAGTACTCAATGAATACGAAACATTTAGTACAGTGCTCTGCACACAGTAAGTGCCCAAGAAATACGAGCGATTGAATTTATTCATTGATTTGTTGATATAATAGAGATCAATGACACAGTCTCTGCCCTCAAGGAACTTACCACCTAATGGAGACAGACCCAAAACAATTCACCGATAGGAGACAGAAGAGAATCGAAAGATGGATAGATGTAAAAATGAGTGCTTAAATCACTGAGGATGTAAATTAACATGCGAGAAAAGGCTATGGTCAGCTGTAGGTTCAAAAGTGTTGAGGTGGAAGTTGGGAGGATGTGACCTTTGGAGAAGAAAATTAACTGGGGGAAATTCTCCTCTAAAAGGTGAGATTTCAGGAGGGCTTTGAAGATAGGGTAGATTTGAAGGATGAAGGGATTCCAGGCAGGAGGAAGGTTATGAGCAAGGGATCAGAGGTGGAAGAGTCCAGAACGAGGCTCGGTAAGAAGGTGAGCTTGAGAGAAATAAAAGAACTAGAGCTGGGGAGTAGTGGGAGAAGCGAGCAAAGAACTCAAAAAGAGGGAGCCGATGGAGTACCTCAAAGCCATTAGACAGGAGTTTCTGTCTAATGTGAAAAGGAATGGGTAATTATTGGAACTTTCTGAGAAATGGATTGATGCTAAATGATGTTTTAACCTTGACTGTCCCACTAGCTCCTCAAACTCAACATGTCTAAAATGGAACTCTTCAGCGTTCCACCCTAACCCACTCTTCGTCCTAACTTTCCCATCTTCATCAATAACAGCACCATCCTTCCTGTCCCAGAAATGCACAATCCAGATGCCCACAACTCATTGCCATCTTTCAACTCTTGCAATCTACTGCCAAATCCTACCAATTTTACCTAAACAACATCTCCCGCCCCTTCCTCTGCACCCAAACAATCACATTCCTGGTCTAAACTCGGGTAATATCGAGGCTAGACCACAGCATCAGCTCCTCACTGGTCTTCCTGCCTCTAGCCTCTCTCCCCATCCAGTCTATATTGTCCAGTATTTCACAGATCATCTTCTTGAAGCATAGCTCAGCACCCATCTCTCCACTCTTCAAAACCCTCCACTGGCTCCCCATGTCCTTCTCCATCAAGGAAAACCATCTAACCATCTCACGACCAATAAGGCTTTTCACCAACTCTCCTCCTCTTATGTATTGGCTCTCTTCAATGATTGCTCCCAAGAAATCCTGACTGTTCCTCACTCTGGAATCTCTCACTTCCTTCCCTTGGCCTGGAACTCCTCTCCCTCCGAAAATCTGTCTGACCACAGTTCTCCCCCATAGTCCAAACCTCCTAAAATCCCAGCTCCTCATACAAAACTTCCCAGCTTAATCCTCAACTGCTCAAATTTTACAAACCCACTTGCCATTCCTAGCACCTACATATTCATTCACACCCATCCTCAACACTTTTGTATATTTGTTTATTTAATTTTACATTCAATTATTTGTTTTCATTAAACTAGCTGTAAACCATCTTGTCTGTCTCTCCTGTAAGGGGTAAGCGCCTTGTGGTCAGGGAATCAATCAATCGATCAATGTTATTTACTAAGCACTTACTGTGTGCATAACATTGTGCTAAGTGTTTCAGAAAGTACAACAGAGCTGGTACATGTGATCCCCACCCACAAGGAGTTTACAGTCGGCAGGGGGAGACCATCATTAAAATAAATTAAGGATAAGGGAAATTTTTACATAAATGCTGTGTGGCTGGGGAGACTATCAAAGTGCTTTAGGGAATGCATCACTTCTCTTTTGTACTTTCACAAGTGTTTTTCTACAGTGCATTGAGGCCATCACTAGTCTTCCTACTACTACTACTTGAATTAGCCAGGATACGACAAGCATCTGGTCCAAGGAGGTGACCTCTTGAGAGGAGAAAAAGGAGAAGAGTTGGGAAATGTGAAGGAAAAGCCAGCAGTTTTCACTATTAAAATTGCTTTCAATTTAAGGAATTTAAGAGAACTGTAAACTGAATGGATGAGTTACTTTATTGGTTACAATTCTACCATTCACAAAGCTAATCTGGAACGAATGCCTCTAGTACAAATTACCCCTCAGCTGCTCCAAACAGGATTTCAGGGGGTGAAAGCTGAATGAGAGAATTCTGCTCTCTCCTCTCCTTCACCCCACACTACTTCCACGAGGCAGTAGCTAAAAAAGGCCATCTGGAACCCCTTTGAACATTGACAGTCTCTTAGAGAAATGATGTCACCCAGTGTTTATCTCTGTTTGGGGTATATCTGCATACATCCAGTAATGGGAAATCTAACTTTGGGTGTAAAGCAATTTGAAGAGATTTGTTTCTTGAAATGAAAAATTCCCAGCAGAGAAAACCATATGAAAATAAACAGCTGGGAGGGCCATAGAACATCTGGTACATGGTTTAGAAAAGCCACTTTGCTTGCTTCTGTCTTGAGAAGGACAACTGCAGGCCATGTCTCTTCAGAAAAAATGAATTGATCGGAATAGTTAAGACAAAGGCTGCTCTTACTTAGCCAGTGAATTGATTACTTCCAACCCCCAAGGTACCCATTGGTCTTCCTTTTGTGTCATTTCAGACCAAAATGCAAATCTGCGGGGGGGGGATTTGTACCTTAATTTATCTGAGTGAGTGGGGGAGGGGTGTAGGTGTGACCAAAGAAAGCTACTGATGCTCTCTCTCTCCTCCTCTGTTTCTCTCTCTGTAGGTGAAGGTTCCTGCAGAATACATCAGCAGGTTAAAAGGAATCATCCAATGAGCTAGTGATGGATAGCTAGCAGAATAAAGCCAACCAGAACTTGTCTGCCCATTTGCTTTCCTGGAAACTGGAATCTTTCTAATTCCCCTCCCTGTTTTCAAGCTTCACATGCTAATGTTATTGCTGGTAGGTCTACAAATGAGAGGCTTCACTCTAAGCTGCTGGCTTCCAGCAGCCTTTCAAACTTGGTCTCCATGGAAAAATGTATGTCAGATGGAGGGGAATAGAGTGAGGGATTTAACAGCCTTTCCTTTATTTTCACTCATTTGACCCAAGTTCCTACCCATCAGGGGCCTGGCTGTCAAGACTGAGCAGGAAACAAAAAAATTCACTTTCATCCTGCTGCTTTCTTTCTGGACACCAGTTTAGAGAAGCTGAAATGGTGGGCTTGAGCTCTACTCCCAGCAACACCACTGAATCATTATGTACTCTTTGATGAGTTACTGAACCTGTCTAGATCTCAGTTATAAAATAAGCATAATAATTCCGTTTCGTTCAGCAGAGTGTTGTCTTGTCCCTTGAGAATTAAACAACGTTACCTCCTTACCTCCTTTTCTCAAGCTTCCCGTCCACAACCACAGCCTGTACAACCTATCATAGTCATCTTTTTCCATTCCCCAAGTTCTCCTGGGTTTGGGCAAGCTGCTTGCGATCCTGCAAACAAAGAAGAGACAGGAAGAGATGTGATGGGGCTGGGGGAGGTGGAGGGCTGGGAGAGAAAATCCTGAGTCAGGGAATGAAGAAGGTGGCAAGTGAAGAAGGAAGAGGGAAAAAGGGGGAAGAAGGAAATATCCATCGATGCTCTCCCAGTTTTGCAGAGCTGGGATGAGAGCCCAGGTGCTCTGACTCCCAGGCCCTGGATCTTTCCTCGAGGGCATGCTGCTTAGAGAGGGAGAAGAAGGAATTGGACACAGTTGATTCCAATATTAAGCATCTTCCTGCTTTCCTGGGATTTCCCGGGAAGGGCTCTTGGAATGTTTTTTTCAGTGAATAGAAATAGCAGGTATACTCTTTTTCTGTGTTTCTTCACCCCCAAAATCCTTTTAGGCCCTCGAAGGGTTCCCCCCACACCTCCCCCCCCCCCCCCCGCAGCAAGACCCAGCTTTGAAAAGCCATTCTATTGTGTGTCTTTGAATGTTCCAAGTTGTAAGGTCTGAAAGTTACTACTGTTTCTTCGACAATGAACCAATCACAGGGCAAGGGGTTAGCTTTTTAGGCAATCACTAGTTAGACACCCAGGGCCTTGGAAAATCACTGGTTTCACCTTTCCTCAAGGTAGAAGGACTGACCTGGTCTTTCTGCTTTCTGTTTCAGCAATGTCTTAATTGAAAAATGGCAAAAAGGTGCTATCACGCAAGGTTTCCAGTGTTACATCTGTTTCTAATGTACAGTATATAATTTAATGAGGAGACACTTCAGTGGTGGACCCAGTGCAAATCTCAGTTGTTAAAAGTGTCTGGAGCAAGACACCTTTAAATAGTCGGCACTTTTTTGGTACATTAATTTTCTCACACTCAGAAGCCGAAAATGTAATAGTAGCTGTCACTTGGTGTAAAGCTCTGTTTACTTTTAAAAGCTATTTACATCTCAAATGTCTTGTTCAAACTGATTAACTATAGTGGGATTTAAAACTTTTATAAAACCTATTTATTACAGTTAATGCTTTTCTCCTTCCCCCCTCAGACTGGAGGTTGGGAAATCTATCTAATCAGCATTAAAAAAAAGGTTTTAGCAAGGCAGATGGAGATAAAGATAATCCAACAGAACCCAGACATAATAGAAATTGAAAATGTAAAACCTGAAATTACTGTAAAGCAGGTACAATATCATTTGAATATCACCGGGGGCAGGGCATGTGTCTGTTGTTTTATTGTAGTCTCTCAAGCACTTAGAACAGTGCTTTGCACTTGGTAAGCATTCAATAAATATGATTCAATGAATGAATGAATGAATGAATATCAGAATCTTTTCCCTTCACGGACATGAGACCTAGTGCCAGAGTCCTAAACCACCGTGGCATTGCCTCAACCTTTACAAAGCCAATATCCTCATCTAGAATTCATCTTGGTTAGCAATGGGCTGGCTAACCTCCAAACACTTACAATGTGGTAATCCCACTAAAGGCTCATCTGACAAGTATGCCAGAGATACAGAGACAGCCATGAATCTGACAACCTCAGATTTTCCCAGGAGGGTGAAACTGAATCTCTTCCTATGGAAATCAAGAGAGAAACTTCTTTTAAAAGCATTGGTCATGCCGGATTAGCCACTGTTGATCTCTGGCACTGACTAGTCTCGATGAGTCCACTCCTCATTCCAAACCTCAGGGAATCAATCAATCAGTCAATCAATCAATGGAATTTGTTGAGTGCTTACTGAGTGCAGAGCACTGTACTAAGATGTTGGGAGAGTATGCTATAACAGAGTTGGTAAACATCATCCCTGCCCATAATGAACTTACAGCCTACAGGGGAATTTTTGTGGTATTTGTTAAGCACTTACTTTGTGCCAAGCTCTGTTGTAAGTCTGGGGTAGATAAAAGATATTCAGGTCAGTCATGGTCTCAGATAGGCCTCAGAGTCAAAGTAGGAAGGTGAACGGTAATTGAATCCTAATTTTACATGTGAGAAAACTGAGGCATGGAGAGGTTAAGTCAGCCACTCAGTCAATCATGTTTATTAAGCACTTACTGTGTGCAGAGCACTCTATTAAGTGCTTGGGAGAGTACATTATAATAATATAACAGACACATTCCCTACTCACAACCAGCTTACGGTCTAGAGGGAAAGACAAACATTAATATAAGTAAATAAATTTACAAATATGTATGTAAATGCTGTGTCTGCAGGGGGAAGAATAATGGGAGCAAGTCAAGGTGGTGCAAAAAGGGGTGGTGGAAAAAGAAAGGAGGCTTAGTCAGGGAAGGCCTATTGGAGGAAATGTACCCTTCAATAAGGTTTTGAAGGTGGGGAGAGTAATTTTCTGACGGCTATGAAGGGGGAGAGCATTCCAGGCCAGAGGCAGGACATGGGTGAGAGGGCAGTGGAGAGATGGAAGAGATAAAGGTGCAGTGAGAAGGTTGGCATTAGAGGAGCAAAGTTAGTGGTCTGGGTTGTAGTAGAAGAGTAGCCAGAAGAGGTTGGAGGTGAGAAGGTGACTGAGTGCTTGGAAGTCAGTGGTGAGGAGTTTCTATTTGATGCGGAGGTGGATGGGCAACCACTGGAGGTTTGTGAGGAGTGGAGAAATGTGCCCTGAACATTCAATGGATGGCATTTATTGTATTTATTTATTGTATTGTATGTATTGTATTTATGTATTTATTCTATGTATTTACTGTATTGTACTTACACAGTAAGTGCAAAGCACTTTACTAAGTGCTTGGGAGAGTAAAATGCAACAGAGTTGGTAGACACATTCCCTGCCCACAATGAACAAGAATAATAATACTGAGAGTATTTCTCCCCCATTTCAAAGCCTGATTGAAAGCACATCTCCTCCAAGAGGCCTTCCCTGACTAAACCCTCTTTTCCTTTTCTTCAACTCTCTTCTGCGTCATATTGACTTGCTCCCTTTATTCATCCCCCTCGACCCAGCCCCACAGCACTTACGTACATATCCATAAACTGTTTATATTAATGTCCATCTCCCCTCTAGACTATAAGCTTGTTGTGGGCAGGGAATGTGTCTGTTATGTTGTTATGCTGTACTCTCCCAAGGGCTTGGTAGAGTGCTCTGCACACAGTAAACCCTCAGTAAATACGATTGACTGACTGATTATATGGCTTAAGGTGCTGGGAATTTAATCAGGGAAAGCTCTTTGGAGGAGGTGGGAGTTTAGGCTGGCTTTGAATGTGGGCAGAGCAGGGGGTGTGCTGGATGGACAGTGGGGAGGGAATTCATTCATTCATTCAATCGTATTTATTGAGCACTTACTGTGTGCAGAGCACTGTACTAAGCTCTTGGGAAACTACAATACAGTAATAAACAGTGACATTCCCCACCCACAATGAGTTTACAGACCAGAGGTACCGTTCCATGCTAGGGGATCAGCGTGAGCCAGGGATGGATTGTCTCTATCTGTTGCCGAATTGCATATTCCAAGTGCTTAGTAGAGTGCTCTGCACATAGTAAGCGCTCAATAAAACTATTGAATGAATGAATGAATAAGGAGACGGGTGAGTCAGGAATGAGAAACAAGTAGAAGGTTGATTTGGGAGGAAAGAAGAGAATGGATTGAAGAATAACAGGCGAACAAGGAAACAGGATGGCCTTGTGGCCTAGTGGATAAAGCATGGGCCTGGGAGCCAGAAGGACCAGGGCTCTAATCCCAACTCCAACACTGGTCTCTTGTGTGACCTTGGGCAAGTCATTTCACTTTTCCGTGCCTCAGTTCCCTCAGCTGTAAAATGGGGATTAAGAATGTGAGCCCCATGTGGGACATGGACTGTGTCCAACCCAATTAGCTTGTATAAGCACTTTAAAAAAATCCCACTAAAAATAGAAAAAAAAGGGGACAGAGAGCTAAGGTGTGAGTTGGGGAAGAGCTATAGCTGCTCTTGAAGAGGTTTGAATTGATGAGAGATAGGGGAAACAAGTGGAGGGTTTTGAGGAGAGGAAAGATGAGGGTCCAGGGACATAAAACTACTTGCCTGAGGGAGTCACCAAAGTACCTCTAAGCATTATTCATTTATCTTATCACCCTCATCTTGGTTTGTTGACTCTTACTCAAGGCTGCTCTTGATTCACTGTTATCAGGCTTTGTGTCCGTCTAGACCCACTTAGATTGTGAGTTCTCAGTGGAAGGAGTGGGGGGGAGAAGGAGAGGAAGGGCTGTGTCTGATGCAGTTATGCTCTACCTTCCCTAATGTTCAGCACAATGATCAGCTCTTAGTACGCAGCTTATAAACATCATAACCGACCAGCCAACCGATCCCATAGTAAACACTCCTGGCTCAAAGCTGGTTCAAGGCCCTATCTATTATTTAGGCTAAGAATTTGGAAAGGGGAAACTAGGACAGGAAGCTCCCACCTACTGCTGTGAATTTGTCCTTAGTCAGGAATGGAACTGATGTGGGAAAATCCTAACCGTGACATGTTAGTGATCCAAAAAGAGCCAGGTTTAGCCTGACTTGACTGGGAGTTGGATTGGGGGTGCAGGGAAGGGGAGAGGGGTTGGTAATACAAACAGGCCTTACTCAGTTGGACGTGCAGTCCTTGGGAGTTGCAGACACACTGGTCATCTTTGATCTAGGAAATAAGCCAGACACTCAAACATGGCCATGGACAAACTTAAGGCATTCACTTCAGCACCTGAAAAGAAATTATTCAGATACAAAGGAATTACCATGTGAATAGTGTTTCTGAACAACTTCTGCATAGACTGCCTTGCATTTTTATCAAGACAGCAAACATAAACCAGCGTGAGAAAGCAGGTGCTTTCCACCACCCTATCTTTTGAACATCCATCTTTCTCAACAGTTAGCCTGTGTGTGCTAATGGCCAAAGTACAGAAACGTTTTGATTTGGATCCAATCTCTTCACCCAGTTGCATTTTTCTTTTTCAGTGCTGAGCTTTTGATCCAGATTGCCTCATTGTGTAGCAGAACATCATTTAAAACAGAAGGGGAAGGGGGAGGGTAGGGAGTATGGGAGAAGAAGAAGGTAGAAGACAGGAAGAATCATGAGTTGCAGAAGTCTAAAAGAGACATGAGTGTAGAGGGCCTTTGAAGAGGATCAATCATTTAATCATATTTTGGGGGCGCTTAGTGTGTGCAGGGCCCTGAACTAAGTGCTTGGGACAGTACGATATAGCAGAGATGGTGTTCATTCGAGCTCCTCTGATCCCACCTATAGAGTCCAAGCCATTGATTACTAACCATCCCCATATTAAAATTACCGGGTACTGAGTTGACACACATTATGAGACTTCTTTGTACTGCGATTTCCCAACACGATGATGATGATAAGAATGGTAGATTGCCGTTGTTTTCAGCGGAAAATTTGAAGTGCTGTGCCTCTACAGGGCTCTTCAGAAAACTGCTATTCATTCAGCAGCCTTTTGTCACTGAAATAAAACAGAGGTCTGGTGTGGTGGCAGCAGAGATGTTAATTCACAAAGCAGCAAGAGAGAGTAAGCTGCTAAGTGGCCCAGCGGCTTAATGAACCACTACAGTGTTTCACCCTGGGAGGCGTGTGAGTTGGATCCTGGCATTGGTCACGAGAAAAAATCGATTTCCAGATCTCAGCTTAGTCCCCCGTGGCCAGTGTTCTCATCCTAGACCCCCTCAGACTCTATCCCAGTTTCCTGCTCAGAGAGAGGCAGGACTCTGGAAGAGTGGAGGGGTGGTAGAGGGGTTTGCCCACCCCGTAGCTGAAGTGGATTGGCAGATGGACGGAGAGAAATGGGCACAGCACCTGACTCCATTTGATCTTTGCCACGGCTGGCTTGTCATTTCCACAAGCATGAAAATCCACTAGGCACTTTAAAGAGGCCAAAAGGCAATAAACAAGGCTTTTTTAAGATTTGATATCTGCATCCCCGCTGAACTAAGCAGGCTTAGCATTAATTTATTCCAAAAAATCTAACTTGTGTGACAGGGCCTGCCCTCGAAGGAAGACCATGAGACTAAAGGCTTAAGATTGTCATAAGAATGGATTAGCTTGGTAAAAGAAGAGTGGTTTTGCCATACTATTTATCAAAAGTGGATTCTGGCCCACTTTTATTACAATATTTTTGTTATCCTTGCTCACGAAAAAACGGCCCTGGATAACACTTGTAATTTTAACAGTTTTTCACAAAAGAAAAGCCCCTCCAAATGTGCCTTTGGAGTGAATTCAGATTTTCCAGAGGGCTTTATTAAGCCTGTTGCCTGGAAAGGAATGTTCTCTTTATGACAAAGAGAACTAGACTAGCTTGGTCCTTCAGGGAACAAACTTAAGCAAATGAAGAATAACTAAAAGAAGTAAAGAAATAAAATGTTGAACTCAAAAGACAATGAGAAAAAAGAAAACCACCTAGGAAACTACATTCAGTATATAAGGGAGTTCAGGGGGAAAAAAAAGGATGAGAACCAACTGTGAAAGAAAATGGATGGTGTAAACTTCAGTTCTTAGAATTCAGAAAAGAAGCTAAGGAATGGGAGAAAAATGCAGTTTCCTGAAATGCAAGTGGGACCAGGAGGAAAGGAAAATACCAAAGACCAAAAAAATAAAGAAAATTGTGAAAAGTTAAGAGCTTGAAAAAGAATAAAACTGTCAAAAAGTAAATAGAAGTGAAAAATAGGAAATAAAGGGAAACCAGATGTTTAGAAAAGATGGAAAGAAAAATCACAACAAAATGACAGATGAGGGGAAAAAATGAAAAATAAGTAACCCACAGAGAGCTGATTTATTTTTCTATGATAATCTAAAAAGGGAACAGAAAGAGCATGCTCACAACATATTTAATTCATACATTTAACTTTTTAACTAGTGCCATATTAGAAGCATTATTATTAATGGTTTCAATCTGGGGAAGAAGTATAGAGCCATCAGTACCATCTTGGAAGCAATAAGGCATGGTTTCAGTGAAGTTCAGGCTGCCCAGTTTCCAACGTCATCATTTTTTCAGGAATTCTTTCCTAACCTGGCACCAAGCACTTATGCAGGCCTGCCTTTCCCAAAGCCTGCTTGCCTCCTTCAGTCCCCAGTCTACCCCATTAGCCCTGGACTTCCAGTCCTCCTGTTCATCTCAAGAATGGATCATTTCAAGAAAAAAAAGGATAAGGATCCAATACCACTTCGAGCATTTATTAATTTGATTGTGATTATAGTTATGAGCCAGGCACTGGGCTAAGTGCTGGGGTAGATATAAGATAATCAGTATCTGCCCAACATGAGCCTCACAGTCTAAAAGGAAGGAGAAAATGGTATTTTATCCCCATTTTACAAATGGGGAGGCTGAGGGAAACTAGAGGTTTGTGGCAGAGCCAGGATTAGAACCCAGGTTACCTGCCTCCCAATACTTTGCTCTTTCCGCTACACTCTGTTACCTAGTGAGAAGAATACTTCCATATATATGTTTATTCAACTGTACATTCTATTATTTAATTTGGTTACTCTCTTTATAAATACCTTTAGGCCGGCTTCCTTCTCTAAAATGTAAGCTCTTCATAGGCAGGGAGAGTGCCACTTTTTTTATTATACTTCTCTAAGCCCTTAGTACAGTTCATAGCACCATTGACTGCTCAGTACATATACCATTGAGACTGTTATTATGAGGATTTATTGATGAGGAGACGAGGCCAGTCAAAAGAGAGATGTTTCACAAAACTACAAGACTGGGAAGGAAAAGAAAAATGGTCCTGAAGGGTGGGGATGATTTTTCTCTGAAAAACAATCACAGATTGCTATTTCCAACTTAAGGATTTCTAATTAGAATGAGAAACGTCCCACCATTATGGATGGGGATTCCCCCACCATCCCAATAGAGAAGAACTACTTTGTCAAAAATACACCTCTCCCACCTAAAATTCCTATTCATATGACCCATTTTTATCCAATCAAAGTAGACAAGACTTCCTTTCCAAAGCATCCATAGAGATAGGCAAGAGACGTTTCACCTCAAATTTGAGGATTTTTTTCACAGAATTACCATTTCTCTTATAATATTGATAATAATAACAATGGTGTTTGTTAAGCACTTACTCTGTATCAAGCACTGTACTAAGCAATGGGGTAGATACAAGATAATCAAGTCTAACAAAGTCCCTGTCCTTCATCAGGCTCACAGTCTAAGGGAGTGGGAGAACGGGCATCAAATTCTCATTTTACAGGTTGAGGAAACTAAGGCACAGAGAAGTTAAGTGACTTGCTCAAGGCCACAGAGAAGGCAAGCGGTGATGGGATTAGAAATCTTTCCACTATCCTATGCTGTGACATCTACAACAAATGTGCACTTTATATGTGGTTTTTTTTCTCCTTTGTTTTCAATTATGATGCTTCTGCCAGGGAGATCGTGTCCATGTGTGAGAATGTGGATGAAAAGACCAATGTTTGAGCATCACACCTTGCTATATTGTTTGCACTCAATCAATGGTATTTATTGAGCACTTACCATGTATAGAGCACTGTACTAAGTTCTTGGAAGAGCACAATACAACAGAGTTGGTAGACACAATCTCTGCCCTCAAGGAGCTTATAATTGAGCTGGGGGCACAGACATTGAAATGAATTATAAACAGGGGAAGTAACATATGAGGAAATGTACAGCAAGGCTGTGGGGATGGAGGTAAAGTGATTATCAAAATGCTTAAAGGGTTTAGGCCCAAGTGCATACGTGATGCAGAAGAGGGCCAAATAGGGTGGGAAGCAGAGATGATTTTAGTCCAACTTTGAAACTGGAGAGAGTGGTGGTCTATCAGACATGAAGGGGGAGGAAGTTCCAGGCAGAAGTAAGGATGTGAGCAAGGGGTCGATGGCAAGAGAGACAAGAGCAAAGTACAGTAATTAAGTCGGGGTTGGAGAATTGAAGTGTGGCAGCTGGATTGGAGATGAGTGAAGTTAGGTAGGAAGGGGAGAGGTGATTATGTACCTTAAGTTTGATGGTTGAGGAGTTTTTGTTTGAAGTGGAGGTAAATTGGCAGCTATTGGAGGTTTTTGAGACGTTACACTGTTACAAGCACTTAGTACAGTGCTCTGCACACAGTAATCACTCAATAAATACGATCGACTGAATGGGGAAAGATGTACTGAATGATTTTTTAGAACGATGATCCAGGCAGCAGAGTGAAGTATGGAGTGGAGAAGGGAGAGGCCCGATGCAGGAGCATAGATGGGAAATGATAAGTACTTGGAACAGTCTAGTAGTCATTTGGAAGGAGAGGAAAGGCACAGATCTTAGAGAAGCTGTGGAGGTGGAATAGATGGGCTTTGGTGACAGACTAAATATACGGGTGGAATGAAAGAGATGAGTCAAGAATAATGCCAAGATTATGGGCTTGTGAGAAAGGGAGGGTGGTGGCACTGTCTACAGTGATGGGAACATCAGGGGCTGGAGACGGTTTGGGTAGAAAGATGAGGAGTTCTGTTTTGGACATCTTAAATTTGAGGTGTCAGTGGGACAGTCAAATAGAGATGTCCTAGATGGAGGAATCCCTCTAGACTGTAAGCTCCTTGAGGGAAGGGAACCAACTTGGTTGCAATGTACTCCCCCAAGCACTTATCACGGAGCTCTGCATACAGTAAGCACTCAATAAATACCACTGATTGATTGATTGATTGACTGAGGAGGACAGCTGAGATCACAGAGAAGGAGAAAGGTAGGGGCTAAAGGGGTAGATTTGGGAATCATCCACATATTGATGGTTGCTGAAACTGTGGGAGCAAATGAGTACTCCAAGGGAGTGGGTGTAGCTCAAGAATAACAGGGAACCCTGAACTAATCCCTGAGGGGCCCTCAAAGTTAGGATGCAGGAGGCAAGAGAGGAGGAGATGAAGGAGCAAGTCAGTTAAATTATCTCAGCCTCAGTTACCTCAGCTGTAAAATGAAGATTAATATTGTTAGCCCCATGTGGAACACAGACTGTGTCCGATCTGATTAGCCTGCATCTACCACAGTGCTTGGAACGGTAATTTCGTTTTATGCTGTCGAGATGTCTCCAACCCATAGCGACACCATGGACACATCTCTCCCAGAATGCCCCACCTCCATCTGCTATCGTCTGGTTGTGTATCCATTAGAGAAGCAGTGTGGCTCAATGTAAAGAGCACGGGCTTAGGAGTCAGAGGTCGTGGGTTCTAATCCTAGCTCCGCCACCTGTCAGCTATGTGACTTTGGGCAAGTCACTTGACTTCTCGGTGCCTCAGTTATCTCATCTGTAAAATGGGGATTAAGACTGAGAGCCCCAAGTGGGACAATATGATTACCCTGTGCCTACCCCAGTGCTTAGAACAGTGCTCAGCATATAGTAAGCACTTAACAAATACCAACATTATTATTATTATGATGATTATTATAGAGTTTTCTTGGTAAAAATACAGAAGTGGTTGACCATTGCCTCCTTCCGCGCAGTAAGCCTGTGTCTCCACCCTAGACTCTCTCCCATGCTGCTGCTGCCCAGCAAAGGGAAGTTTTGACCTGTAATAGTAATGTTGGTATTTGTTAAGCGCTTACTATGTGCAGAGTACTATTCTAAGCACTGGGGTAGATACAGGGTAATCAGGTTGTCCCTCGTGAGGCTCACAGTCTTAATCCCCATTTTACAGATGAGGTAACTGGGGCACAGAGAAGTTAAGTGACTTGCCCACAGTCACACAGCTGACAAGTGGCAGAGCTGGGATTCGAACCCATGACCTCTGACTCCCAAGCCTGTGCTCTTTCCACTGAGCCACGCTGCAATTGCCTTCCACTTGCTAGCCACTGGCCACGCTAGGAATGAAATGGGTATGCTTCTGCTTCATTCTCCCATAGTCAAGACTGGTAGAGTACTAGAAACTCCCCAGGGGTGATCCTGAGAGAGGGGAATATAGTAAACACTTAACAAATACCATTAAAAAAAAAGAGAGAGACTAAGAGGAAAATCAGGAGAGGAAGCCAAGGATAGCTAAGTTGAGGATTAATCTTTGTTGTCTTAATGGACTTGTCCCTTTACAGGGTCCATCACTGGTATTTGCCAAGCCTTTGCTCAAGGAGAGCAACCTCTCTCCTGATTGCTATTCTGTCAGCTGCCATGGTCTCCCAACAGTCCTTGTCAGTGAGGAGTATGCTGGTCTCTGTTTTTCTAGGAGATTCTTGATGGTGCAGCCTTCTTTGGTGGTTTGGATGCCACCTTTCGATGGATTGGTTGTTCTGAGAGCTCACATTTGGAGAATGAGCATAGATGTCTGAACCAAACCATCTGTGAAATGCCAATGTTTCCAGAATGGATACATCCATGAAGTATTTTTCCTATATGTATGGGAGGCGGAAGATGGAGTTGGTGATCGATTGACTGATAGATCAGAGCTGCTTTTGACACATCCAGAAGAACGTAGACACAGGCCATTGCTAGTTAACTTTAAATTCCCTTGTGGCCTGATGATTTTTTTTCCTACCCACTCATTACACTGAAATCTCCCACGATTCTGAGTTTGTCAGCTTCTAGAGCTGATACATGAGCTTATCTTAGCATACTACATACTGGCCACTAGATGTAATTGAGGTCCTTTGAAACAAACAATCCTCTCCTACCCTCCTAAGGAAAATTGAGCCCTTTAAGAAGACTAAATTAAAGGCACAGCAAAACATTGAATTCTATACCAGGAGACTTAGGGCAAATGAATAAAAGGGGTTAATCAAGTCAAGGGATTACCTTAAGGTGAGAGCCCCCATAGAACAGTGGTAAAGTTGCATTTCAAAGGCAATTTGTTTTGTATGTGTACATTAGGAGAAATTACTGTTTAATGAATTGAGTTTAAATAACCTAAAGAGAGTAAACAACTAAAGGAATTTACGTTACTTTAGAAAGTCCTACATGCCCTTCTATGAATATTCTTGAGTGCTAAATACTTAACGAAGGAACACCTTAAAGCTAACATTAAATATCCATGAAAATAAAAAAGCACTCCACCAAATTAGTAAGCGGGAGATGTATGGTTCCAGGAAGGAATTAGCATAAAAATATGCATGAACATATATCCCTAGCTTTAAAAACCTATCATTATGACTACAACCCTATCATGTCAAGCTGTGATTCTGTCAGCTGACATCAAATTAAGCAGTTTACAGCCTTGTCAAATACTATATTTGGATATCAGACAGATTTCCATAACATGGCAAGAGGAATTAGAGATTTTATAAGGGACTACCTCTCTCCATCTGTGAGATGATGCCTCAGCCTTAGATGTGATGTCCCATGTTATGTGAATGTGGGAACTTGGAGTGGAAAATTGAGATAGGGACAGGAAGAGAAATCTCTGAAAATATTCCTGAAGCTGTCCCATTTTTAGAATGGAGAAAATCAAGCTTTAAAGAAATCTTTGCTCCACTCCCCACAGATTGTTATGTTGTACTCTCCCAAGCACTTAGTACAGTGCTCTGCACACAGTAAGTACTCAATAAATACAACTGAAAGAATGACCAAGTTTGCCTTGAAGCAGCATCGCCTCGTGGAAAGAACACAGGACTGGGATTCAGGAGTCTTGGCTTCTAATCCTGGGTCCACCACTGGCCTGATATATGACCTTGGCAAGTCACTTAACTTCTCTGTACCTCAGTTTCCTCTTCTGTAAAATGAGGTGAAAGATTATCCAACTTCGGCATCACAACATCGTACTACACAACACAACGTCGTTAAAATCCTTCACAACATCACAACATCATTAAAATCCTCCCTTTTCTCTCCATCCCCACTGCTACCATGTTAATCCAATCACTTATCCCGCCTTGATTACTGTATCAGCCTTCTTGCTGATCTCCAAGCCTCCTGTCTTTCCCAACTTCAGTCTATACTTCACGCTGCTGCCGGATCATTTTTCTACAAAAGTGTTCAAGACATGCTTCTCCACTCCTCAAGAAACACCAGTGGTTGCCAATCCACCTCCTCATCAAACAGAAACTCCTCACCATTGGCTTTAAAGCACTCAATCACCTTGCCTCCTCCTACCACACCTCACTACTCTCCTACCACAACCCAGCCTACACACTTCGTTCCTCGAATGCTATTCTTCTCATTGTACCTTGATCTCATCTATTTCACTGCCAACCTCTCGCCCACATCCTGCCTCTGGCCTGGAACGGCCTCCCTCCTCATATCTGACAGACAATTACTCTGCCCCGCTTTCAAAGCCTTATTGGAGGCACATCTCCTCCAAAACGTCTTCCCTGATTGAGCCCTCTTTTCTTTTTTTCATCTTCCTTCTGCAGCGCCCTGACTGGCTGCTCCCTTTATTCATCTTCCCTCCCAACCCCACCCCACTTATGTACATATCTGTAATTTACTTATTTATATTAATGTCTGTCCTCTAGAGCATATGTTCATTGTAGGCAGGGAATGTGTCTCATGTTTTTATATCGTAATAATAATAATGGTATTTGTTAAGCACTTAATATGTGCCAAGCACTGTTCTAAGTGCTGGGGTAAATGCAAGGTAATCAGGTTGTCCCACGTGGGGCTCACAGTCTTAATCCCCATTTTACAGATGAGGTATCTGAGGCACAGAGAAGTGAAGTGACTTGCCCAAAGTCACACAGCTGATAAGTGGTGGAGTCGGAATTCGAAACCACGACTTCTGACTCCCAAGCCTGTGCTCTTTCCACTGAGCCAGGCTGCTTCTCTCCCAAGTGCGTAGTACAGTGCTCTGCACACAGTAAGTCCTCAGTAAATATTATTGACCAGGTATGTAAGGAATCAGTTAATCAATCAATCATATTTATGAGGGCTTACTCTGTGCAGAGCCTTGTAAATACAAATATGAGATTCTCTGTCAGAATTGGGGATGGGAAAGTGTATTTTTATAAAGGTGTCTTCCTATTGCCTCATCCCCTCACTCTCTTCCAGGCATTTATAGTGAGGCTGTCATCCCAACAATAGAACTTGCTCCAAGACAATCATATGTGGTGGTTGGTGGGGAGGGAATGTGGAAGAAGATGAAAATTTCCCTGAGGTAAATGTAAAGCAAACCCTAATGTTACAATTTGGCATTTTCACATTACCCATCAAGCCACAAAACTGCTAAAAATCCCAAGTGAGACAATTGGGAGCCACTGATAGGCTTCATTGTTGGCCTGGATGTCCTCCTTCCATAACTATGAAAGACTTATGCCTCACAAATCAGTTAAAGATCTTGTTTAATGAAGAGAGTGAGAGAGAGAAAGAGAGAGACAAATGTTTCTATGATTCTTCTCCTCCTGGACACTGAGTGGCTTGTAGCAAAGAAAAATTACCATTGTTTCCTCAGACCAGCTAAGATTCTAATGAATACTTTAGCCATCAAACTGTGACCTTTCTTGGCTTCTGCCGGTGAGAAAATACAGATCACTAGTCGTGTGCAGCTCTTTGTTCACTTACCAGAGGTCTGTTGAAACCAACGAATCATTTCCATTTAAAGATGTAAAAAAGCAATCCAGTCCATTACAGATTCAGCTGCAATAGCTATTTCGAAGAGAGTATTAAAATAGCACAATTTTGGCAATTTACCTTTTTAACTAATATCATCGTTCATTATTTGAAACATGGATCCACTTTGGAAGCTCTCATGTGCTTTTAATATATCACTTACCATTTAGCAATTACCACTTCCTCTCAAGCTTCAGGCTCTTAAGAATCTGAACTCATAAAATGACATTGTTCTGACAATTGTACAAAAAACACAGAAAGAGAAATTTCTCTTTGTTTAGAGGGTTCTGCTTGGGAAAGTTGTTACTTACAGGACTAATAGGACTTAAGTCTCCCAGATAACACCTTTACGCTACACTTCCTTTTTCCTGTAGAGAGACCACTCTTGCACATGTAATGGAACCATTTGAAAACCTAGAGAACATCTCAGACGCCAGTTAGCCAGTCAGAGATTTTAGGTGCCCAGGCAGGTACAGAGGGGTTGGTTGAGTCGCCGCTAGAAAATACTGGACTTATGCACTTTAGGTGGCCAGGCATCACTCCAAGGCTCAATGATGGACTCATCTCCCTCCCTCCATAGGACCCACTAAATTCTGTATCGCAGAAAGCACAGATTGGAAAAGCTCTTCCCACACACAAGTAGTTAGACCATTGTTGCAAAACCTCCACCCAGCTCAATCATCTTTGTTGTTGTTGTCTTATGCTGTCGAGTCATGTCCTACCCATAGGGACACCATGGACACAAGTGATGCCTGTCTACTTGTTTTGTATTGTTGTCTGTCTCCCCCTTCTAGACTGTGAGCCCTTTGTTGGGTAGGGATATCTCAGTTGCTGAATTGTACTTCCAAGCTGCACATAGTAAGTGCTCAATAAATACAATTGAATGAATGCTCAGCATAGGTGAGTTTTGACCTGTAGCAGATTGCCTTCCACTCACTAGCCAAGCTAGGAATGGAATGGGTATGCCTTTGCTTGACTCTCCCTTCTGTAGTAGTGACTGGTAGAGTACTGGAATCTCTCCATGTGCGACCCTGAGAGGGGCAATCATCTTTATCTTACCTGAATTATCCTGTGGTGTGTTTGGGTTATACACATTCAACTTCAGAGTGAGAGTAGCAGCAGTAACTGCCTTTACTGAGTACCTACTTGGGGTGGGGCATCTGTATTGTACTGAGAAGCAGTGTGACCTAGTGGAAAGAAGCTGGGCCTGGGAGTCAGAGGACCTGGGTTCTAATTCTTATCTGTTAGTCACTGCTAGGTGACCTTGAGCAAATCACTTCACTTCTCTATGTCTCAGTTCCCTCATTTGCGAAATGGGGATTCAATATCTGATCTCCCTCCTACTTAGACTGTTAGCCCCATGTGGGACCTGATTATCTTGTATCGGGTCCCAGGGCATGTCCATGTGTCCAGGGGTTAAGGACGCATTGCCCTCAAAACTAGCTTTTAATAGCTTTTGTCCATTTACCTAATCCTTCCCCCAGCAGTCACTCTGGCACAAATCCTCCAAGTCCTCCATGTACTCAGTAGAGTGCTTGGCACATAGTAAGTGTAGTATGAGGTAACTGAGGTCCAGAGAAGTGAAGTGACTTGCCCAAAGTCACAAAACAGACAAGTGGCAGAGCTGGGATTAGAACCCAGGTCCTTTAGGCTCCTAGGCCCATGCTCTATACACTAGCCACATTCCTTAGAACAGTGCTCGGCACATAGTAAGCGCTTAACAAATACCAACATAATAATAATAAATTAAGTGACTTGCCCACAGTCACACAGCTGACTAGTGGCAGAGCCAGGATTCGAGCCCATGACCTCTGACTCCCAAGCCCAGGGTCTTTCCACTGAGCCACACTGCTTCAACTAGTGGGTCAATATAAATGTATTTTGAAACAAAACCAATTAGTTAAGGAAGAATCAATTGGCCTAGTGGAAAGAACCTGTAAGTCAGAGGACCTGGGTTCTAATGCTGGCTCTGCCAATCGTTTACTGTGTGACCTTGGGCAAGTCATTTAACTTCTCTGTGCCTCCGTTACCTCATCTGTAAATTGGGGATTAAGACGGTGAGCCCCTTGTGGTTCAGGGACTGTGTCCAACCCTATTTACTTGTACCCATCCTAGTGCTTAGCACAGTGTCTGTCACAAAGTAAGCACTTAACAAATACCACATTATTCTTCTTCTTCTCTGTGCCTCAGTATTCTCAAGTGTAAAATGGGGATTAAATACCTGTTCCCTCTCCTACTTAGACTGTGAGCCCCATGAGGGATAGGGTCTGTGACCTTATTAACTTGTACCTATCCCAGAGTTTAGAACAGTGTTTGACACACAGTAAGCCCTTAACCAATCAGTTTCGGCTCCAGGAGGGAGAGTAAAGCAGAGGCATATCCATTCCATTCCTGGCTTGGGCAGTGGCTGGAGAGTGGAAGGCAATCTGCTACAAGTCAAAGTTCACCTGTGCTGGGCAGCAGCAGCATGGGAGAAATCTTACAGAAGAGACTCAAGTTTATTGAGCAGAATAAGGTAATAGTAAACCACTTCCATATTTTTACCAAGAAAACTCTGTGAGTACACTACTGGAACAATTAGGTGGAGAATGGGGCTTTCTGGGAAAGATGTGTCCATGGAGTCACTATGGGTCAGAGGCGACTCAACGGCGTAAGACAAGACAAGACAAGCCCTTTACCTTAAAAAAAAAGAAAGAAAAAATCACTAGTAAGACCCCCCCCAAAAAACAAACAAAAACCTAAAAATCCTTCCCCAAAAAATACCTATATTTTCAGGGCCATAGTCAGGTGCTGTTCAAGAAGAGGAGTGAAACAGCAGAGGGAGAGAATAGTTGGAATCTGTGGACTGAAAGTGTCTGTTGAAAAAGGAAACAACAATAGAAGTTAATTGCCATCCAGTGATTATGAGGTTAGGTGGCTTGTGTAAGGATTGGGTTGAAAACTGACTTTGCTAAGTCAGGAAAGAGAATGTGAGATGGGGAAAAGTATGAGCCTCACTCTACATATCCATATAGACTGTAAGCTTTTGTTCAGAAGATATGTGGCCATGAATTGTATCTTTCCTCCTCTGGTCTCAGGGTGATTTTAGCCAGCTCAAGGAAGGGGTAGAAGAGCTAGCCAAAGAAATCCATCCTGCCAATCTCAAGGCAAGTTCTATCAATAGGAAGGAAACGGGTATTCTTTTTGCAGAAGATGGAACGGTTCCTTTGTTTGGTACACACTAAGGGCTTCAGAGTTATTTAAAACCACTGTAATCCAGAATTAACATAACTCAGGATAAAACATTCCATCCCCCACCTTATTTTTTTTCCTTCTGCAAAGAAGGTCAATTCAGTTAAATGAAATTTCTAGTTAATAAAACACATGTTTGGCAGATTTCATTTAAAAGAGAGTCAACAGAATATGCTCCTCACTGAAGGGTTTATTACGTTCATTAGAATCCACCCAAAATTAGGCACAATTGAACCACATGCTCAAGAACTCAGATACAAGCAGAAATGGGCTTCTTTTGTCCTTAGAATCCTGAGCAGTTGATGAGAAAGGTTTCAAAAATCAACCTTCCATCTACAGTTGCTGATATTTCCCTGTCTCGAAATGGCCAGTCAGTCCAGCCAAATTTTGATTCATATCCTGCCACAAAGAATCACCCTTTCAACTATTACTGGTTTTGATTATTCTCATTGCCTGAGTCTTGCAAAACAACCAATTCAATCTTCATCTTTGCTTGCCATCATTTGGCTAATAAAGGCACTTAACTGAGGAGATGATGTTGGGAAAAAGAGTTGTCCTTTGCCATGCCTGGAAGACATGGAACAATTCCAGGGAATTACAAAAACACTCACGTGGGGCCAGGCACACACACAAGCACACACACAAGCATGCACACACACACACCCCTCCTCCCCTGCCTCCCCCACCAACAGAACTACAGATTTTGTCTGCCCTGGATGACGACGTGAATAAAAATCAAGGCCAAAAGCAATAGATGTATTTCAAGGGAAATTGTTTCAAGTCAAGCAATGGCTAAAATCTGGCAACAGATTGAAGTCATTTTAAATATAACCATACAATTCAGGCTCAGTAAACGGGATATCATTTTTAATGATCAGGAAGAAGCCTATGACTCAAGTACTGAATGCAATTTAGGAGAAATCATGCAACATTATTATTCTTCTAAAACCAGGGCATTGGAAGCAATTAATGTGAAGCAAACGTGCATATTATTGATCATATATATGTCCATTGAACATCAAAATGAAAGCCCCCTTTCTCTACCAAGATCATATGGAAAGTTGCAGTAAGAAAGAAAATATACTTTAGAATAACTGCAGTTTAAAAGAGTCTAATTCTGTTTTTCTTCCCTTTTACAATCAAAATTTTCTCCTACAATTGGCAGTAGATATTATAATATTTAATATTAGTCAACGCTGGTCTTCGGAATGTTCCACTGAATTATAAGAAAAATAACGCTAAGCTAGATTCTTCCCACAGCAGAGGGCAAGGGGGCTGCCTTGATGAATACCAACTTTCTTGTATTGTACTCCCCCAAAAGTTTAATATGGCGCTTTGCAAACAGTAAACACTCCATAAATACCATTAATTGATTGACTGGGTTACAGCTGGACTCCTTAAAGCAGGGCAGGAGGAAAGAAATGTGTTGTGGAACATTATGTCATATTTGGGTTTGCTTCCTTTATTCACCCCTCCCCCACGCCCACAGCACATATGGACATATCCTTTATTCATTTATATTAATGTCTGTCTCATCTCTCTAGACTGTGAGCTCACTGTGGGTAGGGAACATGTCTACCAATTTGGTTATATTGTACTCTCCCAATCGCTTAGTACAGTGCTCTGCACACAGTAAGCACTCAATAAATATGATTGATTGATTGCCCTTCTCACTGGGAAAGCTCAATATGGCCCCTCTTAAAATCAATCAATCAATCAATCATATTTATTGAGCACTTACTGTATGCAGACCACTGTGCTAAGCACTTGGGCGAATACAATATAACAATATAACAGAAATCAGTAGACACATTCCCTGCCAAAAACAAGCTTACAGTCTAGAGGGAGAGGCAGACATTAATATAAGTACATAAGTGCTGTGGAGCAGAGGTGGGTGGAGGGGGCTGTGAATAAAGGGAGCAAATCAGGGTGACACAGAAGGAAGTAGGAGAAGAAGAAATGAGGGCTTAGTCAGCAAAGACCTTATGGAGATGTTCTTTCAGTAAGGCTTTGAAGGTGAGGAGAATAATTCTCTGTAGGATATGAAGAGGGAGGGACATGGGTGAGGAGTCAGCGGCGAGATAGATGAGATCGAGGTCCAGTGAATAGGTTGGCATTCGAGGAATGCAATGTGTGGGCTGGGTTGTAGTAGGAGAGCAGCAAGGTGAGGTAGGAGGGGGCTAGGTGATTGAGCGTTTTAAAGCCAATAGTAAAGAGTTTCTGTTTGATATGGAAGTGGATGGACAGCCACTGAAGGTTCTTGAGGAGTAGGGAAACATGACCCGACCGTTTTTGAAGAAAAATGGTCTGGGCAGCAGGGTGAAGTTTGGACTGAAGTGGGGAGAGAGAGGAGGCAGCGAGATCAGCAAGGAGGCTGCTGATGCAGTATTCAAGGAGGGTTAGGATAAGTGTTTGGATTAATGTGGTAGTTTGGATGGAGAGGAAAGGGAAGATTTTAGTGAAGCTGTGAAGGCTGAACTGACAGGATTTAGAGACAGATTGAATATGTGGTTTGAACAAGAGAGATGAGACTAGGACAATGCCAAAGTTACGGGCTTGTGAAACAGGCAGGTTGGTGGTGCTGGCTACATTGATGGAAAAGCCAGGGGGAACACAGGTTTTGGGAGGGAATATGAGGAATTCTATTTGGGACATGTTAAGTTTGAGGTGTGGGAGGGACATCCAAGTAGAGATGTCCTGATGACAGAAGAAATATGAGACTGCAGAGAAGGAGAAAGATTAGGACTGAAGATGCAGATTTGGGAATCATCAGCATAGAGATGGTAGTTGGAGCCATGAGAGTGAATGAGTTCTCCAAGGAAGTGGGTGTAGATGGAGAATAGAAGGGAAGCCACTCCCTTGGAGAACTTATTCACTCCCATGGCTCCAACTACCATCAGTTGCACTGTACTGTTCTCCATCTACAGGATAATTGGAGAATAGAAGGAAACCCAGATCTGAGCCTTGAGGGACTCCTACAGTTAGTGGTTGGGAGGTAGAAGCAGAGTGCTTAGTACAGGGCAGAGATCTGTACTATGCGCTTGGAGGGTCCAATAGACTTAGTAAACGTGATCACTGTTCTAAAGGATCTTATAATCTAATGTATGCAGAGCACTGCATTGAGCACTTGGGAGAGTACAGCAGATTTTGTAGACATAATCCCTGTCTTCAAGAAGCTAACAATTGAGTGAGGGGAGATCTCTTGCCCTCAGGCACTTCAGAATGGCAGTACATATCCAATACAATGATATAGTATTCTCCAAGACACCCGCTTTGAGAAATGGGTGAGAATTTTGACCTCAATATCTTAATGAAACTTCAGGCCCACAATAGATACACTATATCATTTACTGTGCAGCAGTTGTGGCAATAAGATCAATGGGTGTTAAAGCAATTCCTCCGCATACCATAAAAGAGTCAACAGGGTGAAATGTAGTCAGAGCAGAGAAGTGAGTGAGAATACAAATAAAGATGGGAAGCTGAGAAGGCAACTAGGAAGGTTTACCCTATGCAAAACTAAACAATTGGGTAGAAAAAATAATTAATAAACTTGTCTGTAGGATTAGTCCTCTGACCCTGAATGATTTAAGTATAGATAATTGAATGGAAAACATGCACGAATGTATTCCTCAATCCAATCGGTTATGGATACACAGAGAAACAAACACACACACACACAACACACATACATATGTATATCATAGCTATCCTTCATTTTCATATATGTCAGTACTGAGAGCGAGATCTTACACATATGCATGAGTGTGGTTGAATAATAATGATAATCTGTGATATTTTTAAACAGTGACTGTATGTCAAGCACAGTACTAAGCACTGGGGTAGATACAAGATAATCAGGTCCCAAATGGGGCTCACAATCTCTAAGTAGGAGGGAGAACAGGTATTAAAGCCCCATTTTGCTGATGAGGGAATTTAGGCTCAGTGAAGTTAAGTGACTTAGCCAAGGTTACACAGCAGGTAAGTGTAGGAACCGAGACTAAAACCCAGATCCTCTGACTTCCAGACTTGGGCTCTTTCCACTAAGCCATGCTGCTTCTCAATAGCAATGAAAAGACCAATGCATCACCAACCCATCCTGCCACACTGTCTGCTCTTAAGAACAGACCCTTGATGCATTAAGGAGTTTGTTCCTCACAGAGCCTGTCTCTTTTCATGAGCTTGACCTTTGGCATCCTGATCTTTATAAAGCTTTTACTCGAGAAGAGCAACCTCTCCCGATTACTGCTTGCCAGGCTGGTGTGTCTGCTATAATGGTCTACCAATGTACTGTTATATTGCCTTATTTGAAATGGCACCAAGAAGCTAATCCAACTGCATGGTCAGAGATTCTGTTGTTTGGTAAATTCCCCAAGAGAGATTGTTTTTTGAGGTGACTTTATAAAGTGATTATTCCCTTTCTCGAGCCTACTAAGGCCCTATTATGTCTCTGCTAGATAAGAGGGGGTGGGGTGGGAGGAGAAGGCAATGTGGAACTCCCCGTACTACAGGGCCACCTCCCCAGAATCCACTCATTCACTCCCAGTTTTCCTGGAGATGGAAGCCTGATTCCTGAGCGAGTGTAATACATCTCAGGCACAGCCTACTGCCAGGGGAAGCAAGATACAGCAGGAACCATAAGCCCAAAATAAACATCCCCATTGACCATAATCCATTGTGACTTCCCTCCTCTACCAGAGGGAATTTCGTCACTGGCACAAGGGACTCTACAGGCAGATTGTTCCACGAATCATATCTTGTCTAGGCATGGTGAGCACTTAGGCAAATTTTTCCACCAATTAGACCCTTCTGGTGGAAAACAATAAGAGGGGGGGGGGACAGATTGTAAATCACTGTTTCAACTGGAGGAATCCAAACAACAAAGTTTTCCCCAAAGCCTCCTTTTGTTGTGGGAGTTGTAGATTAGCAAGATGTAAAGCTTTTGGGTGCCTTTGAGACTGAGTGTCATTATTTCTTTATTTTGTCTTCTTGGCTTGCATGTGCCTCCATTTCAGTTCCCTACACAACAACTTCTTAGAAAATAGACACGGTCTATTGGAAGTCTGTGTCACCTGTTCTTCTTACATGTCCTGCCTACTGGAGTTGGGTTGCTGTGAACATTGTTTCAGTGCTGGAGATCGGTCTACACTCCAGGATCTCATAGTTTTTAATCTGGTCTTGCCATCTGGTGTTTAATATGGTTGTAGGTGAAGTTGGTGAAACTGCTCTAGAAGCTGGATTTGTCTTCTGTAAGAAGTGAAAGGTCTCGCAGCCATTTGAGAGACTGGACACCACAACAGCCCTGTAGATCTTGAACTTGGTATGCATATCGATTCCCCTTTGTCATTATAATCTCTTTTTTACCTGCTGAAAACCGTTGGCCATTTTTAATTTCCTTTCCACTGCCTGCATATATCCGTGCACCATTAGACTGCCTAGGTAACAGAAGTTGGTGACAGTTTTCAGTTTTGTGTTATGTTGTATGTAGGATTTCTCAGATATGAGCTGGTATATTATTTCCCTTCTCTTTAGGCATATTGCCTGTCAGTGATGTTCTGCTGAATCTGAAGGGTGATTCATAATAATTTGCATTTCCTCTTGTAAGTGGGCCCCTTCAGAGCATAGTCATCTGCATAAAGAAGTTCTAAAGACTTTTGAAGAATTTCCAGTTAATTGGCAGCCTATTTGAACTCTAGCTTGCCAGGTGCCTTGTTTCGTCCTTGAGCACAGTTGCATAGAACAGATTGAAAAGGACCACACCTACCACATGGGCCTGTTTCCCTCCGGTAGTCCCCTCTGGTCAGATGCAGCACTTGCAATTTTGACTCTGCCAACCATTCCATCATGATGTAGCTTGAGGATTTGGGGGTCCGACCTGATTAACTTGTATCTACCTCAGTGCTTGGAGCAGTTCTTGGAACATAGTGTTTAACAAATACCAGAAAAAAAAATTTCTAAGGTCAGCTGAATTAACTCAGTGATTTCCAAAGTCTTGGTCCATTGATGCACACAGTATAGAGACCTTGGTGGTTCACTCTGGACTTTCCCTTTATCTGTCACACTGGAAAAGGGCAGAAGAGAAAATAGCACCAGGCATTGAAAACATTAAACAAGATAAAACAACCAAGTTGAGGCATTCTCTGGACATATCATGGCCAGTAATGTGGGTCATGTTTTGACCTTTATAGTCACACCCACCTTCATGGGTGAATTTCACCATCATGGCGTCATCTTCGAATACAAAGGACAGCTATTTATAATGCAGTGTTCTGCACAAGTAGGTGCTTAATAAATATTATCAATGGATTGCATTGAAATCTCCCATTATTCTGAGCTTGACAGTTTGAAGTCGATCTTATGAGGCCCTCCAGATCGTAATAGAATTCTTCTTTCTTTCACTGCTATTTGTCATTATTGGGGCATGTGGCCAAAAGAGAAATCTTGAGATCTGGGCTTCTAGATTATTCAAAAGAAATTTTCTCAGGGCGTGCTGCCAGCAAATGTCACCTAGAGTGAGGCTGGACCATCACTTGTCTGACTCTGTTCTGGAAAGTATTTCAGAAGTCCCTGAAAGCCCTAATACCCCAATAACGTAATTGCAACAAGAGCAAACCTAGAAAAATGAAATCATGTAAACGTTATCTGTAGAAAGAGCTGACAGGAGGCTTCTGAATCAGCCAGTGGGATTAATGATTGGAAGGTAGCGGAGACTGACTGGTTGCAAAATTTCTGGCTTAGGAAGTTCATGACAATATATGCAGCTGTTCCAAGATGCTTCATGAAATATTTCCTGGGCCAGAAGGCCTGATCTCATGACCTCTGGAAATGGCTTTCTTTTGCCAAAAGATAAAAATACTTCAAATCCAGTGATGATACCATCTACAAGCTAATGAAATACATTTTATAGGCGATTTATTTGCATCTACTCTGACTCTGCTCCTGGTTATGGCTTTTAGATAAAACAGGAGGATCTATGTTGAATCATAAAGCATTTGTTCTGCAACATTTCTGCTTGCTCTGATTATCTTGTATCTATCCCAGGGTTTAGTGCAGTGCTTGGCCCATAGAAAGCACTGAACAAATACCATTAAAAAAAGCAATGTGCAGCTCTAGGCCAGTGTTCAAGCATTGCTTCAAAAGCTGATGAAGATGATATGCAAATACAGTTTGGTTTGGAGGAATGCAAGCCGATGCAAATGGTGACAGTTTATCAATCGATCAATGGTATTTATTGAGTACTTACTGCAGAGCCTTATAGTAAGTGCTTGGGAGAGTACAACAGAGTTGGTAGACGTGTTTCTGCCCACAAGGAGTTTAGGGTCTACAGGGGGAGGCAGACATTAATGCTGTGGTGGCTAGGTTCACTGTCAGTAGAGAGCAAATTATTGAGGGCTAACTGCACGAGGAAGTCTACAGATTCTTGGACTTCCTACCAAGAGAGTTATCAACTCCAAAACAAAAGAGCTAAAGAAAATATTCATTGTCCTTCCTCAGTGAAGGACATCACAAAGGCGATGGATGCATTTGCTATACCAGATCTACTGCAGTCATTCGAGATTGTGACATGATCCAGTATAGGTCTAGAGGTCTTACATGGGTTAACATCAGAGTGTTAATATCAGGTGTCTTTTGGGCTTCTTAATGGTATGTGAAGTGCATACTATGTGTTAAGCACTGTACTACCTGCTGGTGTAAATACAAGATCATCAGTTTGGATAGAGTCCCTGTCCCTGTTATGCATCAATTTCTAGAGGATCAGTGACTCTACAGTATTAAGGCAGGGGGCAGAGTAATTAGCATTGACAATCTGTATTATAGTGATAATGGTATTTATTATGAGTTCAATATTTGCCAACACTGTACTAAGCACTGAGATAAACACATAATAATGAGAACAAACTGAGTTCCTTTCCCATATGGGGATCAAAATCTAAGAGGGAAGGAGAACAGGTATTCTACCCTGATTTAACAGATGAGGAAACTGAGACACACAGAGGTGAAGTGAGTGCCCAAAGTCACAGTGCAGGCAAATGGAGAAGCCGGGACTAGAACTCCAGTTTCCTGACTCCTAATCCCTTGCTCTTTCCACTAATTCACACTTCTTCTCTCCCTTCCCCCAGCCAGCAGTAAGGGACACCATTGGTGGTAAACTATTATTGATAATAATAATAATATAAAAACAATAATTATAGCATGTGTTAAGTGCTTACTAAGTGTCAAGCACTGGGAAAGGTGCAAAATAATCAGGAAACACCAAGCTCCTCCATAGACTGTAAATTCCCCTTTAAACTTCAAGCTTCTTGCGAGCAGGGAACATCTCCACCAATTTTTTTACGGTATTTGTTAAGCGCTTACTATGTGCCAAGAACTGTTCTAAGTGCTGGGGTGTATACAAGGTAATCAGGTTGTCCCACGTGGGGCTCACAGTCTTAATCCCCATTTTCCAGATGAGGTATCTGAGGCACAGAGAAGTTAAGCAATTTGTCCAAAGTCACACAGCTGGAAAGTGGCGGGGCCAGGGTTAAAACCACTACCTCTAACTCTTAAACCCGTGCTCTTGCCACTAAGCCATGCTGTTTCTCTGTCATATAGTGCTCTCCCAAGCACATAGTATAGTGCTCAGTATTCATTCATTCATTCATTCAATAGTATTTATTGAGCGCTTACTATGTGCAGAGCACTGTACTAAGCGCTTGGGATGAACAAGTCGGCAACAGATAGAGACAGTCCCTGCCGTTTGACGGGCTTACAGTCTAATCGGGGGAGACGGACAGACAAGAACAATGGCACTAAACAGCGTCAAGGGGAAGAACATCTCGTAAAAACAATGGCAACTAAATAGAATCGAGGCGATGTACAATTCATTAACAAAATAAATAGGGTAACGAAAATATATACAGTTGAGCGGACGGGTACAGTGCTGTGGGGATGGGAAGGGAGAGGTGGAGGAGCAGAGGGAAAAGGGGAAAATGAGGCTTTAGCTGCGGAGAGGTAAAGGGGGGATGGCAGAGGGAGTAGAGGGGGAAGAGGAGCTCAGTCTGGGAAGGCCTCTTGGAGGAGGTGATTTTTAAGTAAGTATATAATAAACACTCAAATAACATCTGTCAACTGACTGATTGATTAATATGGCTTTCAATTGTGCCTGATTTATTTCCAGAGAGTAGTTTAGATACTGACACATCTATCTCAATAGTCAATATCCATGTATCTTTACAATTCTTATGGTAAAAATGCATTCATTAATGTAAGAGCTTTTTATTTACACTTGCTTATTCCCCTGTGAAAAATTTACCATTTTGTGGAAATTTTCCAAACCATTGGGCAATTTTTGAGTTTTGAGAATCCAGAAACATAAACTTTTCTTATTCGATCCTCTGAAAACGCTTCATGAATCACTCCTAAGCACTCCGTGAAAAACCGTCGTATTTTGCCAATGCCTAATTTTCTGTGAGTGCTCTCTGTCTGTATTCAAATTCACATTTTGAATTTTACAAGAAAATTAGACATTGATCTTGCTGACTGCACACAAGCCAATCCCGATTATGCTTCAGGTCTCTTTGGTTCTGCAGTCATTTGTTTTTTACAGTCTTCTCTTTCCTCGCCCTTTTGTTCCTGGTCCAAATTTAAATATAAACTCATGAAATGAGAGTTTTAATGTCTTTAGGATTTAAGTCTAAAAATCCCAAACTCTGAAAAAATGGAGGGCTTTTTCTAATAGAAATACTTCTTTTTAAGTGCCTACTGTGTGACAAGCACTGTACTAAACACCATGAAAAAATACATGAGAATAAGACATGATCCCTGGCCCTTTACAGGCTCACAATCTAAGACTAACAAAGGGACTAGGGGTTAGCACGGAAGCAGCGTGGCTCAGTGGAAAGAGCCTGGGCTTCGGAGTCAGAGGTCATGGGTTCGACTCCTGGCTCTGCCACTTGTCAGCTGTGTGACTGTGGGCAAGTCACTTAACTTCTCTGTGCCTCAGTTACCTCATCTGTAAAATGGGGATTAACTGTGAGCCTCACGTGGGACAACCTGATTACCTTGTATCTACCCCAGCGCTTAGAACAGTGCTCTGCACATAGTAAGCGCTTAACAAATACCAACATTATCATTATTATTATTAGCCACAGACACATAAGGAAAGAGGAAACAATGAAAATGTAAAAAAATATATGACACAAGGATATCAATCAATATAAGAGCAATCAGGCACTGTGGCTATCCTCACTTTGTTGGATGGAGATGAATGGGCTGAGGGGAATCCTTTCCTCCCCTGCAGACCCCAGTGGTCCTTCAAAGGCTTTGTCTGGGACCAGAGATACATTAGGAGACATGTGATCTGATTTCTCCTCCTTACACATCTCTGATTTTATTGTGTTTAAAATGTTCAACACTGATAGGGTGGCTATTTGTCCTTTTTTATCCCAGACAAATGGCCAGTCTATTGAAGTGGTCCATCCCCTGTATGACTCCAGATGCCTGTATGTCTGGTATTTTTATTTTCAGCTCTTGCCCCTGAGTTCCACAGCTCATAAGTGGTAACCACGTTTACGAGGAACAGGGATGGGAGCCCAATAGTCCCGGAGCAAGATGGGGTACGGGGGTTCCCCTCAGAGATATGCTCTTGGTTCAGGCAGACTGCCGCCCAAGGTCGTGTATGACATCATTCCATTACTCCGTGTAGCGGGTGTAACATCATGCACCTCTGTGTGTCCGGAATCTGTAAGAGTGATCTCTGGCCATCCGAGCCACTGGGGATTCTGAACACTGAGCTAATGAGAGACCTTAAGGCTCAATGTTACTGCTGAGAATATTTTGGGCTTTGAGACTACCTGTCTCAACCAATGTGAGATGGTAATGTGGTTCAGTAGGCTAAGGAGTTAGAGAAATATCCCTGTTATTTTATGAAAATGATTCATTTAAACCATATTTTGTAGTTTGACATCTAGTGCAGTTTTACTTCTTATTCAAATAATGTTAAACATCTTAAGTTTGAACTTCCTTTTTTAAGCCTCCCAAACCACATGTGTCTGCTTCGACAACTACCCTGGGGAGGCATAGGGTGGGCTGAATGTTTGATCCACCTGGCTACCACTTGTAGGAAAGGCAGGACCCCCTCTCTTTCTGCTCTGAGGGGGGCAAGTTAATACCCACTTTGAATTTTCAAATCCTAGACACCTTTCTGAAAATGATGCTGCTGTAACTCATGCCACCTTCCAATGGACAAGCTAGCCCCTGTTTGCTACAACAATCCCATGAGATTATCTCAGTGTGACAGGGAGGTACCACCACAGTTTTGAATAAGCCCATCTGCTTCTAGAACATGCCAGCCACTCTCTGCTACTTCCTGTTTCGTCTCAGATACCATGAACAATTTCATCCGATTTCCATTTAGGAGCTACCCTCAGTGCAGTCATCCTAATTGTAAAAATTTTCTGAAACACCCCAAAGGAAACATCGAGGAAAGGGGAGCAAAGGGCAGCAAAGGGGAGGCCATATTAGAAACCACAGGATTGAGTTTGAGACACCCAAAACTCCTTGGTGGACATCAGAAACATCAGGCCTGTGAGAGGGATATATTTCTGAAGACTTAATGTTTTGGAGAAGAATTAAAGTTGACCTCTGCCAATCAAGGTAATTATGCTTTTATAGTCTTTCTTCTTCTGAGAAGTTCAAAACACACGTTTGCCATTAGGCAGTGGATTTTTCCCATGTTTCCATAAGGAAGCTGAGGATCAATATCATTACTCCCCCACTCCAGACACACACCCACACACACATTTAATCCAGTCCCCACCCCATGGGTTTAGTATAACTTTATTCTTCACGCAGGAACTCAAATGTGTCTCTCTCAGAGCAAGGACATTAAGGGGCAAGACATTTTCCTCTGATAACACTGGTTTTGCCCTGCTTCTGTACCAGGCAGGATAAATGCTAAATGCTGAGAGCCAGCCTAATCATAAGGATTCTGGAGTCCTGGGGACCGATATATTTTGGGAAGGCACTAACATGCTATTTCCGAGCTCATTCTAGGATCCCCAGTGTCAGCCTACTGGCCCGATTGATCGACAGAGAGTCTTTTCAATTTTCTCATCCTCCTCCATGCCCATCCCTCCCATCACTCCTCCGTACCTCTCCATTACCATTCTGAGGGAGCTTCAGATAGGGTGGAGGGGTTTGGAATCCAAGGCTGTCAACCCCACTGGACAGCAGCTGGCATGCAGCCCCTTAGGGGCACCCACTTGTGGCAAATGCACCCAGTGTTTATCATCCGTCCCACCAAGCCGAACTGCAGTGAAAAGTACCAGTCATCCAGCCCTCCTTTTGGTAGCTTCAAAATGAGGCTGCCAAGGTTTACATGGAGGGAACATACGGGATCTGTTAACTCTCTTGCTATTTTTTCCAAACTGCTGGGCAATTTGCCTCAAGCAGACATTTAGAAACATATTTTTGACTGACTGAGTGGTGGTTCAAGAGAGAGAGAGATTTTTACTCCCCACTGGCCTGTTTCAATCACTCAGTGGTATTTATTGAGCAGTTACTGTATGCTGAGCACAGGACTAAATGCTTGAGAGAATACACTAGAGTTAGTAGACAGGATCCCAGACCTCCAAGGAGCTTACAACATAGAGACAGCTACGGAAATAAATTCTGAGTAGCGGGAAGCAATAGTTTAAAGAGATATACTGGACTATAAACTCCTTGTGGGTAGGGAACTTGTCTGCCAACTCTGTTGTATTATACTCTCCCAAGCATTTAATACAGTGTTCAGCCCATAATAAGTGCTCAGTAAGTACCATTGATCAATAAGTGTCCCAGGGGGTGGGGGTGGGATTTGAGGAGAAGGTGGAAGAGGAAGGTTCAGGAAGAAGTGAAATTCAGGTTCCTCATGCTTGGCTGCTTAAGGACAAGGAGAGCTGTCTACAATTTATCTGCTGGATTACACTGCTGTATTTGAAAAAAGGCTCCCCACCGCTACCCCACCCCACCCCCTGTGTATGTTCAAAGCTCTGAGCCCAGTGCTTGTCCTGTCCCATCCTCTAGTTTGCTGATCTCTACCCACAATTCCCTTTGAAGTCAGACTCATCTTGCAGTTGGCTGCCTTCGGTAGAAGGCAGAACAAGATAAGAAATAGGTTGATTTCATGATTATCCGGTTCAAGTTATTCAGTTTACCTAGCTCATTTATTTGAAATGAAAGCCAGAAGATGTAAAATCATTAAGTTCATTGACCCTGTCTGATTATCATTACAAGATTTCTGGGCCTCCGTTTAAAAACAGAAGATGTTCCCCACACCCTCTCAGCCCTCCTGATACCCACAGATCACCCTCATAGTAGATGACTGAGATTTTCCTTCAACTTTACTCAGGCCACCATAGAAACTGAGATAATGTCCCTTTAAATGCGTGGCAAGGACCATATATGCATATTACCCACAAACCTCCCACGTCTGAATTCAGAAAAGAGCCACCTCCCTATGGTGTCTTTGAAATATTATCACTTCACACAATGAATACAACCTGAGCACAAAGCTAATTTTTATCTGAGCGGGGACTCCAGAATACGATAAGCAATGTTTAGTTCTGTATCACTCGTGTAACAGAGCCCGCAACAATAGAGGCACAACATTAGTTATTTCTAGTGACAATATTAGGACTGTAATGAGAACAGAATGGCATAGCATATTCATTCTCCTGACAGGTATTGCAATAAGAATGGGAAAGGACAAAAAATTAATCTATTCTTCCTTTGCCAAATGGGAAATAGATCTAGCGAGGGCAATTCCGGAAGCAGAATTGGAAAAAAAAGTGTATATGGATCAGAAATGCCGTCGGTCCTGCTCAGTTGGGAAACTCATGTCAAGCTCCGAGTAAGAATCCGTTTCATTTCCTGTCATCCACCCAAGCTGTAAAATCCCCCTGCCATAGAAAGTTATCTCCTTGAGGAATACGCCTCGGGGAAGCAGCGAGGTCTAGTGGGAAGAGCATGGGCCTGGGCATCAGAGGACCTGGGTTTTAATCCCGGCACTGCCATTTGTCTCTGGACTTTAGTTCCCTCATCTGCAAAGCAATAATGATAATGATGATGATGGCATTTGTTAAGCACTTACTATGTGTCAAGCTCTGTCCTAAGTGCTCAGGTAGATATAAACTAACCAGGTTGGATACAGTCCCACCTCTCACCTGGGACTCACTGTCTTACTCCCCATTTTACAGATGAGATATCTGAGGCACAGAAAAGTGACTTGCCCTAGTCACACAGCAGACAAGTGGCAGAGCTGGGATTAGAACCCAGGTTCTTCGGACTCCCAGGTCCGTGCTCTCTCCACTAGGCCATGCTGCTTCCCCAGCAAAATGGAGATTCAATACCTGTTCTCCCTACTACTTAGTCTGTGAGCCCCATGTGGGACCTGGTGATCTTGTATCTACCCCAACACTTAGTACAATGCTTGGCACATGGTAAGCACTTAACTAATACCACAATTATTATTATTATTATTCATTCAATTGTATTTATTGAGCCCTTACTGGGTGCAGAACACCTACTAAGCGCTTGGAAAGTACAATTCAGCAATAAAGAGAGAAAACCTCTGCCCACAACAGGTTTACAGTCTAGAAGATTAATATTACTATTATTATTGTTATTAACTCCCTCATCAATACTGTACTCATTACTCAACTCACCAACTCTGGACTATCACTCTCTAACTTCAATCTCCTAACCTGCCTTCTCTCACCCCTTCCCCGATAAAACTGATCTATGATCTCGATACCCTCACCATGCAGTCCAGATCATCATGCCCCATTTGAATTCCATACCCAACATTCCCTCTCTTGATGCATAAGTCCACACCCTCAACCATAACCCTCTCCAACAAACCCAATTACCCTGTCTCACTGGCTTCCCATTAATTTCACAACACCTGTCCCCAGCCCCGTATGAACTCCCCAGTACAATCTTCCTGTGGAGTGTTGTTGGTGGAAACCCAGGAACCAGACCGACTCTGGCCACTTGGAATTCATCTTCATCTGCTATAACTCTATCTCAGCAGAATTACTTTCACTCCCTCGTCAGCTCCTCTACCCACTGCCCCCTCTAACTATTCCAGACACTTAACACACTTCCAAACTCCCAGTATCCCCACCTTCCCCTATCTCTCATTCCAATGACCTTGTGAACTACTTTGTGGGCAAAATTGAAACCTTCAGGCATGACCTCCTCAGAATCGTTTTAGGTGTCCAGCTCTCTCTCATTCCCATATCCACTCATCTTTCTGGCCATACCTCAAGAGTTGAACTCCTGTCTACTTTCAAAATTTAACACCTCCACCTGTGTTTCCCACCTCATCTTTTCTCACTTTCAAAAACAACTTGCCCTTATTTTTCCCTCCCTGACTGTCATTTTTAAACCACTCACTATTTAATTGCTCCTTCCCCTCTACCATCAAACATGCTCATGCCTCACCCCTCAAAAAAAAAAAACAAAAAACCAAACCTTCTTTGGACCCCACTGCAATATCCAGTAACCATCTCATGTCTCTCCTCCCATTTCTGTTGGATCTTCTTAAACCAGCTGCAAACAACCACTGCCTCTGCATCCTCTCCTCCAACTCCTATTTTGACCCTCTGCATTCCAGTTCTGCCTCTTTCACCCCACTGACACTGCTTACTCCAAAATCAGCAGTGACTTCCTTCTTGTCAAATCTAACAGAATCTCTGTTATCCTACTCCACCTCAACATCTTGGCTGCTTTTGACACTGTGGACCACACCCTTCTCCTGGAAACCTTATCTAACTTTGGGCTTCCTGAAACAGTCCTCCCCTGGACCTACCTCTATTTCTTTAGATCATCCTTCTCAGCCTCTTTCTCTGACTTCTTCAGGCTGCTACCCCTTAACTGTGGATGCCCTTCAAGACTCAGTTCTGGGCCCCATTCTATTCTCAATCTACACTCAATCCCACAGCTTCAATATCTCCTTTAAATGATGTGAAGTAAAACAAGGAACAGAGTAAGAGAAAGAAGGTAACCGTATTTAAATGAATGTGCACTGATCTGGGAATCACGAGATCCAGCATCTAGTCCCAGCTTTGCCCCTGACCTACTGTGTGACCTTGGGCAAGTCACTTGACCTCTCTGAGTCTCAGTTTCCTCCCCTGTAAAATGGTACTAATAGGAATAATCTCTCCCTATGTGTAGGGCCTTTGTAAAGGTACTACAAGTACTAAGCACTGGGGTAGATGCACGATAATCAGGTCAGACTCGATCCTTGTGGCACATGGGGCTTACAGTCTAATGGGGAGGGAGAAGAGGTATTGCATCCCCATTTTACAGATTAGGAAACTGAGGCAAAGAGAAGCTAAGTGACTTGCCCTAGGTTACACAGCTGGCAAGGTTACACAGCAGGCAAGTGGCAGAGCCGAGAATAGAACCCAGGTCTCTTGACTCCCAGCCCCACACTCTTTCCACCAGACCATGCTGCTCTCTAGGTTTAACCATTTTGCCTCAGAGAAGGAAGTACTGTAGATTAATGCCGGTTGACCAGGCATTCACTGATCTGCAATAGTTTGTCTGGAAAAAAGCCCAGCCCCACAGTATATATGCTTATATACTACTTCTTCTCTTAACTGCAACTTATTGTAATGTCTGTCTCTCCCTCAAGACTGTCTGCTCCTCCATGGCTGGGTTCATATCTACCAACTCTGTTGTACTGTACTCTCTCCCAAATGCTCGGTACATTGCTCTGCACACACTAAGTGCTCAATAAATACTACTGATTGATTGAGAAAGAGGGAGACAGAGAGAGAGATCGATCATGTTGAAGGATTATCAGAGGGATTGAATGTAAAATCATTAAGCTCATTATGGGCAGGGAACGTTTCTGCTAATTCTGTTGTATTCTCCCAAGTGCTTAGTACAGTGCTCTGCATATAGTAAGCACTCAATAAATTTGATTGATTGAAAAGAGCAGTGGTCCTTGGGTAGGGTTGATTTCATGCTGATTAAACAATGCTGTAGGCTTTGTGTTATTCCATTTGCCCTAACTTTGTCCTGGCCCTTCTGGCATTCAGTTACTGTTAAGAAACACCCGACTCCTCACTCCTGCTGCATCTCTCTCTCTTAGTCTCTACCCTTTGAGAGCTCTGAAGCTTGCTGGCTGAACTGGACCTGGCTAAGGGCCACAGGCAGCCTTAGCTTATAGGTTGGCTAATGAGACAATGCACTCCATTGTTTTCATGAGAGAGATGAAATGTTTCACTGGGAGATTGCCAGTCAGGTGACTGATTCCCTCAGTTCAAACAGTCTTTTTCCCTGAAAGGTTTTCCCAGAACAGTCTCCAGTAGCCAGAAAGCAATCTTAGACCCAGTAACTGTCCCTTTCTGAAATGTTGTGTGATTTTCCACCTAGAGGACACTTAATAGGAAGCCATATCATCCTTGGGAAATTAGCATTCATTGTTCTCCCTGATTATTGGTTCACTGCCTTCCTTCTCCATCATCATCATCAGTACTGCTTGATCACCTACTGCTCACGTCCTCCTTCTGGCCTGAAAATCCCTCCCCCTTCATGTCCAACAGCCCATCACTCTCTCCACCTTCAAAACCCTCCTAAAAATCAGTTTTCCAAGAGGCCTTCCCTAAATCCTCATTTCCCCTACCTGCCCTCCTCTCTGTGTCAATTATGCAGTTGACTGTGTATTCCTTAAGTACTTTGGTGCTCACCCCAGCCCTACAGCACCTATTTACATTTCTTAACACTCTACAATTTTATTTTATTTATTTATATTGATGTCTCCCTCCCGCCGCCCGCCCCCCCACCCCAAGACTGTGAGCTCATTGTGGGCCGGGATCATCTCTCTCTATTGCTGCATTCTGCTTTCCAAGCACTTAGTACAGTGCTCTGCATAGAGTAAGTGCTCAATAAATACAATTGAATAAATGAATGAACAAAAACCATTCCCCCTATCTGTAATATGTCTTAAAGTCTGTCTCCCCTGCAGACTGTCAGCTCCTAGTGGAAGGAATCATGTCTACCAGCTCTGTTGTACTGGACTTACAAGCACTTAGTCCAATAAGTAAGGGTTCAATAAATGCCACTGATTGACTGATTGACTGATAGTGCATGTAGATCTCTGTAGCAGGAGCTGAGAGACATACAAAGCAGTAAAATCAATTAATTCCTGGAATTTATTGAGTGATTGAATGCTTACTGTGTGCAGAACACTGGATGAAGTACTCTGGAGAGTACAACAGAGTTGGTAAACATGTTTCTTGCTCTCAGGAGGCTTGCCAAGCCCCACAGCATTTATGTCCATATCTGTAATTTATATATATTAATGTCTGTCTCCCCCTCTAGACTGTAAGCTCACTGTGGGCAGGGAATGCATCTGTTTATTGTTATATTGTCCTCTCCCAAGAGCTAGTACAGTGCTCTGTACGCAGCAAGTGCTTAATAAAATACAATTGAATGAATGAATGTACTATAGAGGGGTTAAATGGAAAAGACCCATTCACCCCAGTTTACACATAGAGCTGGGGTTGAGTAGCAGAGTGGCCTAGTGGACAGAGCATGGGATTGGAAGTCAGGAGACCTGGGTTCTAATCCCAGCTCTGCCACTTGCCTACTGGGTGATCTTGGCCAATTGCTTAACTTCTCAGGGCCTCAGTTTCCTCACCGTAAAATGGGAATTAAAGACCCATTCTCCCTCCCACTTTGACCGTGATCCCCACGTGGGACAGGGACTGTGCCTGACCTGATTGTCTTGTATCACCTCCAGCTCATAGTATAACGCTGGGCACATTCATTCATTCATTCATTCACTCATATTTATTGAGCACTTTCTGTGTGCAGAGCACTGTACTAAGCGCTTGAAAAGTACAATTCAGCAACAAATCCCTGCCAGAAAGTGCTTAACAGATGCCACAATTACTATTATTATTATCATTGCTGTTATTATTAGATGAGAAAACATTTTTACTATGTTTAGAATCTAGTCCAGCCTCCATGGTTTAAGAGTTTGGAACTCCCCGATGACCAAATTAGTTTATTCCCAGTGTATAGTGATTCCTTTGTTCAGATGACTAGCAGCAACAAAGTCCAAACCAGAGCCCCAGTTTCCCTTCCAACATATGTAGGATAGAAGCGGAGATGAAACACACAGCAGCCAAATGCACCTGGGATTCTCTCAAACTCCACAGCAGAGTTCGCACGGTGGCTGAAAGCTCTCTCGGTTCTGTTTCCAACAGCGACACAAACCCTGCCCCCTGGACTTCCAGGCTGGTATGAAAGGTTTGATGAATTCAAAATACCCAACTCAGCTGGCTCCAGCCCTTTTCAGGGGCCCACCCAGGTGCTGCTCTTGGTGAGATGAGAAAAATGAGCTGGAGAGCAGCTGTGTGAAGTTTGGGGACCCTTCCTCTCCCTGGATGAGGGTTGCTAAAAAGAAAAATAAATAAAATATCCAGGTCTGTTCATTGGATTGGCAGAGAAGCCCCAGCTCTGCTTCAGAGGCGACTGCATTAAGGAATGTTGTGGTTTGGGGGAATCAGTTCTCCAGGCTCCTGCACAACACACACCTTATTTTGAAAATGATCAGCCTCATACATTTTCATAAGATGGGTCCCGAAAAGAGAGCCTTTCTTTCAAGCCTCCTTTCACTAACACTGTTTCTGCCAGCTTCCTGTCCGGCTCACAATCAAAGAGAGCAGGGCAGGTGGGGGAAGTAGTGGATCTGCATGACATACATTAAAGGGAATGGCTGACAGAACCCTCCCACCCCAGTCTTCCATTGCTATCCTTCAGGGGCATCAATAAAGCCCACAGTCATGATCACTGAGCAGAATTATTCTCACCTGGCCTGGAGTTAGGGAGGCAGAGGCAGAGGCAGACAGAGGGAGAAGCAGAAAAGGACAGGCCCAGGGGAGAGAAGTCCTCCCTAGGAAGAGGGGGTCGGGGGACAGGGAGGAGAAGTCATCAACATCATGACTGAAAGCTGAAGGCAGCTACGATGGCCGCGATGGCCTACAGCGGTAGCCGGAGAAGCGGATTTGACTGGTCCCTCCCCCCTGCTACCTGGCTTCACGCTGGGCTCCTTTCTCAGCTCCCAGGGCAGTGGTGGTGCAGATGGCAGTAAGTGTAACCTCCCTTCTGATGCAGATGGCAGTAAGTGTAACCTCCCTTCTGACCCTCCCCTGATGGGATGCAAGAAGCAGAGCAGCAGCAGGAGCAGGGAAGAATAACACCTGTGGCTGTCACTGTGGTTACCCCTGTCATCCATCAATAGCATTTACCAAGCAACTACTGAGGGCTGAGCATTGTAAAGAGCTTGGGAGAATAAAAGAGAAGACACAATCTGAGCTCCCAAAGGAGCTTACTTCACAACCATTCCACACAACAAGATAGGGCCTTTGTGTGTGCACAAGGCAGCCAAGGTTGTGTCCCCCTCATTGGCCTTTTCCCATCCCGAGACACACTCCTCTGTGAACTCCATCTTCAGCGCTACCTTCATCCTTCATCATATACAAAGGACAACTAAATAGATACACCACAGTCATGCGGTTGGCCCATTTTTCCGAAATCTGAAAGGAACCATTCTCCCTTCTTCACCAAGTCCACCTTCCCCTTCCTCCAGACAATTCCCTCTTCTCCCTGCTCCACTCACCCCACATCCCCCTCCTCCCCTGCAACCCCACACACACCATCCAGTGAAATATGAAAGGCTCTTGGAAAAGATGGGATTTCAGGAGCTGTTTTGTTGGATGGGGAGGGAGAGAATTGGGTCATCTGGGAGTAAGAAGGTGCCCCAGGCAGAGGTGACCTTTGTATTCATTCTCTCAACTTTCAAAATCTTATTAAAATCATATCTCCTCCAAAAAGCCTTCCTCAATTGAGACCTCTTTTCCCCAACCAAGTCCTTCTCCCTTCTGCATCATTTCAGCACTTGGATCTGAAGCTTTTGGATACACGGAATTCACCCCACCCTCAGCCCCACAGGACTCGTGTCTATATCCGTAGTGATGTATTTATATTAGCATCTGTCTCCACCTCCAGACAGATTATTGTTTGAAGAAGACACCACTGAGCATGTGACTAAAAAGACCAATGTGGAACCCACAGTCTTGGCCACACTGGGCACGCTGAAAGAGTGTGTTGTGCTGCCTGTTGTATTGTGTTGTCCGGCTGTGATGAATGTTCCTGTGGGCAGAGGTCGTGTCTTTTTCCCTTTTGCTCTCCCAAGCTCTTAGAACAGTGCTCTGCACACCACAGCATGTCCTCAATAAATGCTCTGGATTGATCGATCGAGGCTGAAGTGAGTCAGTTTGCCAGGGAATAGGGAGGAGGAGGGATAAAGCTGCCTGCTAAAGAGAGAAGATGCAATGAAGGAGTCTGCGGTGGTCTTGGGGAAGGTCTGAAAACGGAGGCTGGGATCTTAATTTCCTATTCAACTGGACAGTAACAGAACAAATTCATCCCAGGGGAGGCTCTGCACTAAGATTTTGTCTGTCCGTGTATCGATTAAATGCCATACGGCTTTAGGTCGCATAGTTATTACCCCTCTTAAAGGCTTGGATCACACTGAAAGGAGATGAGGGCTTTTTGGAGGAAATACCTCTCAGGAGATATTGAAACAGAGTATTGTTGTTGGCTTGAGTTAATAATTAATAACAAAACTAAGGGTATCTCTTCAGCACTTACTTTGTGCCAAGCCCGCTGAGGTAGATGGGAAAAAAAAATGGGATTGCATACCATCCCTGACCCACCTGGAACTCACAATCTAAGAGTTAGGGAGAGAAGGTATCTTATCGCTATTTTCAGAAGAGGAAACGAGGCACTGAGAGGTTAAGTAGTCATATTTAAGAGTAGCAACAGGAATATGGGAATGGAATTTATTAAACACTGCCCTAAGAGGTTGGGCAAGCACAGCAGAGGCCAACCCCACATTCCCTGCCCATAAGGAGTTTATCACAAAATGGGGGAAGCAAAAAAATACTATTTACAAATGGGCAAGTTATGGGCAGGGAATATGTCAGCTAATTCTGTTATATTGTACTCTCCCAAGAGTTTAGCAGAGTGCTCTGCACATAGTAAACACTCAATAAATATGGTTGATTGATTGATAGGCTACCGACTCCATTGGTTTGTACTCTCCCCAATGCCCACTGTGGGCAGGGATTGTCTCTTTTTGTTGCTGAGTTGTACTTCCCAAGCACTTAGTACAGGGCTCTGCACAGAGTAAATGCTCAATTTACTGATTGAAATTGATGGGAGCAAAAGGAAGAGCACGTATCAGAGAGGGATTCATTCATTCTTTCAATCATATTTATTGAGCGCTTACTGTGTGCAGAGCACTGTACCAAGTGCTTGGGAAGTATAATTCAGCAACAGAGACAATCCCTGCCCACAGTGGGCTCACAGTCTAGAAGGGGAGAGGCAGACATCAGAAGAAGTAAAAAGGCATCAGTAGCATCATTACAAATAAATATAATTTTAGATATATACACATCATTAATAAAAATAAATAGAATTATAATTATAAATATGTACATATATACACAAGTGCTGTGGGGCTGGGGGTAGAGCAAAGGGAGAGAGTCGGGGTGATGGGCAGGGGAGGGGGAGAAGAGGAAGAGGGGGGCTTGTCTGGGAAGGCCTCCTGGAGGAGGTGAACTTTCAGTAGGGCTTTGAAGTGGGGAAGTGTGCTAGTTTGGTGGATTTGAGGAGGGAGGGTATTTCAGGCCAGAGGTAGGATGTGGGCCAGGGGTCGACGGTGGGACAGGCGAGAACGAGGCAGAGTGAGGAGGTTAGCATCAGAGGAGCGGAGTGTGTTGGTAGGGCTCTAGAAGGAGAGAAGGGAGGTGAGGTGGGGGGAGGCAAGATGATGGAGAGCTTTGAAGCTGATAGTGAGCAGTTTTTGCTTGATATGGAGGTTGAGAGGCAACCACTGGAGATTTTTGAGGAGGGGGTTGTTGACATGCCCTGAATGCTTCTGTAGAAAGCCCGTGCTTTTGACACATAGTAATCACTTAATAATTGCCATAATGACTGAAGTGGAAATACTAAGGGTCTCTGAGTCAGAGGATCTGGGTTCTAATTTCAGCTATGCCCTTTGTCTGCTGTGTGACCTTAGGCAAGTCACTTAAATCCATAATTTATTTATATTAACATCTGTCTCTTCCTCTAGACTGTCAGCTCGTTATGGACAAGGAATGTGTCTACCAACTCTTGTTGCATTATACGCTCTCAAATGCTTGGCACAGTGCTCTGCACAAAGTAAATGCTCAATAAATACCATTGATTGATTGATTGATTGCTTAATTTCTCTGGGTCTCCGTTTCCTCATCTCTAAAGTGGGGACCTAAATATGTTTTTCTCCCTTCTAGGTAGACTGTAAGCCTCACGTGGGACATGGACTGTGTTCAACCTGCTTATCTTATATCTACACCAGCGCTTAGTACAGTGCCTGGCACATAGTGAACACTTAACAAATACAATGGTGATAATGATGATGATAAATACTATTATTATACTTTAAACCCAAGGTGGCAGGAGCCCATTCAGACGTTCTGTGATTTCTGTGGACTAGATCTGTGCCCTGGGGAAGGTTTGGAAACCAGCTGGGGGAAAGGGAAGAATTTGGCCAGGAATCTCAAAATAGTTTGAGCCCAAAATGCGGTCCCACTGCCATTATTTCTGCATTATGCCATTGCAAGAAACATATGGATAATAACCCCAAGACCCACTTTTTCCAGAAGAACCAGACTCAAGCAATTACTCAATAGGATTGGTTGCAGTGCCCAGAGAAATTCACCAAGATCTCAGAATTATTCTATGGAGGGACGGTGTATTGTCCAATTCATTTTCCACAATTAATGGTGGAAAATTGGATGGAGTAAATGCATCTGGTTTCGTTCAGTACAATTTCCAATTTAATGTACTTGAAATTGCAAAACAGAACCTAAGAGCTAGGGTTACATTATAGTCCTTATCTTCCTGTAAACTCCAGTCTCCAAGGACTGAAAGTTTGAAAATTCTCAAGTCATTCAAGTACCCCATCCCCCTGCATAGATTCTCAATTGTGAATTTTCAGGGTCAAAGCTTGTCCATTGAACACGAGGGTGATGCTCTCATCGTCATTACATCTTGATTATTATATTACACTCTCACTTATGGTTGTCACATTGACCCCTTCCTCATGCTGTTCCCCCTGCCTGGAACACCATCCCCCTTCAAATCTACCAGACCACAGCTCTCCCTCTCCTAAAGTCCCTCCTAAAATCCCACCTTCTCAAGGATTCTTATTCCAGCAGCCACTCTTAGCACCTACGAATCTGCAACCTCAACACTTATGTAGTGTGTCCTTGTGGAAAGAGCACAGGCCTGGGAGTCAGAGGACCTGGGTTCTAATTCCGGCTCCTCCATGCACCTGCTATGTGACCTTAGGCAAGTCACTTAACTTCTCTATGCCTCGGTTACCTCATCTTTAAAATGGGGATTAAGACTGTGATACTCATGTGGGATATGGACTGTGTACCACCGGATTATCTTGTATCTACCCCAGAATTTAGTACAGTGCCTGGCGAGAAGCAGCATGGCTCAGTGGAAAGAGCCCGGGCTTGGGAGTCAGAGGTCATGAGTTCAAATCCTGGCTCTGCCACTTGTCAGCTGTGTGACTTTGGGCAAGTCACTTACTTCTCTGTGCCTGTTACCTCATCTGTAAAATGGGGATTAAGACTGTGAGCCCCATGTGGGACAACCTGATCACCTCATAACCCCCCAGTGCTTAGAACAGTGCTTTGCATATAGTAAGTGCTTAACAAATACCACCATTATTATTATAGTAAGCTCTTAACAAATACCATTTTAAAAAATCTGTAAAACAGGGATACAATACCTGTTCTCCCTCCTACTTAGACTGCGAGCCCCCTATGGGACCTTATCTTGCATATACCCCAGTGCTTTGCACATAGTAAGCTTTTAGCAAATACCACAATATTATTATTGTTATCCTTATTACTATTATTATTCATACTAATGTCTCAGTTGGTAGTATGCTACTTGTTTATTCACTTGTTTGTTCATCTTTTTCATCTTCTATATTTTTGCTATCATTTATTTCATCTTTCTTCCTCCACCTCTATTTGTAAATCATTTTTCTGCATACAATAATAATGACATTTGTTAATCATTATCATCATTATTATATGCAGAAAAATGTTTTACAAATAGAGGTGGAGGAGGAAAGATGTACTAAGTGATAACAAAAATATAGAAGATGAAAAAGATGAACAAACAAGTGAATACTTAATAATAATGTTGGTATTTGTTAAGCGCTTACTATGTGCCGAGCACTGTTCTAAGCGCTGGGGTAGACATAGGGGAATCAGGTTGTCCCACGTGGGGCTCACAGTCTTAATCCCCATTTTACAGATGAGGGAACTGAGGCCCAGAGAAGTTAAGTGACTTGCCCACAGTCACACAGCCGACAAGTGGCAGAGCTGGGATTCGAACTCATGAGCCCTGACTCCAAAGCCCATGCTCTTTCCACTGAGCCACGCTGCTTCTGGCAATACTTACTACGTGCCAGGCATTATACTAAGCGCTAGGGTGGATACAAGCAAATGGAGCTCACAGTCTTAATCCCCATTCTACAGATGAGGTAAATGAGGCCCAGAGAAGTGAAGTGACTTGCTGAAGGTCACACAGTAGTCAAGTGGTGGAGTTGGGATTAGATACCAGGTCCTTTTGACTCCCAGGGCCGTGCTCTATCCACTACGCAATTCTGATTTATGATTTCCATTCCGGTGCATTTCCTATTCTATGAATACTACCTGTCCTTAGTTGTGGTGTCCTGTGCTAAGACATTAACCTTATCAACAGACTGAAAAAAAAGTACCTCCATATTTGTCAGAATTATTGATTAATAATTCAATCAATCATTCTACTGTTCCAAGCATTCTGGAGAGTACAGCAGACTTACTGGATGTGATCCCTGCCCTCAAGAACCTTACAGTCTAGCAAAATGTTTTCAGCCTCCTTTTTAGATTAGGTGCTCATATGGGTCAGGGGCTGTGATTATATTTTTCCCTCTCAGAGTCACACCTGGAGAGTTTCCAGTCCTCTACCAGTCTCGGCTATGGGAGGGAGAGTCAAGCAGAGGCCTACCCGTTCCATTCCTAGCTTGGCCAGTGGCTAGAGAGTGGAAGGCAATCTGCTACAAGTCAAAACTCACCCGTGCTGGGCAGCAGCAGCATGGGAGAGAGTTGAGGGTGGAGACTCAAGTTGACTGTGTGGAAGGAGGCGATGGTAAATCACTTCTGTATTTTTATCAAGAAAACTCTGTGGATACACTACCAGAACAATTGCAGATGGAGAGTAGGGCATTCTGGGAGAGATGTGCCCGTGGTGTCACTATGGGTGGAAAATGACTCAACGGCATAAGAGAAGACAAGCACAGTATTTAGCACAGTGGACCTGGCAATAGAATTTTGTCCTTTTTTGAAGAAGATATTCTCAACAGGGAAACTGCATCCAGGAGTATTGTTAGCAGGGGTTTGATAAATATAACTAACTACACAAATATCTGCCCCAGACAGTTGAGTCATTTAGCTGCCTAAGAAGCAGAGGTTACACTTGATCATCAATCAATCAGTCAATAATAATAATAATGGTATTTGTTAAGCACTTACTATGTGTCAAGCACTGTTCTAAGTGCTGGGGTAGATGAAACATAATCAGGTCGGACACAGTCCCTGTCCCACATGGGTCTCACAGTCTAGGAAGGAGGGAGCAGGATTTGATCCCCATTTTAATAATAATAATAATAATGTTGGTATTTGTTAAGTGCTTACTATGTGCCGAGCACTGTTCTAAGCGCTGGGGTAGACATAGGGGAATCAGGTTGTCCCATGTGGGGCTCACAGTCTTAATCCCCATTTTACAGATGAGGGAACTGAGGCACAGAGAAGTTAAGTGACTTGCCCACAGTCACACAGCCGACAAGTGGCAGAGCTGGGATTCGAACTCATGAGCCCTGACTCCAAAGCCCGTGCTCTTTCCACTGAGCCACGCTGCTTCTCTGTCATTTTATAGATGAGGTAACTGAGGCACTGAGAAGTGAAGTGACTTGCCCAAGGTCACATAACAGACAAGTGGTGGAGCCAGGATTAGAACCTACAACCTCTAGCTCCTTGCCCATGCTCTATCCACTATTCATTTATTCTTTCATTCATTCAATCATTTTTTGAGTGCTTACTGTGTGCAGAGCACTGTACTAAATGCTTGGAAAGTACGATACAGCAATAGAGACAATCCCTGCCCACAACGGGCTTACAGGTTGGGGGGAGAGACAGACATCAAAACAACTAAACAAGCATCAATATAAATAGAATTATAGATATATGCATATATACATAAGTGCTGTGGGGTGGGGATGGGGGGAAGAAAAAAGGGAGTGAGTTGAGGTGACTTGGAAGGGAGGGGGAGCTGAGGAAAAGGGCGCTTAGTCTGGGAAGGCTTCTTGGAGTAGATGCACCTTCAGTAGGACTTTGAAAGGGGGAAGAGTGATTGGCGGATATGAGGAGGAAGGGTGTTCCGGGCCAGAGGCAGGATGTGGGCCAGGCTTCTCCAACCCAAACATGAGTTGGTAAATGCAAATGTAAAAGAGCAATCATTGCACACCTCATATATAAAGTGATAGTGGTGGAGTAAGGCAGCATAAAATTCCTCATGTAGGTGTTGTGGGTAGCCAAAGCTGAAAATCTCAACACCACTCTCTGTACATTAATACTAACCTCAGTCGAGCGCTTATTAATTGAGCGCTTAGTGCAGTGCTCTGCACACCGTCTGTAGTCAGTAAATACCCATGGACTGCTAAGCATACATAAACAGGGTGGATTTGGTAAGGGGAAGCCAAAGAACTGGGAAACTTCTCGTTCCACTTGCCAAAAAATGGCTGCCAGCATGGGCGGAAAACATTCCCAGCCAGAACATACAGGACGAACACCTGGACATCAGAAAATGAGTCTTTCATCATGTCTTTCTTTAACGGTCCAGGCATTGTTGTTTCCATGGTTTCTCACTTTATATAGCTTAGGAACGATAGGAGCATCCTCCCAGAGAAAGACAGTCTGCTCTGTCCCGTATGATAATAGGAAGGGGCAAATGTGAACCACACGGAGTACTAGTAGCCATCTGACTCACCCGATTAAGAGGAATCTCACCTTTGCATGCATCATCCTGATCCCAACAGAACCCAGAGATGGGGAGACAGATTTCCTGTGAAGAAGACTATTCTTCCCACAGTTCATTTGAATTGAATGCTAAAGGCAGAGCTTTTAATCGAAAATGCCGGGAGTGAGCGCCATATTTGCTGGAAGGTGGAACTGCAAGGACCTAGACACATGTGGTTCCTCTTCTCTGGCAGGATCCTCAAGTCCCCTTTGCCCCCCAAAAATTAATTAAGGCATGTTCACCCCTCCCCATATCGCAGAAAGGAAGGAGGAAGAAGCGGAAGCAGCGTGGCTTAGTGGAAAGATGTTTGGGAGTCAGAGGTCGTGGGTTCCAATCCCGGCTCTGCCACTTATCAGTCGTGTGACTTTATGCAAGTCACTTCACTTTTCTGTTCCTCAGTTACTTCATCTGTAAAATGGGGATTAAGACTGTGAGCCCCACGCGGGACAACCTGATTACCTTGTATCTACCCCAGTGTTTAGAACAGTGCTTGGCACATAGTAGAGATGAGGAAACTCAGACACGGAGAAGTTAAGTGACTCACCCAAGATCACACAGAAGACAAGTGGCAGAGGCGGAAATAGAACTCATGACCTCTGACTCCCAGGCCCATGCTCTTTCCACTAGACTATAGTGCTTCCTATCTTCCCTCCATAGTCCCGTGAAAATGGGAGGCAAAAAGCTGGCCACATTGAATATTCACTGAACCCTAGTTAAGGCTTTGCTTAGTGTCTTTTTCCTTTCCTTGGCTGTGAAGATCACCTAGGGGAATACTTCTTTAAAAATGCCAAGACACACTTTTATTAGCCGAATGGAAGGATTTCAAGAGCAAATAAATTTCTTTGAAATTTTTAGTCTCACTGCAGAAATCCTATTTTAGATTATAAACTCCTAGAGGCTAAGAGCTGGCTCCGGTGTGATTTGTAAAGTGCTTAACATTCTGTCTCATAAGATAGGAGGTTGATGCTATGGGGATGATCGATTTTATTTTTAAAGCTCCATTCTTTTTGTACCCCCTGCCCTCCAAAAATCAGCAGTTACAAGTTAACTATTGATTCTACTTCTGAACTATTATTTGCCATTCCCCCCTTTACTAATGCTCAGAGAAGAATAAAGAACAGAAAAAAATAAAGAGGTGAATTCAGATTTGTAAATTGATCAAGTGCCAACTGCCTCCTGGAGAAAATGGCAGATCTTTGAATTTACAGTTTCATTTTCAAGTCCCCTTTTCCCCATCAGCAGTATTGTAAACAGTAATCATGTATTAATACCCACTGCTCACTCCTGCATGGGCCAAGACCAGCGCTCTTGTGGGAAACAAAAAAAAATTTTGATTCTGTTTCATACTGACTCAAAGGTTTACGGTTTCATTTTTAACTGAAGGAAAGAGGGAGTCACAGTTGATTTTTGATCAAAATGTTTCAAAATCAACTGTAAACTGAACCTGTGAAGACAGGGACTGTTGACTGTGTGGTTGTATCTGGGTCTTCTGAGTAGCCCTGAAGCCTACCAGCCTGATGCTACCACCACGAGGTGGTAAACTCCCCATTAGATTGAAACTTTTCTAGGCCAGGGATTATGTCTTTTACCTACTCACTGTGACTCACACTAATTTCTCTTGCTGTCAACTTCTCACTTGCACTCTCCCTCTTGCCTGGAATTTCCTTCTCTTTCGCATCCAACAGACCATGGCCCCCTCTATCTGTTGCCGAATTGTACATTCCAAGCGCTTAGTACAGTACTCTGCACATAGTAAGCGCTCAATAAATACTATTGAATGAAGAACTTCCTGAAATTGCATCTCCTCCAGAAAGCCTTCCCTGATTAATCTCTCATCTCCTGGCCCTATTTCCCTTCCCTCCCATCAGCTAAGCATTTGGGGTACTCATCCCCCAACCACAGCCAGCTGTAGTATTTACATATTGTTCAATTCTGTTGCTTTCCATACCTGCAATTTATTTTATTGTCTTTTTCTCCTGCTTGATTGCAAGTTTCTTGAGGATGAGGAGAGTATCTACCATCTCTACTGTACTCTCCCAAGCTATTAGCACAGTGCTCAGCACACTGTCAGCACTTAATAAATATGATTGATTGATTCTTTTGTATTTGCCCCTAGTACCTAGTGCAGTGCCCGAGGTGCAGAGGGGAGAGCGTAATTCTTATTGGTTCTTATTTCTGATAACAATATGCTTATCATTTCTTTTCTTCTGTTCTTTAACTCCTGGGAACAACCAAGGAAAGGCTCTGTTAATAACCTCTTCCAATGATCAGCTTTCCCTGATTCCACTGTTTGAGTAAACAGTTTCCTCCTGATATTATTGAAGGGACTCTTTCCTCTTCAAAGCATCTCAGGGTAGCAGCAGGTTTGAATGACTGGAAAAATTCCACCTTGCTGTATATCACTTGAGTGGATTGGTGAAGTCAGGGTCCTTAGGGTGAGCTCTGATGTAGAACTTCTTCATGATTCACTTATACCTACTCCAGAGTTTAAAACGGTGCTTGACTTAGAGTAGGGATTTAACAAATGCCATTGTCAACATCATCATCATCTTAATAGTGATATTTGTTAAGTGCTTGCTATGTGCAAGGCACTGTACTAAGCACTGGGGTGGATACAAGAGATCCACTGGGGTGGATACACGCTGCTTATAGAAGCAGCGTGGCTCTGTGGAAAGAACCCAGCTTTGGGAGTCAGAGGTCATGGGTTCAATTCCCAGCTCTGCCTCTTGTCAGCCGTGTGACTGTGGGCAAGTCACTTAACTTCTCTGTGCCTCAGTTACCTCATCTGTAAAATGGGGATTAACTGTGAGCCTCACCTGGGACAACCGGATTACCCTGTATCTACCCCAGCGCTTAGAACAGTGCTCTGCACGTAGTAAGCGCTTAACAAATACCAACATTATTATACAAACAAATTAGGTTGGACACAGTCTCTGTCCCACATGGGGCTCACAGTCTTAATTCCCATTTCATAAATGAGATAACTGAGGCCTAGAGTAGTGAAGTGACTTGCCTAAAGTTACACAGCAGACAAGTATTGAATCCAGGATTAGAACCCAGGATCGTCCAGTAGGCCATCCTGTAGGCCATGCTGCTTCATGCTGCATCATCATCATTATCGTCATCATCATGGCCCCAAAACATATGCTTTTTCTGCAGAGTGTAGCAGGTAGGAGGAAGGCTCTTCTCAATTATCTGAAAGACTCCGGTCTCCATTAATTCAGATAATCAACATTCAATAGAGATAAATTTAGTGAGTAGCCCGAGGTTGCTGAGCCAGTGAAAGGTGGAAGCCAAAATAAATCCCTAGCTCAAGCTCTATTCACCAGACCATTCTTACACTCATTAGAAGGCACCAAAGATAATTCAACTTCCATCCCTGGCCAAGGCTATCTTCAAAAGCATTAAAGTCAATTATTTCTTTCCACGTTACCATCACTTTTCTTTCTCTTTTTTTCCAACTCTACCCCATTGTCAACTCTCCCATCTCAATCAATCAATCAATTGCATTTACAGGGCACTTGCTGTGTGCAGAGCACTGTACTAAGAGTGTGGGAGAGAACACTATAGCAATATAACAGACACATCCCCTGCCCACAACAAGCTTACAATCTTCCCATGTCCAGGAACCCCCTCCCTATGTCCCACCTCAAAACCAACAGAGCACAGCTCTCCCCATCTTCAAAGCCCTATTAAAATCCCACCTCCTCTAACAATCCTTCCCCACTTAACATCAACCCAGTTACCACTCTTGCACTTCAGAAGGTATATATACATTTGATTATATATTCTGATTCATTCTGGCATATTCATTCTATTCCTTATCTGATCAGTGTTCTTCCTGCTGCTTCCACTATTTTTAAGACTGTCTCCCCTGTTAGAGTGTAAGATCCTTGTTGACAGGAAACATGTCCTGTGCTTCTGATGTCCTTTCCCAAGCACTTAGTACAGCTCATTGTACTTAGTGGGTGCTCAATAAATGCCATTATTACTACTATTTCTACTAAAGACTGCTCCAAACGAATTGTTGTGATATAATCGGGAAGGCTTTAAAAAATAATAATTCTAAAGGGCTATTTTGCCCTTATATAAAACCATGCACACATGGATCATTCTGGAAGGAGGCTGGCTCCTCTACCAAAAGTGGGAAAGCCCCACACCCCAAGGGGCAAAGTTCTCCTGAGAGCAGGGTGAAGGGGAGTCAAGGAATTAGGATTTTACTGTTGGCTGTGAGGTATACTGCCTGTCTGCTCCCCTGACAACCAGCCAGAAGAAATCTTCATGCAGCAAATCTATTTCTCATTACCTAAGATTTTAATTTTACTTGGCGAAGCTTGGCTTTACTATTTTTGGGTACAATAATGATAACGATAATAATAATGATAATAATATTAATAATCTGTAGTATCTGTTTAGCGCTTCCTATGTGCCAGGCACTGTACTAAGTGCTGGGGGTAGAATACAAGTAAATTGGGTTGGACACAGTCCCTGTGCCACATGGGACTCGCAGTCTTAATCCCCATTTTATAGAGAAGGTAACTGAGGCACAGGGAAGTAAAGTGACTTGCCCAAGGGCACACAGCATACAAGGGGCAGAGCCAGTATTAGAACCCAGATCCTTCTGAATCCCAGGCCTCTCATCTATCCACTAGGCCATGTTGCTTCTCATGATCTTTTCCCATTTATAGTACTGATTAAATACCAACTTTGATCCTGTCTCATTTGAGAATCTGGTGCAGCCATGGTTTCTGGGTCCTACACAGTCCCAATAATTGGATCCTGGATGAGCTCCCAGGCCCTTGCTCTTTCCACTAGGGCACACTACTTCTCTGTGGTCTTCTCGATTCAATTTTCTACTTCCTTGTCTATCATGCTCTTTGCATGAATTTACCCAATCACTAAGGGTCTAGACAGAGCAAACACAGAATTGTATTTCAACAAATCCCTGGTTTTGGTTCACCAAAATCAAGGTAAAGAACCACCCACTGAAGTTTGAAGATGGACGCTTCCAATCAAACAAAATGAAACATTACTTCACCAGTGAGTAGTAAGCATATGGAATACATTATCGTAGGAAGTTGTGCAGACAGAAAATATCAATGGGGTCAAGAGGGAACTGGATAAATTTGTGGAAAAGAGGACCATAATGGGTTATTAAGGGATTTGCTAAAAGGAAAAGTCAATGATATTAGAGGCTCAAGAAGGAATAGATCCATGGACAATAGATCAATGATATATTACTAGAAAGAAGACATAAAGGGGAATCCAGAACCACAAAGATGGCTAGCAAACCAAAGCCTTGGTTGAATGGGCCATTGGTCTGACCCAGTAATAATAATAATAATAATGTTGGTATTTGTTAAGCGCTTACTATGTGCCGAGCACTGTTCTAAGCACTGGGGTAGACATAGGGGAATCAGGTTGTCCCACGTGGGGCTCACAGTCTTAATCCCTATTTTACAGATGAGGGAACTGAGGCACAGAGAAGTTAAGTGACTTGCCCACAGTCACACAGCCAACAAGTGGCAGAGCTGGGATTCGAACTCATGAGCCCTGACTCCAAAGCCCATGCTCTTTCCACTGAGCCATGCTGCTTCTCCAGTAATGTCGTTGTGCATGGTCTAATGTTTCTATCCAAAATATGACATTTTATAAGCTCGTTATAGTCAGGGAATATGTCTGCTAATTCTGGTGTACTCTCCCAAATGCTTAGCACAATGCTCTGCATGTAGTAAGTGCTCAATAAATACCATCAATTGATTGATATGGAATAAGGGACCAGGAGAGTAGGGATAACTGCCCTGGTTTCTGTGCTTTGAGGACCCTTGGAGCAAGGACTTGAATGATGGTTCCGTGCACTCCACCCAGAGTCGAGATGGAATTGCCTTTGCCAAGGCCAGATAGCAGCTGGGATACTGTACATGCTTCCTTTCTTCTACCAATCAATCAATCATATTTATTGAGCGCTTGCTGTGTGCAGAGCACTATACTAAGCACTTGGGAGAGTACAATACAACAATACCATATACACATTCCTTATTAGTCCTTATGGAATTGTATCTTTCTTTTAATCTTTAAACAGAGAGAATACTCTTACAACTTTTCCCAGCAGCTGACATTGGATCGGTTAAGGTCAAGCAGCTTGCGTTAACCCAGTGGAGGTCACTTCAGAAATTTGGATTTGGAATAGTGGGAAGAGGGAGTTTTCAAGGATAATAGTCATTCCCTTTTCCGCTTGGGCACAATCAATCAATGGTATTTATAGAGAGCTTACTGTGGGCAAAGGACTGTACTAGGTGCTTGGGAAAGTACAATGCAACAGAATTGGTAGACACAATCTTACAATGGGTACAATTCTGAAAGAGCTATGGATAGGGGGTGGGACTAGATTGGAAGAAATCTCTGCCATATACCTGGAAACTCTGATGGTTCATCACCTTCAGCAAATGGGTATTTTTCCAAGGCAGACAATGGCATCTTCAACTTTGTTAAACATTTATATCAATGGTATTCATGCCCGCCCCAGAAATCTTCTCCTTCTTATTGTGTCTACTCACAGGTCGAAGGGTGTGGGGAACCTGAGTCATTTGGGAAAGTAGAAAATGGTTTGCCCCAAATTTTCATTCAAAAGAAATACGGTAGGAAAGGGTAGTGCTGAGGCCTAACAATACTGAAAGCCAAGAGCCTGTGTTTCTTTGTCTTTCTAAATAATGTTTACTGACATGTTTATTTTTGGCCTGAAGGAAGTGTAACTGTTTGTGCTAATTACAACATGTCAGTTACCAAAATAGCTACTAAAGCGAGCACACGCTTCAACTTCATTCTGTAGGCTGTGATGTGTTTATTTTACTAAGAACAAGACATTTCCCTCTTGTGGGAATCCCTGGCCATGTGTGAGCACATTGCTCCTGTGCATTGTGTCCAAATGATCACTTCTGTCCCTGTAAGCCTTAACTCTGTTCAAAATCATCAGTTTTTGAGAAGGGAAGAGAGGATATTGCCCAAACTCCAGGGGCATGGCAGTTTAGCTACACTATATCCACCAGGAAGAGGTCATTTGAAAGGGGATGTTGATTCAGTTGAAGCTCCTCAATTAAAATGTGTAAATGTTCCCTGGGACCCTATTATTGACCTCCGCACCCGGTAGGTGCTTAATCAATCCCATTGATAGTGGTGTGAAAATCCACCCTGAACAACACTTAGGACATGTAAGGAAAGTGGCTTCAGCAATGTCTGAGAGGTGGTCTTCTAGTTTGGGGCAGATGTCAATCTCCCAAAGACTACTTTTAAATAACTAAGATTCTGTGGTTAGAGTGCACATAACAAAACAATTATTCCCTTCTGGAAATAGGAAACAATGCCCAGAGGCCAGAATGTTTCATGTAGCTGAGGAAAGAAGCAGAAATTCCAGGTGATTATCTGTAAAATCGCTCGTTTAGCTGCATACCTGACCGTTAATGTCAAACATCTTCGGTGACATCCTTTCTTTCCATCGTCAACAAAATTGGGCAGATGCAAGCTCTCCCTCTCTTGATTGCTGTCAACCAGGCTGATCTATTTGCTAGAGTGGTCTCCTAACAGATTTGACTTGCCCAAGGTCACACAGCAGACAAGTGGCAGAGCTGGGATTAGATCCCAGGACCTCTGACTCCCAATCCCTCGTTCTATCCACTAGGTCCTGCTGCTTCTCTCTTTTATTTTACATTGTATTTACTCCCGTCTTCACCTACTAAGTTCATCTTGTATTTATTGTTTTATTTTCACCAGTCCCCTCCCTCTCCATGGCTTCGATTGTGAGCTCCTTAAGGGCCAGGGACCTTGCCTAATTCTCACCCACCTATTCTTTCTCAGCACTTTAGTACAGTGCTTTGCACACAGTGAGTGCTTAACAAATATTCTAATTACTACTATTACAACTAATATTTGGTTAAATAAAATGTTCCTACATATGGCCGCTCAAATATAATTAAGTGCAGGAGCCTGCCATTTCTTTTATCAGGAAATTCCTGGGTTCTGTCAGGTAATTCCCCAGTGAAAAAAAAAAATCACTATGATTTGGAGCTTCATACTCCTCCCTGTATAGTGAAATGCAACTATCAACAGCACTGAAATACTTTCTGAAGGAACTGTGGTCTTGTGTTTAAAATGCGTTTGTAATTCTATCTTCCTGATTCAGACTTAAAATCAACTCAGTCCAACTGGGAATGTATTTACTCTTACTTTTTACCTCCAAGGAGTATCAGGAGTCCTTCAGCAAAATTCACCACCAGTTGATTTGCTCACAGAGGGAAAGAGTGTTCAGTGGTTTTCTTGACCACATTTAGGTCCACTGTCTATAAGGGGACACAAAACCAAAATTCCATATTAAAATCATTTTAGAGGGCCTGATGTGCTCAACCTGGCCCTGAGAATCCAATGCAGATATTTAGAGCCCAGGCATAGGCATACAGTAGCTAGCGCCCAAAATGGATGACTGATGTGCATCTGAGACCAAGCCCACATGTTCAGGGAACTTGAGAGTAAGCTGTTCCAACCCTTTCAACACAACTCGAATCTTTCCTAAGTGAATGAGACTGGGCTGCTCCAATTGGGAAAGCAGAGAACTGAAGGTATGACATAGACTGGATGAATGGATGGGTGAGGAGGCGTCTTAGAATGAGAATCAAAACACCTTGAGAGCAAGGTGTCTAGATTTACCAATTATCATTGCAGAATGTGAACATGTTGATAGTTTGACTGCACCTGATGCTGGGTTTAAGATGAAACCTAGATGATGAGGATTATTTCTGTGACATTTAGCTTCAGATATATAGATAGATATTTATCAATAGATCTACATGGATATATATATTTACATATACATGCACTATATTTATATATGTAGAGTTGTCCTTTGTACTCAAAGGGGACACCATTGTAAGCTCTTGAGAACGGAGATCCTGTCTACCAGCATTATCAATTGATGGTATTTACTGAGTTATTACTGCATGCAGAGCACTGTACTAAACAGATGGCAGAGGGCAGTACAATAAAGCTGGTAGACCCCTGCCCAGGAGGAATGGAGTTTAGATGGGGAGACAGACACTGAAATAAATTGCAGATGGGGGAAATGACAGAGGTACATATGCGCTCTGAGGCTGAGAGTGGGGTGAATATCAATAATAATAATTATAATAATAATAATTGTGGTATTTGTTAAGCGCTTACTATGTGCCAGGCACTGTAGTGAGCACTGGGTTGGATACAGGCAAATCAGGTTGGACACAGTCCCATGTCCCACTGAGGGCTCACAGTCTCAATCCCCATTTTACAGATGAAGTACTGAGGCACAGAGAAGTTAAGTGACTTGCCCAAGGTCACACAGCAGACAAGTGGCAGGGCCAGGATTAGGGCCCACTACCTTCTGATTCTCAGGCCTGTTCGCTATCCACTTGCCATGCTGGTTCTCTATCCAGTGCTTAAAGGGTACAATTTGAAGTGCCTAGGCGATGTAGAATCGCTGCTTAGAATTCCTTAACTCCCATTCTCTCCTGGACCCCCTCCAATCTGGCGTCCGTCCCCTCCACTCTACCGAGACTTCTCTCTCTAAGGTCACCCATGACCTCCTTCTTGCCAAATCCAATGGCTCCTACTCCATTCTAATCCTCCTTGACCTCTCTGCTGCCTTTGACACTGTCGACCATCCCCTCCTCCTCCACACCTTATCTCACCTTGGCTTCACGGACTCCGTCCTCTCCTGGTTCTCCTCTTATCTCTCTGGCCGGTCATTCTCGGTCTCCTTCGCAGGTGCCTCCTCCCCCTCCCATCCTTTAACTGTTGGAGTTCCTCAAGGGTCAGTTCTTGGCCCTCTTCTGTTCTCCATTTACACTCACTCCCTCGGTGAACTCATTCGCTCTCACGGCTTTGACTACCATCTCTACGCAGATGACACGCAGATCTACATCTCCGCCCCTGTCCTCTCCCCCTCCCTTCAGGCTCGCATCTCCTCCTGCCTCCGGGATGTCTCCACCTGGATGTTGGCCCGCCACCTAAAACTCAACATGAGCAAGACTGAGCTCCTCATCTTCCCTCCCAAGCCCGGTCCTCTCCCAGACTTCCCTATCACTGTGGATGGCATGACCATCCTTCCCATCTCTCAGGCCCGCAATCTTGGTGTCATCTTCGACTCGTCTCTCTCGTTCACCCCACACATCCTATCCGTTACCAAGACCTGCCGGTTTCACCTTTACAATATTGCCAAGATCCGCCCTTTCCTCTCCACCCAAATGACTACCTTACTGCTACGGGCTCTCATTATATCCCGGCTAGACTACTGTGTCAGCCTTCTCTCTGATCTCCCTTCCTCCTCTCTCGCCCCGCTCCAGTCTATTCTTCACTCTGCTGCCCGGCTCATCTTCCTGCAGAAACGCTCTGGGCATGTCACTCCCCTTTTTAAACACCTCCAGTGGTTGCCTATCGACCTCCGCTCCAAACAAAAACTCCTCACTCTAATAATAATAATAATAATGTTGGTATTTAGGCTTCAAGGCTCTACATCACCTTGCCCCTTCCTACCTGTCCTCCCTTCTCTCTTTCTACTGCCCACCCCGCACGCTCCGCTCCTCTGCCGCCCACCTCCTCACCGTCCCTCGGTCTCACCTAACCCGCCGTCGACCCCTGGGCCACGTCCTCCCGCGGTCCTGGAATGCCCTCCCTCCTCACCTCCGCCAGGCTAATTCTCTTCCCCTCTTCAAAACCCTACTTAAAACTCACCTCCTCCAAGAGGCCTTCCCAGACTGAGCTCCCCTTCTCCCTCTACTCCCTCTACCACCCCCCCTTCACCTCTCCGCAGCTTAACCCTCTTTTCCCCCCATCTCCCTCTGCTCCTCCCCCTCTCCCTTCCCACCCCCTCAGCACTGTACTCATCTGCTCAACTGTATATATTTACATTACCTTATTTATTTTGTTAATGAAATCTACATCCCCTTGATTCTATTTAGTTGCCATTGTTTTTATGAGATGTTCTTCCCCTTGACTCTATTTATTGCCATTGTTCTTGTCTGTCTGTCTCCCCTGATTAGACTGTAAGCCCATCAAATGGCAGGGACTGTATCTGTTGCCGACTTGTTCATTCCAAGCGCTTAGTACAGTGCTCTGCACATAGTAAGTGCTCAATAAATACTACTGAATGAATGAATGAATAGAAGGGAAAGCAAAGAGGGGAAATGAGGGCTTAGTTGGGGAAGGCCTCTTGGAGGAGATGTGATCTTAGGAGGGTTTTGAAGGTGGGGAGAAGGGTGGCTTGTCGACTATGAAGAGGGTGGGACATCGGCAAAGGGTCAGTGGCGAGCGGGCTAGTTTGAGGCACAGTGAGTAGCTTGCCGTTCGAAGAGTGGTATGCAGGCTGGGTTTTAGTAGATATGTGAGGTAAGTTAGGACAGGGAGAGCTACTTGAATGCCGTAAAGCTGATGGTAAAGAGTTTTCGTTTGATGCAGAGGAGGATGAGCAACCATTGGAGACTTATGAGGAGTGGAGAGACATGGGCTGAATAGTTTTCAGGAATATGATCTGGGCAGCAGAGCGAAGTATGGACTGGAGAGGGGAGAGACATTGTACCTTCTCAAGCTCTTAGTTCAATGCTCTGCATAGAGTAAGCATTCAATAAATAGAATTGATTGATTGATGACTGTCAGTGAAATTCACACAATGGGTGACTGCAGAGCTGAAAAGGTTAGCTTCAAAAATCCCCAAGGGTTGATCCTCTCTAGCATTCCCTCTTAACAATCCCTTTGGGATTGCTTCGGTAGAAACAAGCGACTCAGACTTCCCCTTCGAAGGAGGGGGCCAGGGAGGCATATGGTTAAGGGCTGCCTCTAACAATAGGCCCCTTCTTTGTTCCCCATCCCCAACCAGACTCAGCTGTTCCTTGCGATAACTTTTCTTACTACTTCCTTCCGCTCGCCCCCAGACGCCAAGCCAAGGAAGGGAGAAATGTTTTGCTAGTTTTGAATTACAGTTAGGATGATGTGGGCTTCACCAGTGACTGTAGTTCCTGGTTTTACTAAAAACTTAAAAGCGAGTCTGTATTCTCTCCCCATTTCAACTATAAAAACTTTTTTTTTAATGGAACAACATCACATTTTATGAAGTAATGTTTGTTGGCTCGGCAGTGATTTTTCTAAGAGAGCTCGCTCTGGATTTGCGTTGGCAAAACTCGCAGTCTGAGTAAATTTGTTTTGAGTAATAACTGTTAAATGTAACTCTACTTGAAAAAAAGTCATCCTGTTTCATTTGATGAAAGAAGCAATCTGTCTTTTACTGAACATGATCAAAATGCATACATGGAAGCTTTAAGTCAATGCTTTTAGTCTCTGAAAGAGGAAAAATGTAGTGTTTGGCCTTTAAAGTAAAAAACTAAATAAAAGCTAGAATAAGTTCAGGTGTTGTTTTTATAGGTATAAGAGTGACACCCAAACCTATTCCATATTTATATATCCATAGTTATATTTATACATAAATAGATTTTCAGTTAAGCATTAGCTTTACAGTTTTCAATCAATCTTGTTCTTTACACGCTCACTGCAAAATAGAGAAGGGACATACAAATTAATGAATATATGTGTGACAGGATCTTTACACATCATCTTTGCACAGAATTATTAATGCAGAAGCTGTCTTGAATGAGGGCAGCAGACTAGGTGCTTCTCTCTATGTATGCCCGGATTTCATTTGGCTGCTACGGCTAAAGGAGCACATATAATAATAATAATGTTGGTATTTGTTAAGCGCTTACTATGTGCCGAGCACTGTTCTAAGCGCTGGGGTAGACATAGGAGAATCAGGTTGTCCCACGTGGGGCTCACAGTCTTAATCCCCATTTTACAGATGAGGGAACTGAGGCACAGAGAAGTTAAGTGACTTGCCCACAGTCACACAGCCGACAAGTGGCAGAGCTGGGATTCGAACTCATGAGCCCTGACTCCAAAGCCCGTGCTCTTTCCACTGAGCCACACTGCTTCTCTCAGCTGCTTCTCTCTCTCTCTAGATATCAGATCTAGCAGTAACACCTTGGTTTTTGCTGTCTAAACTTGTTGTTTGGAACTGTGTTGCCAGACCACTGCTTAAATTGATTGGCATTCACACTTCATTTGAGTAGATTTGCATTAGGACAGGTCTTCATTTTCACCTTTCTTGCTGTTTTCTGAGGAAAATGAGCAATTTCTGTAATGCCGATATGCTTTTGAACTATAGGTTTGTTCACTGACCTTCCTTCCCCCATAAAGGCAAGGTTTGCATGGGTGGAGCTTATTACCTACGAGAGTGTTAGATTCGACTTTTACATTTTCAAATAGATTTTTATTTCCTCAGTTATCTCAGGAGCGGGGAAAGGTATAAGCTTGATGGTGATAGATTTGGGCACCTACCTTTTAGCTTACCAGTGGGAGGAGCATGGTATGGGGAGTCAAGTGACCTGGGCTCTCTGCCCCGCTCTGCCACCTATCTACCAATGTGCAGCTTTAGCAAGTCACAACTTCTCTTGGCCTCTGTTTCCTCATCTTTAAAAATGGAGGTAAGATACCTGATCTCCTTACCTCTTAGATTGTGAGTCCGTGTGGGGAAGAAATTGTACCTGATCAAGAAAAAACCCGGACTTGTGAGTCGGAGGTTGTGGGTTCTAATCCCAGCTATGCCACTTGTCAACTGTGTGACCTTGGGCAAGTCACTTAACTTCTCTCGGCTTCAGTGACCTCATCTGTAAAATGGGGATGAAGACTGTGAGCCCCACGTGGGACAACCTGATTACCTTGTATCTACCCCAGCGCTTAGAACAGTGCTCGGCACATAGTAAGCACTTAACAAACACCAACATCATTATTATTATTATTTATTGAACCCCTATTGCTTGCAGAGCACTTACTAGATACTAGATGGTGCTGATCAGATTAGCTGGTATCTACTTAGTGCTTAGCACATAGGAAGTGCTTAACGAATGCCATTATGCATTAACTAAGGAGAGACAAGAGAAACAAGTGCAGGCAGAGATAAACAGAGGAAGGGAGAGGGAGACATGGTCAGAAGAGGGATGACGACACAGCCACATACCCATTCACAGACACATACAGATGCACACATACCCACCCCACCAGTAGTGCTTGGTTGCTGAGTTGAGCAACAGCAGCGGAAAAGGAATAAAGTCCTCTAAGCCTGACCATACTCAGTGAAGGGATTTCAAGACCACCTAACCTCCCTAGACATGAGACAAATGGACACTTTCTGGCCAGATCCTCTTAGCTGAAGCATATCCCAGGGGTTACCTAGAGCATTCAGATTAGGTAGACCACCAGTTAGGATCATCCAGATCCCTAGAATTCCTCATGAAGGGAAAGAGATGCAGCACAATGAAATCTGGGTTGAATCATTTAAAATCCCCAGTTCTTCTAAGAGTTCCTCAAGCCACTACTTCTCTTCATGCCATATAAACAAAACCTCAGGGCTTAGATGATTTTCACCCCAAGTCACAGATCTTCCCCCAAAAGTATTAAATAGGAGAATCATTTCTTCAGTTACTCTAAGAAGAGTGTGTGAAGCAAACTTCAAAGGATTCTGGGAAATATTCCTCTCAGACTTAACAAAGAGCTGAGAAGGTACACCAGACCTGATGAGGGACTGCTTGGGACTGCAGATTAGAACAGATAAAATTATGTATGTCAAATGGCTATTGGACTTGAACCAAATTATTTAACTAGAGAAGCAGTGTTGTCTATTGGATAGAGCATGGGCCTGGAAGTCAGAAGGCCCTGAGTTCTAATCCCAGTTCAGCCAATTGTCTGCTTTGTGACCTTGTGCAAGTCACTTCAATTCTCTGTTACCTCATCTGTAAAACAGGGATCGAGACTGTGAGCCCTATGAGGGACAGCGACTGTAACCAACCTGGTTAGCTTGTATCTATCCCAGCACTTAGTACAGAGCCTGGCACATAGTGCTAAAGTGCTTAACAAATACCATAAAAAGGACCCATCTCCATCTTTCCCTCTCTCTTTCTTCCTCTCTCTCTCTGTCTTCCTTGCTGCTCATCTCTTAAGGAAAAGGCAGTTGGTGGAGCTCAATTCCCCTTTCTCCAAATGAGTGATTTTATTTGGTTAGCTTTGCCACCTTCAATTCCACTCCAAACACTCAACCTGTTCCGGTCAGCTAAGATGATTTTCCTCAAATAGTGCCTGAATTTGTTCAGCCAAGGGGCAAATGTTTAGAGCGTGGTTATTGACATGACTGGAATCACAGGCAAGAGTTGTAATGAAAAAGATCACCCCTAAAAGTACCTTTCTTGAACAAATTTCTTCATGTACTACAAGCATTCCAGGGAGGCGTATGCGACACCTCTGGAGATGGACAATCCATTTTTCATGAGGTGACTCAGTGGAGATCACAATTCTGGGGAAGTTGGGGTGCTTCAAGGAATTTAGGACCCCAGAAGATCATTGCTGCCCAACTGATCCTGACAAGGATTTCATCTCCCAAGATCCTGGGTATTTTTTTGAGAGACGGGCCCACCATCAAATTACAGAACAATCTGGGGAAATCATTAAACAATAATAGCAATTATAGTTTTTGTTAAGTGCTTAGTCTGTGCCAAGCACTGTTTTACATACTGGGGTAGATGGACATTCAGATTGGACACAGTTCCTGTCCCACCTGGGGTTCATAGTCTCAGTAGAGGGAGTAGGTTTTAGTCCCCATTTTACAGATGAGGAAACTGAGGCTCAGAGAAGTTAAGTGACTTGCCCAGGGCCATACAGCAAAGCGAGGATTAGACTCCCAGGCCTGTGATCCTTTCACTAGACCACACTGCTTCCCCATAAGACACACTTAAGATAGGATGGCTGACCTGGAAGAAATTTCTCCACAAAGGCTGGGGAGGGGGATAAAATCTTTATTTTTCATGTTCACTGTCAAAGGAGCATTCTAATTCATTGTGAAGATTTTCCTGAAATTCTGTCTAAACCTTGAGAACAATTTTTCAACTTCTTAGCTCCATATTCAAAATCTAAAACTCACTTTTCATTATAACTCTCAGGATACCCAAAGCGAACTCATTGAACATTGTGAGCGAGCCTCCCCCATTAACCAAAACAATGCCTATGGATTCTTTCAGAAGTTATGGGAAAATGTGGGAAACCCTTGATGGTTAAAATAACTGGATATACATGTATATATATATGTCAGAAATATATATATTTCTGAGGCAGTAAGGTCAAATCCTGTTTGGATTGTGGATTAAAATTCCTTTAATAATTTGGCTCTTGGTGTCTTATTAAAACTCTGTTGTTTCAACACATAATTAATTTCATATTTAAAAAACTATATTTTTAAAAAATCCAGGGTACTTAATGGAAGAAGCAAAGCTTATCCAGACTTGACACTTCATCCAAGGTCCTGGAGAGACTCATTCAGTAGTTGCTGTATGCAGATAACTGTGTCCAAGAAGACAATTATTGTCAACTGATTCACTGCATTAAAAAGACATTACGATCTGAAGAAAATGAATCGATAAATACAGAAGTAGTGTGGCCTAGTGGAAAGAGCATGGGTTTGGGAGGCAGAGGACCTTGGTTCTAATTCCCACTCTGTCAATTCCCTGCTGTGGGACCTTGGGTAAGTCACTTATATTCTCTGTGCCTCAGTTTCCTCAACTAATAATAATAATAATAATGTTGGTATTTGTTAAGCACTTACTATGTGCTGAGCACTGTTCTAAGCGCTGGGGTAGACATAGGGGGATCAGGTTGTCCCACGTGGGGCTCACAGTCTTAATCCCCATTTTACAGATGAGGGAACTGAGGCACAGAGAAGTTAAGTGACTTGCCCACAGTCACACAGCCAACAAGTGGCAGAGCTGGGATTAAATGGGGACTAAATCACACTCCCTTCTACTTAATCTGTGAGCCTCAGGTGGGTCAGAGCCTGTGACCAACCTGATAAAACTTGTATCTACCCCAGTGCTTAGAGCAGTGGTGAGTTCTATGGTGAGTACTTAAATAACATAAGAGGAAAAAAATACTATTTATTGAGTGCTTACTCTGTGCTGAGCCTTGTGCTATGTGTTTGGGAGAGTACAATAGAGTTACTAGACATGATCCCCAATCTCAAAGAATTTATAATCTAGTGAAATTCTAGAAATCTGGAATCTAGAAATCTGCAACCTAGGAAATCCAGGTGATTTATCAGCCTGCAACCAAGGAAGCCATGTACAGAACTAAAAATGTAAAGAGTAAAATAGAGTTGAATGCTGTCACAGAATTCTGTTATCTGGGCAGCACACTGATCAATGACATAATGATTGGGAACTAGAAAAGCAAATCAAGAAGGTCAGCACACCCTTTGGGAGATTGTCCATCATTGTTCATGATCTTGACTTGCTATTTAATAATGAGGTTGGTCCTTAAGCAACACTGGTGAAACTGCACAAGAATCTGGATGTGGTGCCTGTTTGACATCCAATCTGAAAGTCTACAGAGCTGTAAGGTTGTCTAACCTTCACTCCGTCTGGGAGACCTGGACCTCAAACAGGCACCACATCCAGTGTCTTGTGCAGTTCCACCGATGTTGCTTAAGGGCCAAACTAAACTCATTTTCAAATGAGAAGACAAGATCACGAACAATGATACTCTGGAATGTAGTCGGACCCATTGCAGAGAAGGAAGGATCACCTTTACCCAGGTATGTATATCCTTAAATATGCGAGGAGAATGAATGTCAAAAGGACACCCATAGAGCCGCTGGATGGAGAGCTGAAATTGGGAAATTGAAGTAATAATTGTGGCATATGTTAAGCACTTACTCTGTACCAAATACCGTACTAACTGCTGGAGTAGATATAAGGTAATCAGGTCAGACACAGTCCCTGTCCCTCATGGGGCTCATGATCTAAGAGGGAGGGAGAGCAGGTTGCTCAAATCTCACTTTTTCTGTCACCAAACTTCTCTCCCCAGTCCAGATTACCCCTAGTTCTCAGTTTTCTCTCCTATCCTGATCAACACTGCCACCACCCTACCTCACTCTAGCTTTTCTCTCTCAGACCAAGTTCAGTCCCTGGAAGCCTGGTTGGTAACAGGTGGCAATGTCAGAGACAGCTCAGAGGGGCTGGTTCTTCCTCAGGTCCCACCTTCAGCCTCTCATCTCTGGTCCCAACCTCAGCAGCAGAGTGAAGTAGAAATTGAAGGGGGAAAGGCTGGAGGCAGGGAGGCCAGTGAGAAGGTCGCTATTTGGATGGAGAGGAGGGGGCAGATATGGGAAATGTTGGAGGAGAAAAAAAGTGATAGGATTTAGCAGCAGACCCAGTATGAGGGTTGAAAGAGAACGACGAGTGCAGAATAATGCTGTGGCTGAGAAGGAAAGACAAGGATATAGCATAGAGTAGTAAAATCTATCAGGATGAAATAGCTGACTAAATAATCGAATGTATAAATGAATAATATATACATAAATGAAACATACAGATGTACATAAGTGCTGGGAATATGACTAAAATACCTAAGCGCTAAGAGCGTCATTGGGGTGATACGACTTGGTCTTTGGGAATTATTCGGTGAAGGTTTCCCATTAAGTGCTCAATCCATGCCTTTAATTGACTGGTTGAGGTGGGGTAAATCAGTCAATCAACAGTGGCATTTCTTGAGTCATTGCTGTGTGCAGAGCACTGTACTGTTTGGGAGAACACAGTAGAGTTTTTGACACGATACTGTAAGAGCATCGATTGATCGGCATTGAAGATAAGGGGTTTGAAGGTCTGCCAGGCTTTTTTTTTTTTTTGGAAGGGGGAAAATTCCTGGTTAGGAGAAGAGAGGTGGGAGATGCAAGCATGAGGTATAATTAGAAGGTGTGTTGGCAGTGCCAGTGGGCTAGTGGGGGTTAAAGAGAGCCAATCGGTAAGGTCTGGACTGTAAGCTCCTTGTGGGTGGGGAAGATGTCTATCAACTCTGTTATATCGTTATATCGTTATATCATTATATATCATTATATATCTGTTATATCTCCCAAGCCCCTAGTACAGTGCTCTGCACATGGTGCTCAAGAAATACCATTTATCGATTGTTCGAGAAAGCTAGCAGAGAAGCCAATGAGAAGGCCTTTCCATCACCAACCTCAATCTCACTGCACCTTTGGTCCCTGCTCTCCCAATTATGGTCTTAGATTATAACAGAATTTAATTTTTTTTGCAATTAAAATCAAGAGCACCAGGGAACCCAGATGAGCAAAACAGCTTAGGATGGGACTGATTCTCCACTGCGTGTGACTCTCTTTCAACTCTGCAGGAGGACGAGAGAAACAAGACACAGATGCTTACTTTAGTCTTGCCTCCGATCGTTAATTATCGAGCTGGCTTTTCTCCTGTTTGTAAGCTGCGTGAGTTCAGGTACAGCTTGGGGCAAGCCATGATTTGAATATGTTTACATCCTTTTTGCCCCATGCAGTCCCCAGAGCTGAACTTCCACCCTCCCCTTCAAAATGCCAGAGAATCTAATTCAGCGGACCGTGGGGCTCTTTAGATGTTCCGTTTGAGATAAATTAACCGTAAAGTCTGAAGCACAATCCCGCGCACAATAGGCACTCCATAAATACCAGTGGTGAAATACTGTCGATAACTCGCCCGGGAGAATGTCCCGAAGGTTGCTAAGTGCATAAAGTGGATCTTTGTACTAGGCCAGAATCCCCACGGGAGATATGCCAATCAGTAATCCTGGGCTCACAGAGATCTTGGGAGGATGGGAAGGGGCAATGCCATTAACTGTTCTGTTTTTCTTCTGGAAGAATTAACCCTTAGAGCATTACCCTGTGGAGGAATACTCAACCCTTTCCCGATGACACTTTTCATTTCTGCTCACATTTGCACCTGGATGGGAGACTGTGTGGTGGGAAATTGCTCAAACAGAGAATCAGTGAACAAGGCGAGCAAGTCCGAAGTAGGGAATATACAAAGCAGCCCAGGAAAAATGCTTAACCTGAAGCCAATGTACCTCCTTGAAATGCAGCTGTTCCCATTCTGATTTCAGTGTTCTTTTCCATCGCCTAATAGCAACAAAGCCCTCTAGAGAAGAGAAGAGAGAGAGGAGGACCAAGGCTACTTTCCAGACTGAACATAGATGCCATAATGGGGGGGGGGGGGGGAATCCATGATTTTGGGTGTTCACTGGGTTGAACAAGGGAATCCTCAAAATAGGCAGGGGTCTCTGGTTGCATCCTGCCTTACCCTCTTGGGAAAGAAGGGGAAGGGGTTGGAGGTATCAGGAGAACTTTCTATCAATCCATCAATCAATATTTACTGAGCACTTACTGTATGCAGAGCACTGCACTAAGAATTTAGGAGAGTACAATACAACAGATTTGGTAGGAATGTACCCTGCCCATGAGGAGCTCACAATCTGGAGGGGGAGGCAGACAGTAAAATAAATTATGGATGTGGACAAAAGTGCTGTGGGGCTGCGGGCGGGGTGAATATCAAGTGCTTAAAGGGTATGGATCCAAGTACAAGGGCAACCCAGAAGGGAGAGGCAGTGGGGGGGGGCAGGGGTATGATTTAATAAGGTTTTGAAGGTGGGGAAAGTAACCACCTGCTAGATATGAAGGGGGAGGGGGCTCCAGCCCAGAAGGAGGATGTGGACTAGAGGTCAGCAGTGAGATAGATGAGATCATGGTGCTCTGAGTAGATTAGGGTTAGAGGAGCCAAGTGGGCTGTCTGAGCTGTAGTAGGAAACCAGTGAGGTAAGGTAGGAGTGTTTTTGAGCCGATTGAGTGCTTTAAAGCCAATGGTAAGGAGTTTCTGTTCGATGTGGAGGTGGATGGGAAACCACTGGAGCTTCTTGAGGAGTGGGGAGTCATGGCCTGAACATTTTTCAGAAAAATGATCTGGGCAGCAGTGTGGACTGGAGTGGGGAGAGATAGGTGGCAAGGAGATCAGGAAGGGGTCTGATGCAGTAGTTAAGACCGGAAATGATAAGAGCTTGGATCAGCATCGTAGCAATTTGGATGGAGAGAAAAGGGTGGATTTTTGCAACATTGTAAAGGTAGAATCAACATTATTTGATGACACATAATAATAACAATGATGGCATTTGTTAAGCGCTTACTTTGTGCCGAGCACTGTTCTAAGCATCAAATATGTGGGTTGAATGAGAGCGATGAGTTGAGGATAATACACTGGTCATGGGCTTAGGGGACAGGGAGGATGGTGGTGTTGTCTACAGTGATGGGAAAGAAATGGGGAGGAGAGGATTTGGTGGGAAGATGAGGAGTTCTATTTATGACATATAAAATTTGAGGTATCGGTGGAACAACCAGGTAGAGATGTCCTGAAGGCAAGAGGAAATAGGAAACTGCACAGAGAGAGGCCAGCACTAGAGATGTAGATTTGGGAATCATCTCATGTAGTGATGATATTTGAAGCCGTAGGAGTGAATAAGTTCTCCAAGGGAGTGAGTGTAGATGGAGAATCAAAGAGGGGACACAGAGCTGAGCTATGAGGGAGTCCCACAGTTAGAGGGTGGGAGGCAGAGGAGGAACCAGAGAAAGAGACTGAGACTGAGCAACCAGAACGATTGGAGGAGAACCAGGAAAAATAGAAGTACCAGTGAAGCCAAGATTAGATAATGTTTTGAGGAGAAAGGGGTGGTCCAAGGTGTCAAAGGCAGCTGAGAGTTCGAGGAGGATTGGCGGGAGGAGGATTTTCCCAGGATTATGGGAATATCTCCAGGATGCCTATAGACCAATTTTTTAAGGACCCCATGGGTCCTTCCGTGGGTGAAGGCAAGCATGTTAATGTCACATAGAAGTCTGCTGTTGCCTCACATCATGATTTACCCTGGCCTCACAAACCCTCCTTTATAAACTGCACCTGGTCCCAATGTCCCACTCCTCCCTCTATCCACCCAAAGGAGTCTTTTTTGCAGTTCTTTCCCCACCCCTGAGCCCAGTTCTGACATCATTTGGGGTCCTTGGGGAATGGATCCTTGAAAGGTCATCTTGATGCACAAAACTTGACACATTGCCAACAAGGCAAATGACACTGCGTAGTGAAAATAGGACAGAATGACCTTCAATCGATCCCAAGAGGATTTTAAGTAAATGCTCTACTATGTGGGAGCATCCAACAAGAAGGGAAAGAGTTCGGATGAAGCACTCCTGAGAGGTCTCTATGATGCTAGACTGGGAGGACCGCTGGTCTGATCGAGGGAATAAATTCATGCTAGGATGTCTTCTCTAGGAAGCCGAAACCAGCTTTTTGGTGTTATTTTTCCCAGAGAATTTTGGATCCAAGCAGCCATCCAACTGTGGTTTGATAGTATTTCACTCAGCGGTTAGATTTGACCCTGGTCATTACTTCCTGTATCTCTCTATTTAAAAGCTTAGTACTACGTTTCATTATTTTTAGCGGTCACAGAGAAGGAGAGCTAAGGAGAGTGTAGAGAAGCAGCGTGGCTCAGTGGAAAAAGCACGGGCTTTGGAGTCAGAGGTCATGAGTTCAAATCCCGGCTCTGCCACTTGTCAGCTGTGTGACTTTGGGCAAGTCACTTAACTTCTCTGGGCCTCAGTTACCTCATCTGTAAAATGGGGATTAAGACTGTGAGCCCCACGTGGGACAACCCGATTCCCTTGTGTCTACCCCAGCGCTTAGAACAGTGCTCTGCACATAGTAAGCGCTTAACAAATACCAACATTATTATTATTATTACTCAGTTTCTAAGAGAGGTAAGGAAAATCCAATGCTTATCTAAAATTATTCAATCCCCGTTCTTAGTCTGTTAATTGTACACATATATTCAATTCTTATACAGTAGTTCTTTTTTTCCATGTGTTTTGGATAGCAAGCTGTTTGTGACTTGGAGGGTGCGGGGGGGAGGGGTCCTCTCTCTCTCTGGATAGCAAATGATACAATGTCAGTCAAGTGACTTATATATGCTAATGTGAGTTCTCCTTAATGTGGAGTTCATCTAGAGAAGCAGCGTGGCTCAGTGGAAAGAGCATGGGCTTTGGAGTCAGAGGTCATGAGTTCAAATCCTGGCTCGGCCACTTGTCAGCTGTGTGACTGTGGGCAAGTCACTTAACTTCTCTGGGCCTCAGTTACCTCATCTGTAAAATGGGGATTAAGACTGTGAGCCCCCATGTGGGACAACCTGATTCCCCTATGTCTACCCCAGCGCTTAGAACAGTGCTCGGCACATAGTAAGCGCTTAACAAATACCAACATTATTATCATCTAGAGTGTCACCCTCATAACTAGAAAAACTGAGTGTATTTCAAATAAAAAATATTTGACTTAAATTACAATAGGACTCAATAGTGTGGCCACCACTAATATCACCTTTGGATCCAACTATCTAAAAGACAAAACAATAATAACTGTGACATTTTTTAAGAGCTTACTATGTGCCAGACACTGTACTGAGTGCTGGGTTAGATACAAGATAATTGGGGTGGACACAGTCCCTGTCACACAAGGAGCTCACAGTCTTAATCTCCATTTTACAGATGAGATAACTGGGGCACAGAGAAGTTAAGTGACTTGTCCAAAGTCACACAGCTGACAAAGCAGGAATTAGAACCCAGATCCTCTGACTCCCAGGCCTGTGTTCTTTCCACTAGGCCACGTTGCTGTGTGCCCCAAGGACCAGGGCATGAGGCAGTAGTAGCATTTTTTGAGCTCCCACTGTGTGCAATGAGTAGTAAGCACTTGGGAAGTCCAAAACGACTGACATCGCCTTCACACAAGGATCTTACAGCTTAATGGCAAAGAGAGGCATAAAAGAATTTACAAAGCAGGACAGGGGAAACATTCTAAGGATGAAAGATTGTAAATTTCTTGAGGACAGGAATAATGTCTACCAACTCCATTGTATTGTATTCTCCCAGAGATGGAATCCCACTGGTTAGCACTGCTCCTCTCCTCCTCCCTCCCACTCCATCCCCACTCCGCTACTGAGGCACATATGCAGATAAAACAAACCCACAGATTTTGTGAATTTCAAGGCACAATAGTGATCAACTCTTCCCAAATCAAACATCTGTGTTCATGACCCTAAATTCCACAAAAATGGATAGAAACTGGCCTATGCCAATCAAATGTAATGAGAAGTTTTGCAGCCAAAGAAAATACCTTTTTGACAAAATGGGCCAGTCCCAAAGAAAGATATAAAATGTCACTTAATTTCTATGAGCACGAGAGAGGGAGGAAGGGAAACATAGAAGGAGCACATTCTTGTCAGTTATTCTCCCTAGAATTTTCCCTCTCACGCCAGAGGATCACGGGGGCCATAATTAAGTAGTAGGGAAAGGTAGGTGACAGAGTGAAAGAAGAGCAAATAAATGAAACTCTAAGTGAGAATTTCCTTACAAATGTGCATCGTTAGTTTTATTTCCCAGTCCAGAGCAAAGCAACATCTGCATTGCTTGCATTTCTTTTCATTACCCAGACACCAATCACTTCCTCATTTATCATTCCTGTACATATGGCATTGTTGGAATATGATGATTCATCACTTTCCATTGATCAAATAACATTCAGAATTACTTTCCAAATGCTTTGCATACAAAGGTGGCTAAATAACTAAAAACCTATGGGGCTTCCATTTAATAACACTCAGGGAGATTTGTTATGCTTGATTTCCTATATTAGCCCAGAAGCCATGGTGTTTCTTCAGCTTGTTCGATCCATCACTCAGAATGCCACTCATATGCTACATTTTATCAGTTCCTGGGCTTTCAGGTGAGATATCTAGTCAGAAACAGCACTGCCAAGGAGAACATTTTGCCTCTTAAAAGAAAAAAGAAGAAAAGAAACAATTTCCAAGGGGAGCTAGGTGCAAATCCATTTCTCAGGAATATATCGTTATCTCTTTTTTTAAGATTCATATGATATGATGGATGATGCAAAATTATCCTAGGCCCACATATTGGAGCAGGTAACAAATCTAGTATGAATGGAAACTAGATTAACAGCATTACTACTGTGCACTATTGCATACACAATACGGCATCATAAGAAATACATGATGATGAGGAGGAGGAGGAGGAGGAGGATGGTATTTATTAAGCACTTACTATGTGCTAAGCACTGTTCTAAGCACTGGGGTAGGTACAAAGTAATCAGGTTGTCCCACGTGGGGCTCGCAGTCTTCATCCCCATTTTACAGATGAGGTAACTGAGGTACAGAGAAGTGAAGTGACTTGCCCAAAGTCACACAGCTGATAAGTGGCACCTCTGACTCCCCAGCCCGTGCTCTTTCCACTAAGCCGCATTGCTTCTCTGATGATGATGATGTCACCAGTAGGTGACTCATTGACATCTAGGCGGATCATTGAGTTTGGGCCGGGCTGGGAAACATTTGACTGGTTAGTGTATTTTTGCAAGCCAAAGTGTTCTTTAATCTTTAGTTGACCCTCAAAAGTCCCTACTTTAAGGACAGGAACAGAAGAAGTAAAAGAGATCACTGGTTAATCCAATAATCTCATTTTATCCACCAGTTTCAACCTCCTTCCCCAGCAAACTTTTGCCAGAGCCACAGACAGAGTAGCCAAATAAAGAGATTCAGGTTTCATCTCTTTTCTCCTGCCCCTCCTCTGATGGAGGTGTGATAAACATCAAGATAGGCAATAAGCCAGCCCTTGGAGGAAAGGGAAGTATAGATCTTGGTTAATTCAGAAACCAGTAAATAAACCTTGATTAATCAAGGGGTGATTATATCTATAAGGAAAATCTAATTCCGCAAAACCACTGATATTCAGGAAGAATATAATTGAATGGTTTAATTACCGTGGTATTGCATTCACTTCTGTATTAAGGTATGCCCGGATCATGAGAAAGAAACCAGAAATCTAAAACTGTCCAAACAAAACCTAGTCTAAACTTCAGAAGAACTGCCATACCAATTCTTTACTCCATCAATGGGGCCTTATTTGTGAAACAGGACAATTAATCCATCAGTGGTATTTTTTGAGCACTTACGGTGCTGTCTGGGAGAGTACAATAAGTAGAGTTGATAGACACAACCCTTGTCCATGTGGACCAAACACCATTTAAAAGATAACTCAATTATGCATGTGTTTATTTACTCATTATGGATTTATTTATGGTGTTTGTTATTCATAGCTATTCTCTCTAATGATGACCTATTTCTCAATGGATGTCCTTTCTCTTTCCCATTAGATTGTAAGCTGGAGGGTAGAGATAGAGTCCTTTCCTTCATTGGTATATTTCCCAAGTACCTAGCAGAGTACTCTGCACAGAGCAAGGTCTCAGTGGACATTACTGATACCTGATATTCCTTTGAATGAACTGGAGCTGTAAAGATGTGACCTGCCTTTTGACCTTATTTTCTCTTATTACCTGGATAATATGCATGATTTAGTATTTTATAGTTTTTATAACATTGATTTTTTTTAGCTATAAGATTCACACAGTCCATATGGTTTGTTGCTTTATTTTCTTCCCTAAAATATTTCCCTGTAGAATTTGAATGTCTATTTCATTTCACTATCACTGTAAAATCTACAAGACATTCCTTTCAGAGAACTCTGGCCCACTGACACTGTACTATGTAGCTCTTAGTTACTGGAAATACTAATCCTGGCTCCACCACTCGCCTGTTATGTGACCTTGGGCAAGTCACTTAATGTCTCTATGCCCCATTTCCTCCTCTGTAGAATGGGGATAAAATGCCCACTCTCCCTCTGGCTTAGACTGTGAGCCCTGTGTGGGACAGGGATTGTGTCCAGACTAATTCTCTTTAATAATTACCCTAGTGCTTAGTATAGTGCTTGGACATAGTAAATGCTAATCGTTTGTTTGTTTGTTTTATGGTATTTGTTAAGCACATACTACGTGCCAGGCACTGTAGTAAGTGCTGGAGTAGATACAAACTTTGAGGCTGGACACAGGCCCTGTCCCAGATGGGGATCACAGCCTTAATCCCCATTTTACAGATGAGGGAACTCAAGCACAGAGAAGTGAAATGATTCGCCCAAGGTCACACAGCCAACAAGTGGCAGAGCCAGGATTAGAATCCAAGTGCTTCTGACTCCTGGGCCGGTGCTCTATCCATTAGGCCATGCTGCAGCAAGTATTACTACTTTCATTACTATGATTATCGTTACTATTAATGTAAATGTAAATAGTTATTACTGTCCATGCTATTTCCAGGAGTTCTGAACATATTGGCCTATTGTACACAAAACTGAAACCCAGGGAAATTTGGCTCTCCCACACCTCTGTCTGCCTTTCTCTCCTTCCGAGAAAAATGGGGGTTGTCTGACAGTATTCTTGTAGGTCTTTTTCATTAATCGGCAAAATGACCTGAGCTCCCTAGGACCAAATTTCTATTTGAGGGACTTTTGATTAACACTTGCTCTTACCCCTCCCATCCCAGAATCTGAATTCAAAAGCTTAGAGCATCGTTAATCTATGCCCACAGAGCTAGAAGCACCCAGGACGACACCTTTTAATAGGGTAAATATTCACCCAGAGAGAGAGGCTGGAGAATCAGGGTTGAAATTCTGCAGCCTTTCTGCATTGACTCTGAGAAATGAAAGGCATTCAAAGTAGCACCTCAGTCGTCGAGACAGAAGCCATGATTAATGATGATAGCTCCGCTTATCCAGGAAGGAAAAGAAGTGCACATCAAAGCAGACACATGATATCTTTGAAAAATTATAGATGGAGACGGGAATGTAATTTCTCCCTTAAAACAATAAAAGCGTGCCCATAATTGTTACCTCCTTTGAAAGGGTTAAGAGTTTCTGATTAGCTTTTGGGTCATGAATCACATTTTGAGTGCCTAAGCTTAAGGACACACTTCATTGAACTCCATCTAGCAAGCTTCATGCTTATGAAGGTGTTCCTCTTGATTGCTTTTCATCTGGGCTACAAAACGATTTGGTTGGAGGCTGACATTGATTAAGTGCAAGAGAACCGTGTTTTACTGTGACAGCTGCTAGGCCTCTGTCAACAAATCAATGTTTTTTTTTTTTTCCTTTTCGTCTTCTTAACTCTCCCGTTAGCATCCCGCTGTTACTAGAGATGAAAAACATCTCTATAACTGTTTGGTGATTGACCACTTTCCGATTTGCCAATCACACAGAATGTTTGTGTGAGGGAAAAGACTAACCCTTTACTCGGAGAAGTCTTCTACATCCCAGCTACCCTGTTCCGAAGCTGGACACAATTCGGGAGTTCTATCACAAGGATTTTGTCCCTACCCTTCTGAATGGGGTCAGCGCCAGCTTGGGAGCTGGTGGAATGTGCCCAAAACGTCCTGGCAGAGGTTGATGCCATTGGAAACAAGGGTTTCCCAGCAGCAAAGCTCTTCTGCTTCTGAAGCATCTCTAAAGTCTACTCTCTGAGCAGGAAACGTAAACAGTCTGATAAGGCAGACGTGGAAATAAGCACACACTTCCCTTCCCCGGGTTCCAGAGAAGCCAGGATGGGCTCAGACGAAATCAAGCAGCAGGCCTGAAAGAAATTAAACATGTCTGTACTCTTCTTTCAGGTTATTGTTCTTAAGGTACTCATAAGAAATCTGAACTCTTGGGAATAATTGGAAGGAAAAAATCAGTTTAAGTGAAACCAAAAAAAACACTTAGTTTACAGACCACCTATGGATCAGCAGGCAGGAATTTGTATTTAATCATATCTGTTATGCTGGGAGCAGGAGGCAGGTGGAAGTGCCTATATAAGCCTGGGACCATGGGGAAGGTTAGGGCAGCTTTTCAATGAAAATCACCTGTCTGGAACAGTGAGGTATCCAGAGTCTGTCCCCTCTAGATACTGTTTAGCTGACAGTTTCCTGTTGAAGATTTTGACTGTTGAATGTGAATGTGTTCCCGGTGTGTAATTGGACTGCATTCTTTTTGTTCTATGTTTGTCACCACTAATTTAGATTGCAAGCTCCTTGAGAGGCAGGGACCAAGTCTGAATTATTTTCTGTGCAATTGCATCTATGCTCAAATCAGTGTTTTGCATGTTGTATTTAATAATAATGATGATATAAATAACCATCAAGCAATCAATGGTTATTTATGAATGCTAACTGTGGGCAGAGCACTCTCCTAAGTGCTTAGGAAAGGACAATACAACAGAATTGGTAGACATGTTCTCTCTCCATAAGAAGTTTACATGGAAGCAACCTAAGAGAGGGGGTGGTCTGGGAAGGATAGAAACTAGTGATTATTGGGTCACCAAATAGTTTCAATGTATCTGCAAATCTGGACATGGGAAAAGGTCAGGAGCTAGAAATCTCAGTATATTGTCAGTTCCATAATGATGACTGGTGATCAATTGCCTAACCTTTCCAGGGTTGATCTTCCCCACCACCAAACAGGGATGAGGCTGACCTGCTTTGAAAGAAATTTTAATCAATCAATGGTATTTATGCTAAGCACTTGGGAGAGTTAAGTCAATCATATTTATTGAGTTCTGTGTGCACAGCACTGTACTAAGCAATTGGGAGAGTAACTGAACTTATCAGCCCACCCAAACCCTGTCCTCCTGCTCATTTTCTCATCACTGTTGATGGCGCCACCATCCTTCCTGTCTCACAAGCCCATAACCTTGGCATTATCCTTGACTCCTCTCGTTCCACCCACGTATTCAAGCTATTACTAAATCCTGTCAGTTCTACCTTCATGACATCGCCAAAACCAGGCCCCTTCCTCTCTGTCCAAATTGCTACCACATTAATGCAAACACTTATGCTAACCTGCACTGATTATTGTATGAGCCTCCTTGCTGACCTCCCTGTCTCCTGTCTCTCCCCACACCAGCCCATACTCCATTCTGCTGCCCTAATCATTTTCCTTCAAAAACGTTCAGACCATGTTTCCCCAGTCCTCAAGAAACTCCATTGGTTGCCCATCCACCTCTGCATCAAACAAAAACTCCTCACCATTGACTTTAAACCTCCTACCTCACCTCGCTTCTCTCCTACTACAAACCAGCCCTCACACTTGGTTCCTCTAATGCTAACCTTCTCACTGTACCTCAATCTCATTTATTTTGCCATCAACCTCTCACCCACATCTTACTTCAGACCTCCTCATCAGACAGATAATTGCTCTCCCCCACTTCAAAGCCTTATTGAAGGCATATCTCCTCCAAGGAGCCTTCCCTGACTAAGCCCTTCTCCCTCTTCTCCCACTCCTTGCTGCTCCACTCTTACTTGCATCTTCATTCATCCTCCCTCCTGACCCCACAGCACATATCTATATATCTGTATACATCTGCAATTTATTTATATTAGTGTCTGTCTGCCCCTCTAGACTGTGAGCTCACTGTGGGCAGGGAATGTGTCTGTTTGTTGTTATATTACACTCTCCCAAGCACTTAGTACAGTGCCTTGCACACAGTAAGTGCTCAATAAATACTATTGAATGAATGAATGAGTAGTGCACTATGACAATAAATGGACACATGTCTCCTCATTCAATTCAATTCAAGTGACCAAAGGATACAGATTCAAGTGCAATTTAAGTATACCAGGTGATGAGGAGTTTGACACCCATTAAGCAAAAACAAATGCTTGGGTGTTGTGGCATTCCCCCAGTCTTCAGGTGAAAAGTATCAAGAGTTAAAGTATTGCTCTTGTTTTTATTATTGCTTTCTGATAAGTCCCAGCTTAGACTACTCACTCCTGAAACCAGAGTGCCTTCGTCCTCAAGGACCAGAAAACTGCTGATTGATTTTGCCAGGAACATTAGTTCCAGGCTTGCACATAGGGAGAAGCTAAAAGTTTCCCCCAGAAAAATGATGATGCATCCTTAAGAGCTCAGTGGAATTGCTATTGAGTGTGATAAAGTGTTCTTTCTTGCCAGTATCTGAATGCAGCCCCAGTTGGGATGAGAGAAAGATGAAGGGAAAAGAGAGACTAGGAGTGTCTCTTGTGCAGTTTCAATAAAAGTGGACTCACAGTGGAGCTCTAGAAAATGATAGCAGCAGAAAGACCAGCTTGGTTTGCTGCAGTCAGGAGTAAATCAAGATTCCTGAGTGATCAGGATACCAAGAGGAAGGTTTGAACAGGGTGTCAGGGTGACAAACATATGAGTGTGGGAAGCAGCGTGGCCTAGTGGTTAGAACATGGGCCTGGAAGTCAGAAGGACCTGAGTTCCAATCCCAGATCTGCCACTTGTCTGCTGTGTGACCTCGAGCAAGCTACTTCACTTCTCTGTGCCTCAGTTACCACATGTAAAAATGGAGAGTAAGACTGCGAGCCCATGTGGGACAGGGACTGTGTCCATCCTGATTTGCTTGTGCTTGGCACATAGAAAGCGCTTACAAATACCATCATCATCATCATCATCATCATCATAAATATTTACGTGCATCCACTGAGGAATGGATTCCCCGTTGAGCATAGGAATTTTGGCCACACCCACAGATGTGGTGGACAGGATCTCATTTGAATGCAATGGAGGTGAAATAAAATGGGACAGTTAGTCTGCCAGTCGAATGTACTTACTGAGCACTTACTGTGTGCAGAGCACTGTACTAAGTGCTTGTGAAAGTACAATGTAACAATATAACAGACACATTTCCTGCCCTCAAAGAGCTCAGTCTAGAGGGTGACAGCATCTTAAAGAGTCAAATTCTGACCATAAAGATACCTAGAATTTAGTCCTTGGCTTTTTGTTTATTTCTACAGGTGGCACTATCCTAATTAAGACTAAAAGCTTAAAAATACAACATAACTAGTTGAATGCTGGTCTAGAGACCATAATGTCTAGAAGTTACAAAACCTCTTCTCTGTAACTGAGGGTGAAGTTCAGGGTAGAAGGGACCAGGAAAGCCCCTAGGAACAAGGGAGGAGTACAAGCATCTTCCCATCCAAATGCTTCCCTCCCCAACCCACATCTTTCCCATACCTGTAGAGAATACCACCATCCCCCCCGCCTCACATGCTTGCAACCTTGGCAGTGTCCTTAACTCATTCCTCTCCTTCAATGTGCAAATTCAGTCAGTCACCAAATCCTATCGGTTCTATCTTCAAAACATCTCTAGAATCCACCCTTTTCTTGTCATTCAATATGCTGCCACACTGATCTAAACCCTTGTTGTAGTCTGTCTTGACTTACTGCACCAATCTCCTTGCTGACTGTCCTGCTTCACGTCCCTCTCTTCTCCAGTCATTCATTCAATCGTATTTACTGAGCGCTATGTGCAGAGCACACTGTACTAAGCGCTTGGAATGTATAATTCGGCAACAGATAGAGACAATCCCTGCCCAACAACGGGCTCACAGTCTAATCTTCACTCTGATGCCCAGGTCATTTTTTGGAAAAAAAGTTCTGTCCATTTCTCCCCATTCTTCAAAAACCTCTTCAAAAACAGCAGACAAGCGACAGAGTTGGGATTAAAACCCAGTCATCCTGACTGCCAGGCCTGTGCCCTATCCACTAGACCATGCTGCTTACCAACTTGTCTGCTGTGTGAACTTGAGCAAGTCACGGATCTTCTCTGTGCCTCAGTTGCCTCCTCTGTAAAATGGAGTTTCAGACTGTGAGCCCCATGTGGAACATGGACTGTGTCCAATTTGATTAGCTTGTATCAACCCCATCGCTTAGTACAATGCCTGGCACACAGTAAGTGCTTAATAACAATAGTAATAATAAATATGGTATTTGTTTAGCTCTTACTATATTCCAGGCACTATACTAAGCACTGGGGTGGGATCACTGGGCTGGACACAATCCCTGTCCCATGTGGGGCTCAAAGTCTCAATCTATGTCTATGCTCATATTCATATTTAATCATAATTATTGAGCCTTTACTGGGTGCAGAGCACTGTACTAACAGTTTGGGAGAGTACAATATAACAATAAACAGGCACATTCCCTGTCCACAATGAGCTTACAGTCTAGAGGGGGAGACAGACAGTCATATAAATCAATCAGTCAATCAGTAAATTACAACTATGTACCTTGGCTCAACTTAGCAGAGATAGAAACAGGGATGGAGGATCGCCCCCAACCCCCATCTGCTCTCCCCTCTCCTTCCTCTGCCCTCAAATCCCTTGGCTAGGGGAGCTGACCAATGGGGCTCGTGGCCTAGGGCCAACATATGAATAACCCCAGTAGCAATAATTAATAGCCTCACCAAGTAACAAGAGCTAATTGATGGGGGATTAGCCAGTGCTAGTGGGAGCAACAGCCAGGAGACATTCACATGAGCCCTGAGTCTGGCCTGAGGAGTGGTTGTTGGGGAAGCCAAGGGGGGAATTGGAGAGACTTCTAGCAGGGCTCTATTCATTCAATCTGTCACAAAACTCTGTCCTTTCTACTTTCACAACGTCTCTAGAATCTGCCCTTTCCTCTCCATCCAAACTGCTTCCATGCTGATCCAAGCATTTAACCTATCGTAACTTGACTACTGCATCGGTCTCCTCGCTGATCTCCCTGCCTCCTATCTCTTCCAACTCCAGTCTTTACTTCACTCTACTGCCTCGATCATTTTTCTACAAAACATTCAGTCCACTCCTCAAGAACCTCCAGTGTCTGCCCATCCACCTCCACATCAAACAGAAGCTTCTCACTATCAGCTTTAAGGCACTCAACCAGCTCACAGCCTCCTGGTCGATACAGTTGCCCTATCCATAATCTGTTTCAGTGTCTGTCTCCCGCTGTAGACTGTAAGCTTCTTGTGGGCAGGGTGCATGCCTACCAACTCAGTTGTACTGTATTTTCCCAAGCATTTAGTACAGTGCTCTGAACACAGCAAAAATTCAATAAACACCATTGATTGATTGAATACTATAGCCCAATCTGCAGGCTCAGCTCCTCTAACGCCAACTTACTCTCTGTACCTCGATCTCATCTTTCCTGCCACTGACTTCTTGACCACAACCTCTCTCTGGCCTAGAGCTCCCTCATCCTTCACATCTGTTTCTTTTCCAATTCTTTTCTTTCCTTTAACGGTGACTGATGCACCATGGGTTTTTTTAGAAGCAAAACTGCTTTTGGGGACTTGTTTTCTCTTCCCTTTCTGAAGATGTCCACCATTTTGTTTACTATTTTTGACCACCACTGGGCACTGAACCAGTGATTTGAAGGAAAGGCCCAACAGTGATTCAAACTTCTCTTTTCTGAATGTGACTGAGAGCCCACAGTCCTATACTGTGTAATTTGTGTTGGGTTAATTTTCTTTAGTTGCATTAGCTCACTCATGGTGAAGCTCACCTGCCATTTTCTGCCCACTTGCTCAGTTTTATGAGATCTTCCTACAGTGTATAAACAGTTATAATACCATGCTGACTCTTCTGTGCCTGGAACATCTGTTTGCACAGAGAGTTATGTATCACTTTTTAATCAGCTGGTGGAAGGCTCTGTTCCAATAGCATTTACTGAGTACCTTTTGTAGGCAGAGCCAATGGAGAAGATACAGAAGTTAAGAACAAGTGATCCTTGCCCTTGAGGAGTTAAGAGAATCCAGAGCACAGGGTCTTCCTTAGCTCACTTCATGGAGGTGACAGGGAGTTCTCTAGCTCTACACGAAGATCATGGATTTTGTGGCATTAAAACATGAATTTGGAGTCCAAAATTAAGCAGTAGCTATAATAAAAATGAAAATAATAATGTTGGTATTTGTTAAGCGCTTACTATGTGCCGAGCACTGTTCTAAGCACTGGGGTAGACATAGGGGAATCAGGTTGTCCCACGTGGGGCTCACAGTTTTCATCCCCATTTTACAGATGAGGGAACTGAGGCACAGAGAAGTTAAGTGACTTGCCCACAGTCACACAGCTGACAAGTGGTAGAGCTGGAATTCGAACTCATGAGCCCTGACTCCAAAGCCCGTGCTCTTTCCACTGAGCCACGCTGCTTCTCAAGCCAGTTCGTGATCACGTTACACTTTTCAATCCGCTGCTGCATTCAGTCTTGTGCTCTCACAAAGAATTCGCAACTACATTATTATGGAAATGGATGTTTTTTCATCTTTTAATTTTTCCTCAAGATACTATCTCTTTGTGGATGAATTAATAGGACTAGACCAAAGGAAAAAAAAAACCTCACCAAGAATTAATAAGTGTAATTTGTGGCTTATTATTTCGGTGCTTACAAAAGGCCAACCAGTATTGGGTGGAAAATAATTCTTGTTTGGTAAAAAACACTTGCTTCAAGTTGTTGTACTTTACAGAAAATCGGTTTTCTTGGGAAAGAGGTGATAAGATGACCTTGCTCCTAGAAAAATTCAGTTGATTTATTTTGCATTGGTACAGAGCAGAGCCTCTGTGGTATACTCTACCCAAAATCTCAGTGGCCAGGCCATCTCATATATTTTCCCTCCATCCCCCTGCCCCTCACTCCCTTATAAAGTCCATGTGAGACATGATGGACTGTGAAGCAAGGATGGCCTCTGCTTATCTGCCTACAGATCGCTAAATAAATAGCACAAGCAACAGAAGCACAAGCTTGTCGAAACTGCCCCATTAATGTACTGCATCAAGGGTCACCCACATAGTTGGGAAGTTAAAGTTCAATCCATTTCTTTGTCTCTCTTTGATACTTGCACATGATGACCGCAACCTTCCAGCCCCAGGGTCTTGAGGGTTCATTAATGCATCCTCAGATGCCATAGAAGGGACATAGAGCTCCCTCTCTATTTGAACTAGACTTGCGCTCTTTCACAGCGAAGAATATTACCTGTGGTGTACTTCAACGATAAAGATGATTTAGCCATGCATGGTATTGGGGGGGTGGGGGTAGGGTGGTGCGTGTCTCCTAGCCCTGCTCCCAGGGAGGGAAGTACATCAATCCATCAATCAACCAATATCTGTTTAATGTTAACTGTGCACAGCACTGTAGTAAGCGCTTAGGAGAGTACAATGCAACAGAGTTGGTGGTAGACACAATCCTTGGACAAAAGGAACTTATAGTTTACAAGGGGAGACAGACATAGAAATAGATTAGGGTTAGGGCAAATAGTGAATATTTACACAGGCATTGTTGGGCTGGAATGAGTATCACAGCTAGGGCATAGCTGATGCAGAGGGGATGGTGGATAGGGGAAAGAAAGGACTTAGGGAAGGCCTCTTAGAGGAGATGTGAGTTTAGAGGAGGGATTTGAAAGTGGGGAAAAGTGGTAGTTTGTCATATAGGAAGGGAGAGAGAGTTCTAGGCCAGAGGCAAGGAGTCAACAAAGAGATAGATGAGATCATCCCCACTACAGACACACGAACACAGTCAGTCAATCGTATTTATTGAGCACTTACTGCGTGTGGAGCACTGTACTAAGCACTTGGCAGAGAACGTTATAACAGACACATTCCCTGCCCACGACAAGCTTACAATCTAGAGTGGGAGAATACATACATACTTGAGAAGAGAAGACATACATACAAGAGAAGCATTCATTCATTCATTCATTCATTCAATAGTATTTATTGAGCGCTTACTATGTGCAGAGCACTGTACTAAGCGCTTGGAATGAACACGTCGGCAACAGATAGAGACAGTCCCTGCCCTTTGACGGGCTTACAGTCTAATCGGGGGAGACGGACAGACAAGAACAATGGCAATAAATAGAGTCAAGGGGAAGAACATCTTGTAAAAACAATGGCAACTAAATAGAATCAAGGGGATGTACATTTCATTAACAAAATAAATAAGGTAATGTAAATATATACAGTTGAGCAGACGAGTACAGTGCTGAGGGGAGGGGAAGGGAGAGGGGGAGGAGCAGAGGGAAATGGGGGGAAAAGAGGGTTAAGGTGCGGAGAGGTGAAGGGGGGGTGGTAGAGAGAGTAGAGGGAGAAGGGGAGCTCAGTCTGGGAAGGCCTCTTGGAGGAGATGAGTTTTAAGTAGGGTTTTGAAGAGGGGAAGAGAATCAGTTTGGCGGAGGTGAGGAGGGAGGGCATTCCAGGACCGCGGGAGGACGTGGCCCAGGGGTCAACGGCGGGATAGGCGAGACCGAGGGACGGTGAGGAGGTGGGCGGCAGAGGAGCGGAGCGTGCGGGGTGGGCGGTAGAAAGAGAGAAGGGAGGAGAGGTAGGAAGGGGCAAGGTGATGGAGAGCCTTGAAGCCTAGAGTGAGGAGTTTTTGTTTGGAGTGGAGGTTGATAGGCAACCACTGGAGGTGTTTAAGAAGGGGAGTGACATGCCCAGACCGTTTCTGCAGGAAACGGAAGCAGAAGCAGCGTGGCTCAGTGGAAAGAGCCCGGGCTTGGGAGGCAGAGGTCGTGGGTTCTAATCCCTGCTCCGCCACTTGTCAGCTTTGTGACTTTGGGCAGGTCATGTCACTTTGCCTCAGTTACCTCATCTGTAAAATGGGGATTAAGACTGTGAGCCCGACGTGGGGCAAACTGATCACCTTGTATCCCCCCAGCGCTTAGAACAGGGTTTTGCACATAGTAAGTGCTTTACAAATACCATCATTATTATTATTATTATACATACATACACACACACACGTGCACACAAACACACACCTCTGCAGATAAGGCCCTTTGTGGACTTCCCAGCTGCTTGCTTGCACCTAGCCAGCAGGGGATTGGGGGCAAATGTAGATACTTACAGTAAAATAAGGCATTCGTTCCATAAGGGTTTATTTGGCATTTCACCTCTCTGTGCCTCAGTTTCCTCATCTGTCAAATAGAAATTAGATAGATTGGAAGGCCCTTGTGGGACCAAGGACTGTTTCCGATCTCATAACCTTGCATCAACCCCAGCACTTAGCTCATAATCAAGGCTCAGTGAATATCGTAATTATAAGCAGTTTAGCTCTACTTGTGATACACGGCACCTGACACAGAGCTATCAAACAGAAACTTTTTACATCAGCTTTGAAACACTCAAACACCTTGTTTTTCCTACTACAGCCCAGCCCACACACTTCGCTCCTCTAATGCCAACCTACTCACTGTACCTCAGTCTCATCTCTCTTGCCACCAATCCCTTGCTCACATCCTGCCCCTCTCCAGGAACTCCCTCCCCCTTTGTATCTGACAGACCATCACTCGTCCCATCTTCAAAGCCTTATTAAAATCACGTTGCCTCCAAGAGGTCTTACCGGACTATGCCCTCATTTCCCTCACTCCCTCTCCCTTCTGCAACACCCTTGCACTTGGATCTATACCCTGTAAGCACTTAATAGTCACCCTACTCTCAGTCCTGCAGCCCTTACCTACATATCCAAAATTAATCTAAATGTCTGCCTCCCTCTCTAGACCGTAAACTCTTTGTAGGCAGGGAACGTGTCTACCGACTCTGTTGTATTATACTCCTCCAAGTGTTTAGTACTGTGCTCCAAAAACAGTGCATGCTTAATAAATCTGATTAATTGATTTGTATATCAATCAAGAGCATTTCTTGAGTGCTTACTCTGTGCAGAGCACTGTACTAAGCAGTTGGCAGGGTGCAATATAGTTGGTAGTCAAGATTCCTGCCCTCCCAGAGCTAGTAAATATAGCTATTAAATCAGGAAGACCACTCTTAAGGAAACCAACTGTCATTTTTGGTTTAGGAGATTGTCCTGTCTATTAGAAACCCGGCAACAAGATTAACTTAATGGTCTTTTAAATGACTTCATGGCTTGGTAAATGGCTTGTTCTGTTTGATTTTAACAGGTTCATCAGAGATAAATAAAAAAATTTGTTTCCCTGGGAAAGTCAGACCCCATTACTTTCCAACAAGTGTTCTTGGAAATCCTAGGCAAGAGATCTTCACCTCAGAACCATTCATCAATTTTCCCCACAGGAACTCTGCTTCTGGCACTTCTGCTCTCTGAATTCAATGTCCTAGAAGCACCTTAGCCATTACAATATGGGTCCAAAAACTATTGTCCTGGAATGACATGCTTGCCTGTGTGTGTCTGTGTGAGTGTATGTGTGTCCAGAAAAGTTTTTATTCAATCCTCTTTTCAGGAGCAGAAAAACTAAAAGCAGAATATATTATTTTGTCTGCCCTAATTCAGAGTAATGGAGCAGTGTATGCACATATGGAGATCTTCACTGTAATGAAAAGAAACACCTTGGCTTGATTTGGCTTGCTCCTGCAGCAGAGTTTAAAATGGAGGAGGGAGGCCATTTTTCAAGATTTCCCAACTAGTTCCACTGTAGGGTTGCCATCAATCAATCAATTATATTTACTGAGCACTTACCATGTGCAGAGCACTGTACTAAGCACTATAGAGAGGGAGAGTCAGGGGAGGACAATGCAGTTCTAGAGAAAAATGGCCCAACTCCCCTGGCCTGCAGTTGTAGAAGAAGCCTGGGATCAGACCAATGCAATAGAGTTGCCTTAAGCAGGTTGCTTCCCCCCATCCTTAATTTGTTAAATGCTTGCTATGTGCCAAGTACTGTACTAAACACTGGGGCAGATTCAAGATCAACAGGTCCCACATGGGTCTCACAGCCTAAGTAGGAAGGATAACCGGTATTAATAATAATAATAATGGTTAAGTCTTACTATGTGCAAGGCACTGTACTAAGCGCTGGGGGATACTAGGTGATCAGGTTGTCCCATGTGGGGCTCACAGTTTTAATCCCCATTTTACAGATGAGGTAACTGAGGCCCAGATAAGTTAAGTGACTTGCCCAAAGTCACCCGGTTGGTAAGCGGCAGAGCCGGAATTTGAACCCATGACCTCTGACTCCCAAGCCCGGGCTCTTTCCACTCAGCCACGCTGCTTCTCCAATTGAATCCCCATTTTACAGATAAGGAAACTGAAGCCCAGAGAAAAGTGACAGAGTTTGGAGTCTGGGCTCACACCAAGTAAGCCAAAAGAGTCAAGTGGTCTTTTGGCCATTCCTCCCCTTATATTCTGTAATTTGATTGTCCTCCCAGTTTACCTTGACTTCAATTGGGAGAGTCTCACGCAGACATGCCCAGAGAAAAGGAAATTAAGTCCAAGGCAATGATGCTAACAAAAGCAACGACAGTGTTCTAATCCCAGCTTGCCTGTTTTGTGACCTTGAGTAAATTACCTAACTTCTCCATGACTCAGGTTCCTCATCTGTAAAGTGGAGATTCAATGCCTGTTTTCCCTCTCCTCTTAAACTAGAAGAAGGACTGTGTCTGATCTATTTGAATTGTACCTACCCCAGGGCTTAGCAGAGCATTTGGAACATAGAAAATGCTTAACAAATATCATTATCATTATTGTTATTATTATTATCCTGGGTTTCCTTTTGATTTTTTAGGTTTTGAACTGAGAGAACCCATTCAAGGAAGAAGAGGTCAAAAGAAAAGAAATGACACAATGGATAATTAAGCAGTGTCCAAAAGGGTTTGGTTCAGGTTGGGGCAAAGGCTATTTTATCCCTAAATTTCTAGGAATTACTCAGGATTGATGATTACCAGAAATTTGAAGTATGAAGCAATGCTATCTGTTGTTGGAAGGTAGAATTGTTGGTGCAATAGACCAGTTCTCTCTCCAGTTCATGCATATGAATGCATGCGCACGCACACGCGCGCGCACACACACACACAGTTTTCTGTACTTTTAAAATTGTGTATAAAATTATATGGGTGCCAGGTTTTCTTATCGGGCTGCTGTACAGCTGCTTTTGGAGTTTTTTTAGGGCTGAACATAGTGTTGCCAAACACTCACTTCCTGCTGTGCAGTAAATATTCTGGGAGATGTCAAAAAAGAGAACTGAAAAACCACCCCATAATGTGTACGTCTATAAAGTCTGGATGAGGCACTAAGTTGGTGTCCACAGTGGAGGTCAGGTTGGAATGAGATGACTACCAAAAGATTTTTTCTTTTCCTACTGTCTGGCATTTCCCCACATCTGATTCACATGCTAATTTAAATCTTCACTTTATGGCTCAGGGCACCCGCTCAGTAACTCCACAGTCCTCATTTGTCTCCATCTCCCAACAGGTCCAGTTGGGCTCTGATCCCATCAGCTCTCCCAAGCACAGTGGAACCAGCTGTGTCCAAGGTCTGCAGAGATTAATCGCCCACAAAAGGCCTGCAGCAGGTACTAAAAAAAAGAGGTCGGCAATTCTGACTGTGGCAAATGGCTTGGGAGCCTGCCCTATAGCTCAATGATCTTGTCAGACTGCCTCTGGTGTTTGTGAGAACTTAGTGTACTTTTTGATTAGTTAGTCATGTTTTAAATTTGGTGGCAAGTCTTTAGTGAAGCAGACAAAAATAAATCTGATAATTACCTCTAAGAATGCTGCTAGTAATTTCCAACCAATTAGAGCATTATTAGAGGGCTGTTTCTGTCCCAAAGAACAAGTCCCATTAAGTCTGATGCCATGACCGGGCTAAAATAACACGAAAAGATGGATAAAGATGTATTCAAACATGTTGGTTGCCTGTTACATGATTCTTCTCAGTGCCAATACCCATTAGAACATAAGAACATGTTTTATTTACCATTGTATATTACAAGACACCAATCAATCAATCTCATGTTTTCTATGCTATGCTCCTCTGAGGAATGGTAGAATAGTCAATCAGTGGTATTTACGGAGTGCTTACTCAGTGTGGAGCACTGTACTAAGCACATGGGAAAGTACAGTGAAATAGAGTTGGTGACACGATCCCTGTCCACAAGGAGCTTATAGTCTACACTGAGAAATAAGTCCACGTGTGGCTTAAAAGACTCACGATCAATCCGGCAATCAATTGTACTTTTTGATCGCTGACTGTGTGCAGAGCTTTGCACTAAGCACTTAATAAGCTTATTACGGGCAGAGAATGTGTCCGCTAAGTCTGTTATATTGTACTCTCCCAAACACTTAGTATGGTGCTCTGCACATAGTAAGTGCTTAATAAATGCAATTAATCAATTGATTGGGAGAGTACAATATAACAGAGCTGGTAGACACATTCCCTGCCAGCTGTGACTACTGCATCTGCCTCCTCACTGACCTACCAGTCTCCTGTGTCTCCTCACTCCTACTAGGATAGAGTAGAATCCACTTGATTTGGCCAGAAGGAACTCATTAGTGACCTTAGAGAGAGCAGTCCAGGTGACGTGGATGGGGCACAAACCAGCTAGAAACCAGACTTTAAGGAGTTCGCACCTGATGATTTCAATTTTGTCACCAAAGTAGTTGATGAGGTCAGCAAGATGCCAAAGGGGCTTCAGGAGGAAGTTAAAAGAATGGAACGATTGATAGAGGCAATGAGGAAGGAAGATGATGAGGGAGAAAAAGTAATGTTTCAGAGGGAAAGAGTGTCAGCTCATTGTGGGCAAGGAATGTGTCTGTTTATTGTTACAGTGTACTCTCCTAAGCGCTTAGTACAGTACTCTGCAAACAGTAAGCACTCAATAAATACAACTGACTGACTGACTGACAGAGAGAAAGAGAGAGAGCAAGCGCAGAGTTGTAGTATGGGAGGGTGAGTGTGAAAAGGCAGAATTTGGGCTGATGCCTGGATACACTATCAAACCCAACTGGAAATTCCCTTGGCTCGACACAAAAGTGTCAAAGGTGACTCCCAAAACCATGTCACTGGCTCCTCTTTTCAGCAATAAAAAACGAAGAGGGAGGAGGGGAACAATGATACAGGACAACCATTTTGAAGGGCGGACTGGGGGGTTTTGTTATGTGGGAGTTCTTTGTATGCAGATCTTTTGGAAATGTAGTGAATTGGACCATGGATTGCCAAGAGAAAAGTTTCATTATATGGAGGCTTTTGTTATGAAGTAGTTTGTTCTGAAGAGGTTTCACTGAAATTAGATAGAAAGATGGAAGGGGGAGGAACCTTTTTCTGCAAGAGTTCCCTGAACTGGTTAAGTAAAGATATATTTAGCTTCAAACAGAGTCCAACAGATACTACTGGTACAGTCAGCATTGTCATTGAAGCTGAAAGCTAGAATTCCTTCAGGCCCTTAACCTCCACTCCGCTCTTAGTTGCCATCATACAAACCCCTGCAAGGGTACCTGGGAAACGCCTGGCCAAAAACTACAATATAATTGTGTGTGCCCAGCTCCCAAAATAAAGTGTCTCATGCAAAGATAGTTGGTCTTGGAGATACAGGTGATGGGGGGGAGGGGGAGGAGGAGAAATGTGTGTTTATTTTAAATTCCATATTATTACAGTAGTGTCAAACAGCATAGAGTTACGGATAGAGCCCGAGCCTGGGAGTCAGAAGGTTATGGGTTCTAATCCTGACTCCACCACTTGTCTGCTGGGTGGCCTTTAGGCAAGTCACTTCACTTTTCTGTGCCTCTGTAAAATGGGCATTGAGACTGTGAGTCCCATGCAGGACAGGGACTGTGTCCAAACCCATTTTCTTGTATTCACCCCAGAGTTTACAACAGTGCCAGACACATTTACTATTTACTAGCGCTTAACAAATACCACAGTTAGTAATGGTTCAAGCACAAGTGGCTCACCAAATCCCAGTGTCCAGGATCAAAGCCCAGTTCTCCTCCCGGGGACAGCCATATCAAACTCCAAGCTTCTGGGCCCCTGGAGACAGTTTTATCTGAGCTGGTCTGGCCCCAGCCTGGGTATTCATTCATTTATTCATTCATTCAATTGTATATATTGAGCACTTACCACAGAGCACTGTACTAAGCGCTTGGAAAGTTCAATTATGCAATAAAGAGAGACTATCCCTGCCCACAAAGGGCTTATAGTCTAGAAATGAAGAGGGTGAGGAGGGAGGTTACCAAAGGGATGTCCGGTATTTCTGGGTGTTGTCAGTGGCCACCCTACAAAAACTCGGCTTGGGTCCAAGGCCTTTGGTTCCCTGGTTTTCTATGCCAAAAGTAGCCAGGGAATGTTCTTTTTTTAAAAAATGGTATTTGTTAAGCACTTACTATTATATGCTAGGCACTGTACTAAGGACTGGGGGAGATACAAGGTTGGACGCAGCCTATGTCTTATATGGGGCTCATGGTCCTAATCCCCATTTTACAAATGAGGTAACTGGGGCACAGAGAAGTTATGTGACTTGTCCAAGGTCACACAGCAGACAAGTGACAGAGGTGGGACTAGTACCCAGGTCCTCTTTCAGGCCCATGCTCTTTCCACTAGACCATGCTGCTTCCCGTTCCCCACAGATCATAAAGATTCACTTCTGTATTCCACTACTTTACACAAATACAATTCCCATTAGCACTTAATGCAATTGACCTGTGCTCTTTGAAAAATTTTATAACTAGAATGTGAGCCAAAACCAAGAGACAGAGAATTCAAGTAAAAATGCTGACCAAGGGGTGATTCTGAATATACACATGTCCTGATGTTCCTGTGGTCATTGGTATTTAGGTTCCTGGACAATACAACATCAGGCACTTTGCCCACTGGGAGTTAAGATGCCAAGGGATCTGAGGGGCTAAAACAGTGGAATCCAGTGGCCACTGTTGCCATCTGGAACCAGGATTTATTATGGCATATTGGGAAGCCATGATGTCATGATTTAAATGCCTATTTTGATTCACTTACCCTGCTCATTCTTTTGTGGAAAAGAATTACTAGCTTCTGAAGGAAGCTAAATTCACCAGTATTTGAAAGAAGATAATAGCAGAATTTTATTCTCTCCCAGAATAGAAATATCTCTAGTCTTTGAGTCAATTCTGGATATCTTAGGGAGTCATTATCCTGCGCATTGAACCTATTTAGGGCTGAAGACCCAGCATACATACCCTGCCACTTCTTCATCTAGGGTGTTTTACTGATCAACCGCTTCCTCTCCACCCTTATGCATTCAGTCAGTCAGTCGATTGTATTTATTGAGTGCTTACTGTGTGCAGAGCACTGTGCTAAACGCTTGGGAAAGTACAACAACAATGAACAATGACATTCCTTGCCCACAACAAGTTTGATCACCACCATCTTGGGTCAGGCCCACCTCACCTCCAGGCTGGATTAGCATCATCCTGGTCACCATGCCTCAAGAACTTGCCATATACCAAAGCACTGTGCCAAAAATTGAGGTAGATACAAGATCGATCAGAAGCAGTACCTGTCCTACATGGCATTCTTAATCTAAAATGTAGGGAGAGGTAAGTAGCTTATTACCAATTTAGAGATGAGGAAACAGAGGCACAGAGGGGCACCATGATGTGCCCGAGGATACACAGCAGGCCAGTGGCAGAACTAAGGCTAGAAGCCAATTACCTTAATTTTCAGGCCTATGACCTTTCCACTAACTAGGCCATGCTGCCTCCCTAATGATGATGTTTGGCCCATAGAGACATGTCCATTATGCTGACATTCCATTATCATTAAGGACCTGATGCAGTTTTACTTGGCAGGGCAACTGTGAGAAAAAGATATACATAGCAAAGAGGGTAGCATTATTCATGACTTGGGAAGCAAAGTTGTCTAATGGAAAGATCATGGGCCTGGGAGTCAGAAAACCTGGGTATTAATCCTGGCTCTGCCACTTGCCTGCTGTGTCATCTTGGGCACGTCACTTCAGTTCTCTGTGCCTCAGTTTCCTCATCAGTAAAATGGGGACTTCCCTCCCCCTTAGGCTGAGAGCCATTGTGGGACATGGCCTGTGTCCAAGCTGATTATCTTGCATCTACCCTAATGCTTGGCTCATAGTAAGCAGTTACAAATACCAGAATAATTATTAATTAGGATGACTAAGTGGGGGCGGAGGCTACTCTAAGGCCCCTTGAAACCAGCAACAAATGATACAAAATCCTTTAGCTCACATTCATGGCCCCCAGATCACGATGAACACTTTAGGTACCATCATAGGTATGTTACGTAAATCCATAGGCAGCAAGTAGGCTTAAATTAAGAACCTGAATCACAGCCTACTCCTACGGAATAAATTCAGAATGCTAACATGGCGTCAGAGATTTATTCCACCTCCACCCATCTCACTTATCCATCGTGTTTTGGTCCAAGTCAATTGCATATACCGTGAAGAATGTATTTTGAAAAAGCAAATTCAGTGATATTCTGCCTGGTAAAAAAAGTGTGCTCTAGTACTTTTCACACATCATCAGACATTTAGCATCTCTCACTATGCCCTACCTAAACCAACTATTAGCACTTGAGATCATGTCTGCCCATCGTGCCATAGAAAGTATAGCCTTCATGGCACAGAGTTACAGACTTAATATGCACTGTAAAAGTTTGCATTGCCATTAGCCACTTTATTTACCTCAATGAGACTCAAGCCTTTTTATTCTAAATGAAAAACCTTTGGCATAATTACCTTCTGGTCATTTAACCCCTGAAATATGACAGTAACTTAAATTTTCAAAGCCATTTCAACTCTTGGAATTTTTACCCATGAGAATGGGTATATAATGAGGTTTTTTAGACAGCCATTAGCCTAATTTCGGTGACCAGATATAATCTGCATGATTTGCAGAAGTTTCATGGGAAAAAAATGCATTTTAAGACAGCACATATCCATTTCTCTCTCTTTTTTCCCCCACCTATATATTCTCTTGCTTTGAGTAGTTCGTTGCTGAATTCTTAAGATGTCACCACTTTCCTTTAGAGAGTTATTTAAATACAGGTGAACTTCCATAAAGAATAATGACAGCTTATGGGAGTTAATAATTACAAGGTACTCACTAATATGTAATGAAGCATCTCTGCCTATGACGCAAAGCAGAAAAGACTTCCTGATCACTTTTATCCATTAAAAACTTGATGGGCAGCAGGGCAGAACAACATTTAATTTGCTCCATGACAAATTGTCATCCAAGGATCATCAAACCACACATCAGTTCCCTCAAGGAGCAGGGTTCTGCGGGGGCGGGGATGGGGGCGTTGGAGGGGGGAGGGGGATTGAGCGGGAGGTACAGTTTTTTGGGTTTTTTTTCAAATTTTAAAACTGTTTCCTTGGATTTTTCCTCCAGGACTAGCCCCACCCAAAGTTCTCTGCCTCCCTCCTCCTCCACCGCAGCTGTCTTGATTAATTGATTGACTGATTTCCTTCTCTGCTTCCAGCCCCTGAAAGATTCCTGTTAAGTGTCGGAAGTTCGGTCTGCTGCCCACCACTGCCATTATCCAGGAGCAATGGAGTGTAGTCTGTGATCCCCGAGGTAATGCTGTGCCTTGGGTCACTTAAAATCAGTTGCATTAATGTCTTCCTGGAAAACCAACCAGTGGCAAGTCAGAAGGACCTGGATTCTAGTCCCTGCTCTGCCACTTGTCAGCTGTGTGACCTTGGGCAAGTCACTTAACTTCTCTGTGCCTCAGTTACCACATCTCTAAAATGGGGATTAAGACTGTGAGCCCCATGTGAGACAGGGACTGTGTCCAACATGTGCAGGGATTGTCTCCTTTCATTGCTGTATTGTACTTTCCCAAGGGCTTAGTACACTGCTCTGCACATAGTAAGCACTTAAGAAATATGATGGAATGAAAGAATGAACGTGATTATCTGGTATCTACCCCAGGGTTTAGAACAGTGCCTGGCACATAGTAAGTGCTTAACAAATACCCTGAAAAAAAGCCCAGCCTGTGTCACACCCCTTCAGACCAAAATCCACAGTTGAAATGGTGAATTCTGCCACGTTTGCCACTCAGATCTGGCACATGGGAAAGGTAAAGTTAATCTGTCTCAGCAGAATCTCTAGGTCAATGATAACGGTGGCATTTGTTATGTGCTTACTGCTAGGCAAGTACCGTACTAAGCACTAAGGTAGATGCTTAGAACAGTGCTTGCACATAGTAAGCGCTTAACAAATGCCATCATCATTATTATTATTACAAGATAATCAGGACAAACACGGTCCCTGTCCAATGTGGGATTCGTGGTCTGAGTAGTGGGGTACAACAACTATCAAATCCCCATTCTACAGATGAGAAACCTGAGGCACAGAGAAGTGAAGTGACTCCCCAAGGTCACATAGGTAAGTGGCTGAGCCAGAATTAGAAGCCAGGTCTCCTGACTCCCATTTTTCTTCTAAGCCATGCATCTTCAAACCAAGTTCAATTCAGCTTCAGAAGCAGGCTAGAACCTCTTCCTGCCCCAAATGAAATAGAACTCAAAAATCCAGAAATGGAAATGAATGGCAAGAGAGACTGGTACATTTTGAATGTCAGGAGAAATCATCGCCAGGAAGATGCAATCCTGCTTGAGGTATGAAGGGAAGCCAAAGACACACAGATCAAAGCTCCCCCATCAAGGGGTGTCCAGAACCCACATTTGATGACCAGAGACCATCCCATCACCCCCATCTTCCTCCACATCTGCCCTCACTAGGAAGAAAATGGGGAAAGTTGGAAAACAGTTTAGCTAAGGATGGCCCTGCTTAAAGCAGGTAGGAGCCCAGGAGCTACTTGATGCCTGTCTCCTCCCTTCTAGACTGTGAGCCCGTTGTGGGCAGGGATTGTCTCTATTTGTTGCTGAATTGTACTTTCCAAGCATTTAGTACAGTGCTGTGCTAAATACGGTTGAATGAATGAATGAATAATAATGATAATAATAATAATTGCGGCATTTTTAAGTGCTTACTATGTGCCGAGCCCTAGGGTAGATACAAGATAATCAACTGGGATAGAGTCCCTGTCTGTCCCACATGGAACTCTCGGTCTAAGGGGAAAGGAGGTCAGGTTTTGAATCCCCATTTTACTGATGAGGAAACCGAGGCCCAGAAAACTCAAGTGACTTACCCAAGGTCATGCAGGAGACAAGTGGTAGAGCCAGGGTTAGATCTCAGGTTCTCTGATTCCTCCCAACAATGACAACTTGTTTTTGGTGGTTTGAATCAATTTCCCCAGTTAATTCTTTCTCTGCATGCTTGTTCTCCCTTTGAGATCATCAATCAGTAATAATTGCTGAGCATCTACTATGTGGAGAGCACTGTACTAAACAGTTGGGAAAGCAAATAAAAATAAGAGACAGTACCTGCCCTCAAGGAGCTTGCTATATAATAGAGGAGATGAAGATGCAGAAATAAAGAGTCTGCAATTATCTGCTTCCTGGTCTGTCTCCCCCGGTTAGACTGTGAGTCCATCATTGGGCAGGGATTGTCTCTCTCTGATGCCAAATTGTACATTCCAAGCACTTAGTACAGTGCTGTGCACATATAAGTGTTCAATAAATACTATTGAATGAATGAATTCCAGCTGTGATGGACAGAAGGGGCAAGATTCCTCAATCATGTTGATGTTGGAGTCTGAACATCTATTGGTAATGGTGGGGAATGTGTCAGTTATATTGTTATACTGTACTCTCCCAAGCACTTAGTACAGTGCTCTGCACACAGCAAGCGTTCAATAAATATGACTGATTGATTGGTAAAGGCAGGTTAGTTTTCTTAAGCTGCCACCACCACCTAGGTCTTCTCTCTGGCTGTGAGCTGTTACCATTTTTTGAATACTTGTGTGCTCTTCACCTCTCCATCTAAAGAGGTACTGAACAGGAACTCTGTCGTCTTGCATGCCTACTGAAAAAAAGAAAAAAAAAATCTCCCGTGAAGAAGTGTTTATTGAGTGCTCTTTATAAGTACTTAGAGATTGGGTAATCATCAAATTCCTAGTTACAAAACAGAATTCTTACGGGCTTTCAAGATCTCACTTAAATCTAGACATTGCCAGGGAAAAGAAAATGAAACCAGACATTGGTCCTGGAGAAAATGCCAGCCTTCGAAAGAAGATCTGGATGTTAAAGCAGCCAAGTGGAGGGATCCCTTGGGGCGTTCAGCCCCAAAGCTTTATTGAGGCAGAGAAAGGAGCAAAGAAACAAATCCAGGTGGAGGAGACCTACCCTCACATGTTATTTTCATTATTTCATAACTCATGTAGTTTCTGGACACAGTTCCCCACTGCCCTCTGAAGTAAGATGATGTATGAAACCAAGACACAGGAACTCAGCCAGTGTACCCAGTGATGATTCTTGATTTCTGTTCATGACCTGCAAGTCGGGGAGAGCGTGTAAATCCCGACATTCCTCAAGGGAGAAATAGAGTCTTCCTTCGTAGAAGAAGTGGGCACTTGGAGTGGTGCAGCCCAACCTCTCTCTCTCTTTCTCTCTCTCTCTCTCTCCAACTCTCCTATCAACAATAAATATTTAAACAAGAAATAAAAGCCAGGTCAGCAGCAAACATGCACTAGAAGCCATCCTAAAGATGATTTTTATTGACACTTTCATTTTGTAGGCCCATTTTTATGTACTTTTATTATAAGATACCTTTAGTCGTTCACATAGGAGGATGATTTCTGAAAGCCTTAAACAAAAGATAAAAATTTCAAACACTGCTGAATATTTTATCAGGGCTCATTAGGAACGGAACAATAATGATGAGTCGATCTGAAGGTCTGTAACAGGGAATGGTTCCAGTGGGCCTGCCGATGCCAAGGGCCTTAGTAAGAATGAGAGGGCCTTTTATTATTATTGCAACAACTTTATGGTTTTATTGCATTGCAGCAGAAAGACTCATACCTAGTCCAAACTGGCACATACCATCTGCCTTCATATGTGTCTTGTGCAACCCTCCTTGCCCTAGATAATCAGCTCCTTGAGAGCAGGATCATGGCTATCAACTCTATTGTATTGGGCTCTCCTGGGTACTCAATACAGTGCTCTGCATACAGTAAGCACTCGGTGATTACGATTGATTGATTTGGGGGGGGTGTCATGCTTGCCTACCCTGGATGCTGACCTAAAGAGATATTTGACTACACTTGGCTTAGGGCATCAGTTCTGTTTCTGAGGAAGATGAGAAGCTGCAACGTTCTGTTTCTTGCTACCGGTAACGTGTAAGACCATAAGACGCTGGGAAAAGTTGTTATTCGGTCAGGTCGCTGGAGGGGTATTATGAGCTCCAAGTGCGACAAGGACTGTGTCCACTCTGCTGATGTATTCTGTTTACCGCTGTGCTTATCCCAGTGCTTTTTTATGGTATTTGTTAAGTGCTTATTATGTTTTCAACATTGCTTTAAGTGCTGGAATAGAAAGAATTCAATCAAGTTGGACATAGTCCCTGTCCCATATGGGGCTCACAATCTAAGTAGGAGGGAGAACAGATATTGAATTTCCATTTTGCAGTTGAGTTGAGGAAACAGGTGCGATAAGAAGTTAAGTGACTTTCCCAAGATCACACAGCAGTTAAGTGGCAGAGCTGGGATCAGAACCCAGGTCCTCTGACTCCCAGGCCCGAGCTCTTTTCCACTAGGTCCTGCTATTATGTGCTTGGCACATAGTGAATGCTGAACCAAAAAAAGCACTCATTATTATTATGATTATATCATCATCATCATCATCATCATGGTTGCCTCCCTTGACATTAACCCTAAAAATTAGTAATGTATTATCTAAAAATCTCAAACTCTTCCATTCCACATTCCTAACTTTCCTTTTGGACAGTTCAGTCCAGAGTCTATTATGGACAGCAAGTTCATCCTTGAATTTATCAAAATTCTATTGAATCTACTGATATTTGGGGCTTTAAGGAGTTGGGAGAGTCAATACAATTATGTTGGTAGACACGATTCCACCCCACAAGGAGTTTACAGTTTAATTGTACAAAACATGGACTAAGCACTTGGGAGAGAACAATAAAATAAAGTTGATAGATATCCCTGTCCACAAGGGGCTTATGGTCTACTGTGGGCAGAACACTGGACTAAGGACTTGGGAGAATCTTGTCTTGTCTTATGCCATCGAGTCATCTCCGACCCACAGCGACATTATGGACACATCTCTCCCAGAACGCCCCATCTCCATCTGCAGTCGTTCTGGTAGTGTATCCTTAGAGTTTTCTTGGTAATAATAATAATGATGGCATTTGTTAAGTGCTTACTATGTGCCAAGCACTGTTCTAAGCTCTGGGTTAAATACAAGGTAATCAGGTTGTCCCACATGGATCTCATGGTCTTAATCCCCATTTTAGAGATGAGGGAACTGAGGCACAGAGAAGTTAAGTGACTTGCCCAAGGTCACACAGCAAATGGCAGATTTGGGATTAGAACCCATGACCTCTGACTCCCAAGCCCAGGCTCTTTCCACTAAGCCATGCTGCTCCTTAAAAATACTGTAAAATGCTAAAAATATGGAAGTGGTTTACCACTGCCTCCTTCTGCACAATAAACTTGAGTCTTTGCCCTTGATTCTCTCTGATGCCACTGCTGCCCAGCACAGGTGAGTTTTGACTTGTAGCAGATTGCCTTTTACTCGCTAGCCATTGCCCAAGCTAGGAATGCAATGGATATGCCTCTGCCTGACTCTCCCTCCTGTAGTTGAGATTGGTAGAGTACTGGGAACTCTCCAGGTGTGACCCTGAGAGGGGCTTGGGAGAGTACCAATACAATAAAGTTGATAGACACAATCCCTGCCCGCAGTGAGCTTACATTCTAGTGGGGAGTTTACAGTCTAAATGTCATATTGGTAAGCTCCCACCAGGCGAAATGTGATTTTCAGCAGGTATCTCCTCATTGGGGTGGAGTGGGTTGTAGTCAACAACAAATCTGTGCTTACCCTATGACACTCTTTATGATTTTTTGGATTTCAATCATGTTCCCTCTCAGCCTTTTCTCTATCCCCCTGATCATTTGATCAATTGATCAATCAACCCATCAAACTTTTTTATTCAGCACTTACTGTGGGCAAAGCACCATACTAAGCACTTGGGAGAGTACGTTATAAGAGTTGGTAGACATGTTCCCTGCCCATAACGAGCTTACAGTCTAGCGGGGATAATTTGCAGGCCCAAGCACCACTTCAAATCCTCCCTCACAGACTGCTATGCTCACCACCCCCACCAACCATTCCAAACCTTGAGCCCCCACACATAGCCTCCTGTGCCCCCTCCCCCCCCACCCCCCGGCTCACCAACTCCTTCGCCTACTCACCATTCTATGACCTAGGCAGTCTAGGATATTGGTCCGTCAGTCAGTCAGTCAGCACTTGCTATTCACCCCACCTTCAGCCCCACAGCACTTAAATCCATCATATCTTTTAATGCCTGACTCCCAGACTAGACTGTAACTTCCTTGTGATCAGGGAACATGTCTACCAACTCCATTGTATTTTACTCTCCCAAGCACTTAGTATAGTGTTCTGCACATGGTAAGCACTTGATAAATGTTATTTATTGATTGATGAGGCAGCCGCAGCATTTGACAACACACCTGCATATCTGAGCAGTTCTAGTTAGGAATATACTTTTCACTTCAGATGGGGAAGGGGCTAGAAAAAGTACCTGCCACCCCAATTTCAAAACAGCTAAACTCTCATGCATGGATGGATAGGCTCTTCCTGTCAACAGTCTCATTTTTGAAAACGAAGGATCGCTTTTCTCTCTCTCTCTACATTTTGACAGATGATGCTGCAGATGGTGAGATCCAATCCATGCATGCAGGTACAGCTGAAAACATCATTCATCTATTCACTCATTCAGTAGACTTTATCAATGTGGGACTGACAATCCATTCCATATTATCTATATATAAAAGTAATTCCTTGATGCAATGATATTATTATCTCCTTCAGTGTCTTTGTGTTCAAGACAACCTCTGGGTATTCCCCATCTTTACATACCTTTCTCTCAAGGTGAGAAACCCCTTTCCCAATTAGCCCCCACCAGGCAGATAGACTGGTGATAGACTGTAAGCTCACTGTGGGCAGAGAATGAGTCTACCAACTCTGTTGTATTCTCTCAAGTGGCTTAGTACAGTGCTCTGCACAGAGTAGGTAAATACAATTGATAATAATAATAATAATGATGACATTTGTTAAGCACTTACTCTGTGCAAAGCACTTCTAAGTGCTGGGGAGGATACACGGTGATCAGGTTGTCCCATGTGGGGCTCACAGTCTTAATGCCCATTTTACAGATGAGGTAACTCAGGCACAAAGAAGTGAAGCGACTTGCCCAAAGTCACACCGCTGACAAGCGGTGGAGCCGGGATTTGAACCCATGACCTCTGACTCCCCAGCCCATGCTCTTTCCACTGAGCCACACTGCTTCTCTTATACCAAATTACATCACTATTGTCACACAGATAAATAGTGAGCTGATTTCTCCCTTTAATGATCCAGAGTTTGTAACAGTGGACCCTCTGGAGATGTGGGGTTGGTGGGAGCCTCTGACCCCAGAAGATTCCCCAAATGATTAAGAATACCTCCCAGTTCTAGGGGAGATTAGTGGGGGTGGACATTCGCCCCATTTTATATTGTTTTTCAGCTTCTCTGTCTCCTGTGTGGGACTGACTTCCATTATTTTTATTTTCAGCTCCCAGCCTCCCTGAGCCTTCTCTCTTTCAACCGACCCAGAGCAAGTTGGTGGAGGGTGAAGAGGAGGGATCCTCCTGAAGAAATGCTCCATTAATAATAATGATAATTGGGATATCTTTCAAGTACTGTGGTAATACAAGATAATTCCTGTTCCACATGGAGCTCATGGCCAAATGAAAGGGAGAACAGGTATTTAACCCCCATTTTACAGGAAGGAAAGGAAGCACAGAGAAATCAAGTGACTAGTCTTAAGGTCTCACAGCAAGTAAGTGGCAGAACTGGGATTAGAATTCAGGCCTCCTGACTACCGGGCCCATGCTCTTTCTATTAGGGCGCAGTGTTTGTCTAAGTTTGGGTGACCTTGGTCGGCCTTTCACAAAATGGTGCGCAAAATATCATTGTGCTACATTGTGTACACGTGAGGATACATTCTCCATTCAGGAAACACCCATTGAGGACTGCCTCTGGAACTTGGGTATAAGACCTAGAGAGTTGGGCTGCTTGAAAATGAAATAATCAGGTTTGTCTACAGAAAAAACAACAGTAACAACAGCAAAAAATAATTTAAAAAACCCCAAAAACATCTTGCTTAGTCAAAGTCTTAGATCACAATTTCAGTTTGGGGATCTACAACTATCGTTTTAGTAGGCCATTATTTTTCCAATGTGTTCTTCCCAAATATTCTCTTTTTATCTTGGTATGAAGTTAGCATGATGCTAAATCCTATTTCCCTGATGATAATTCCTAGTGATTTGAAGATGAAATGAGGTAGTAAATTACATTATTGTGAAATTTAATTTCCCTAAATGTTTTAATGATTTCTAATGTTTATATGCAAATTGGCCCAATGAATGTTTTTCTTTTCATCCTGGCTTTTAGCTAACACCTAAGATGAGTTAAATTTACATTGTATGGGTCGAGAAAATGAATGGGCCTATTTCAGCACTTGAACGAATGCCGGCTGGAGGGTGGGATATAGGAAGATCCCTGGCTCAATGCCTATGTTTGCCCAGGGCGAAGAGGAACCTTGAACCACCTGCCCTCCTCTGTTCCTCAGAGCTTGAGGCTCATCGGGCAGGGGGCAGGCAGAGGAGGTCAAAACATTGGTTTGGCCCTTACAGACTCCGTCAATCAAATTGCTCAACTAGCTTTTCATCTTGCAGAGACTGACAAGCCACTGACTGATGTGAGGTACGACACAGGAGATAACACAGTCCCAAGATAATTCATGAAACTTCCTCAGGCTTAACCTTCAGGATCCCCCATCAAGGATCAGTAAATCTAGTTAAGTCGGGTGGAGAATCAAAATTCTAGCATTGTATCCTCAAATGATCAGGGGGTTGGAAACTTCCATATGAGAATAGACGGGAAAGGTTAGGGCTATTCGCTCTGAGAAGAAGATGGCTGAGGGGACATAATTGAAGTCCACAAAACCATGAAGGATGAACACAGAATCGTTGGGTGTCAAAGTCCACAGTATCAATTGAATGGGGGCATCCACTGAAGCTCTGAAAGTGGGAGGTTCAAAATAAGCCAAAGGAAACACTTCACACAACATAGGGTTGGTATATAATAAGAAGAATCATTTTGCCATTTACTAAGTACTACCTGTTAAGCACTTGGCCAGAAACGAGGTTGTGAGTTCAAACACAGCCCCCGTCCTGTAAAGTACTCACAATCTACCTTATCCTCATTTTACAGATGAGCAAACTGAGACCAAGAGAGTTTAAGTGGCCATGGGTGGAGCTGGGGGCTCAAACCCAGATCACCTGCTTCCCAGACCCATACTCTTTCCACATACTTGGAATTTGTTACCACAGAAAGTTATGGCAATTGAACACCCCTGCAGATTCAAGAGGGGTTTGGATAAGTTCATGCATGAGTAGTGCAAACTGGGCTTCTTGATGGAAAGTTAGGAATGTAAAGGGAAATGTTAGAGATGTAGGAGGTTCATCCTTAAATATGAGAATGGATGTTAAGGGAGGCGGCCATCTCACAGTTCCTCCAAGTACTCTTTGTGCCCCTGTGGGAGACAGGATACTGGGCTACATAGGCCATTGTTCTGATGCAGAAATAGCCTTGCCCAGAGTCCTAAGCTCTAATTTGGACTCTTTTTCATTCATTTATTCATCCATTCAATCGTATTTATTGAGTGCTTATTGTGTGCAGAGCACCATACTAAGTGCTTGGAAAGTACAATTCAGCAATAGAGACAATCCCTGCCCACAACGGGCTTACAGTCTAGAGGGGAGGAGACAGACATCAAAAACAAGTAAACTGGCATTAATATAAATAAGTAGAATTATATATACATATATACATAAGGCTGTGGGGCGGGAAGAGGGGGGACGAGCAAAGGGAGCGAATTAAGGTGATGCGGAAGTGAGGGGGAGGTGAGGAAAAGGGGGCTTAGTCTGGGAAGGCCTCTTGGAGGAGGTGAGCCTTCAGTAGGGCTTTGAAGGGGGGAAGAGTGATTGGTGGATTTGAGGAGGAAGGGTGTTCCAGGGCAGAGGTAGGATGTGGGCTAGGGGTCGGCGGCGAGACAAGATCAAGGCACAGTGAGAAGATTTTGAGACTTCAAAGACCACTTAATGTCTTTGTGCTTCACTTCTTCATCTACAGGGTGTTGAAAATATTGCCTATCCTTCTTCTGAGATGAGTGATAATGAGATCATATGGAAAAATTTTGAAGCTCCTCTGTGGATCCCAAGGCTCCCTCCAGTTATCACCCCATCTCCCTCCTATTGTTCCTCTACAAATGGCCTTGAGTAAGTTGCATACACTCACTGACTCCACTTCCTCTCCTCTTATTCTCTCCTTGACCCCTCTAGTTTAGCTTCCGCCCCTTCACTCCACAAACACTGCCCTTTCTAAGGTCACCAATGACCTTATTCTTACCATATCTAATGGCTAGTACTCAATCCTAACCCTCCTCAGCTGCTTTCGACACTGCAGACCACCCCCTTCTCTTGGAAACATTCTCTAACCTTGGCTTCACTGACACTGACACTGTCCTCTCCTGGTTTTCCTACTTTCTGGCCTTTCCTTTTCAGTCTCTTTCATGAGCTCCTCTTCTCATGCCTCCCATCTCCTAATTGTGGGAGTCCCTCAGGGGTCAGTTTTGGGTTCCCTTCTAATTCTCCATCTACAGAGAAGCAGCGTGGCTCATTGGAAAGAGCACAGGCTTTGGAGTCAGAGGTCATGGGTTCAAATCCCAGCTCGGCCACTTGTCAGCTGTGTGACTTTGGGCAAGTCACTTAACTTCTTGGTGCCTCAGTTACCTCATCTGTAAAGTGGGGATTAAGACTGTGAGCCCCACGTGGGACAACTTGATTCCCCTGTGTCTACCCCAGCGCTTAGAACAGTGCTCAGCACATAGTAAGCACTTAACAAATACCAACATTATTATACCCACTCTCTTAGAGAACTCATTTGCACCCATGGCTTCAACTACCATCTCTATGCAGTTGATTCCCAAATCTCCCACTCCAGTCCCTTTATTGTTGTATTGAACTCTCCCAATACTCTCCCAAGTATTGAACTCTCAGGAGTGGGGAGAGGCAGGAGGCTGAGAGGTAAGCAAGGAGGCTGATGCAGTAATCCAGGAGGGATAGGATGAAAGACCACTGCTCTCCAGATCCTAAAGTCTTCTGAAATGACATCTCTGCCAGAAAGCCTTCCCTGATTGCTTTCTAATCTCCCCCCCTTTAAGTTACCCATCTTCCGGGCTAGCTAAGCACTTAAGTTCTCACAAACCCTGTAGCATATATCTTCCTCCTATCTATAATTTATTTTAGTGCCTGTTCTCCCATCTGGCTTGCAAGTTCCTTAAGCCTAGTAGATAGAGCATGGGCCTGGGAGTCAGTAGGTCATGGGTTCTAATTCTGGCTCTGCCACTTGTCTGCTGTGTGACCTTGGGCAAGTCAATTCACCTCTCGGGGCCTCAGCTATCTCATATGTAAAACGGGGATTAAGAGTGTGATCCCCATGTGGGACAGAGACTGTGTCCAACCTGATTTGCTTGTATTCCCTCCGCAAGGTTTATTACAGTGCCTGGCACAAAGTAAGCGCTTAACAAATACCACAGTTATTATTAAGGCCAGGAATCATATTTAATAATACACTGATACTCTCTCAAGTGTAATGCAGTGTTCTGCACAGAGTAGGCACTCCATAAATATGCTTTTTTGATTGATTGATTGATCGGCCATCAGAAACAACCCACTCTGAAAGGCAGGAATTCATTATAAAAGGCTGCCCCTCTGAACAGAGTGAAAGTGTTCTTTTGTAAATTTTTGAAGACATGATCTGTCATTCCCAGAAAAATGGTATTCAGAATTTGAAAGCCATTATCCTTTTACAGGAAAAGTACCTTTTCTGGTATTTAACATATGTCTAGTGCTAGTGCTTTGGGATCGAGGGACTTGTCAAGGAAATCTCAGGAAATCAACGGGTCCCAAGAGAGACACCATGCTCTCTCTTATATACAAACGACAAAGTGGGTTTGGGGTTTTCAACACTCCAAGTTACCAAGCCACCGGAGATGCAAGGTTTCTATCGGAATAAGTTGCTTTTGCCCTTTGTGGAGTTGGCTAGTTTTGGTCACAGCTTACCAAGTAGCATAAGCAGTCTCAGGGAGAGCAAAGGAAATTCTGAGCCCAGATGAGGTGTTTTTGAAATACACATCTTGTTTTAAATATATTTGAAATATTTGAAATATCTATGTCTTTTGGAAAAGCACTGGAAAGTAGCAATCAATGTTCTCATGTTCTATGAAGTGAGAACCTGATTCAGGATGTTGCTACCTCAAGCACAAACTCTGACCATTAGCTGCAAAGCATTCGAGTAGTGCTCTGCCTCATACTCATCCACTCTCTTCTCCCACTGCACCCCAGCTTGTACTCTCCATTCCTCTCAAACTCACCTTCTCTCTGTGCTCTGCTCTTGCTACTCCCACCAGTGCCTCCTTACATCCTTGAGAAGCAGTGTGCCCTAGTGGAAAGAACATAGGGTGGGAGTCAGAGGACCTGGGTTCTAAACCTAGCTCTGCCACTTGCCTGCTGTGTGACCTTGGGACAATCACTTTATTTCTTTGAACCTCAGCTTCCTCAACTGTAAAATGAGAATTAAACACCTATCCTCCCTCCTACTTTGACTGTGAGCCACATGTGGGACAGGAGCTGTGTCCAACCTGATTAACTTGAATCTACCCCAGCTCTTAGAACAGTGCTTAATAAATACAATTAATAATAATAATGATAGTAACAATAATAATTATCCATTCTCCAACCTGAAACTCCCTTCCCTTTCAAATCCTCCAGAACTCAGCAATCCCCATCTTTAGAACCCTTCTAAAATCCCACCTCCTTTATTTTTTCTTCTTTCCAAGTCAGTTGTCCAACTACCCGCTCAGCATTTGTATATTCCAACTAACTAAAGCAGTTTTGTACACAGCAATGTACAGACTCAACTATTTCAGAACTTCTTCATCTTACCAGTAAATGATTTTGTGTCTGTCTCTCTCATTAAATCATTAGCTCCTTGAGGGCAGGGATCAAGTCTTCAACCTCTACGTTACTCTCCCAAACTCTTGGTACAGTGCTCAGCACATGGTGGGCATGGAATAAAAACCAATGATTGCTTGACTGACTGATTTCCCTTTGTGGAATTGTCCTGAAGGTAAAGGACATTCTATTTCCAGAAATGAATAAAGTGAAAGTGAAAACACACTGGGGCTTGCAAACAGCAAACACATCAGTACTTACAGGGGACGGTCTTTGTTTGTGCACGGTCTTTGTGTGAGCATATGGTAGGATTGGCTGGCCCCACATGAGCCTTTTCAACTACAGTAGTGCCTGTCAGTAGTTCCAAAAGGACTACTATATGTATACCTGCATACATATATCAATCAATCAACGGCATTTACTGAGTGCTTACAGTGGGCAGAGAACTGAACTAAGCTCTTGGGAGAGTATAGTACAACAAAATTGGTAGACATATATGCCAATGGAGCACATATATATATATATATATATATCCACAAATGAAATATTGTCTCAAATATTTTCTTTAGAAAGGAGAAAATAAAAGCATGATATGGGTGGTCATGATGGAATCCTTGAAAATCTGATCTAACTTTACCAGAAAAATACCTGCAGTATATCTAATACTAATAATAACCAATAATTGTGGTGTTAAGTACTTACTATGTGTCAAGCACTCTACTCCATCCCAGTGGTCATGAAAAGACAAAAATCCCTCGTACTGACATTTCAGGAACTCTGGTGAGAAACAGAGAAAGTCACCTGACTCTCTAAAGAGCCCTCGGAAATACGGTTACTTGAGGGTCATGAGAGTCACTTACTAATATCAATATTGGCTGCTGGTATCAATATCTTGAGGAAACCTAGAGAGGCAGGAGCCGGACAGCTGACAGTCTCTAGATGAAGGGAAGGTCAGCTTGTTTCCCAAAAGCAGAAGCAAGAGAATGTCAACAAAAACCTCTCTGGAAGGCAGCTTCCTGAGAGAAGGGACTCTGTAGGAAGGATCATGTTGGTTACTAATGGTTTCCTGCTAGTGCTGAAGATTGGTTTTTACCATTGGTCAGTACTTGCAGATGCATAACTGAAGCCTGTGAATCCTTTTGGACCAATCCCATAGAAAAGGATGGTTTGCACAGTGAGGCATTCAGTCATACATTAATGCATGCATCCAAATTCTGACACAGTAACCTTTTGCAAATTACTTTAAAATGACCCTCAATGCAGTGCTATACACCCTGAGGATGAGGATGATGACAAAGTTGACAATGAGGACATCAGTGACTGCTAATATTTAGTCAATCGTATTTATGGCGCGCTTACTGTGTGCAGAGCTCTGTACTAAGTGCTTGGAAAGTACAATTCAGCAACAGATAGAGACAATTCCTGCCCACAACAGGCTCACAGTCTAGAAATGTTAGGCAACCCCACCATGCTTAGAGAGAAGAATTTGTTTAACTTCCCTTACTTGGCAAAGTGATCAACTATCCCTTAAATCTTGGTGGGATGAAAAGGAATGAAGACAAAATGATGCAACTGACCAGAGTGTGAGCTGGACCTTCACAATGGGCTGGAGAGTGAGAGGGAAAGCTGATAGAGACCTGATTGGCTTCTAATAGGAAATAATTTGGCTGCCATGTTTTGTCCTCCAGTGAAGGTTATTGGGTAGATTGCTCTCTCAGACACTGATGTTTTAAAAGTGCCATGGGGTTAAAAAAACACAATAAGACAAAACTCAGTACAGTGCTCCACACACAGTAATGCTCAGTAAATCCCATTAATAGACTGACTGAAGACATCTCACAAAGATTCATTTAGAGGTTTGTTTAAAACCAGAAGTATCATCCTGGAAATGAGAGGGGAAAAAAAAAAAGAACTCACATCCTCTGACTCTTAGGGCCCTGCTCTTTCATTATTAAAATATGTAAGAAGAAATATTGTTTATTTTCTGGTATTCATCTTTTTCTAGTTACGAGCGCTAAACTAAAGCCAGGCTGCTAAGACGTATGTCACTGATTCCTTCTGGGGAACTGAACATACTAGCATATGCTGGGAGCACGTACAATTCACACATGCAAATCATCCTGATATATTGCCTACAGTATATGATTCAAATGAGATATGTAAACTCCACTAGACTGCAAGATCCTTGATCAATCAATCGATGAATGGTCTTTATTGAGCCCCTCTCACGGTCACACCTGGAGAGTTTCCAGTACTCTACCAGTCTCGATTACAGGAGGGAGAGTCAAGCAGAGGCCTACCCATTCCAATCCTAGCTTGGGCAGTGGCCACTGAGTGGAAGGTTATCTGCTACAAGAAAAAACTCACCTTTGCTGGGCAGCAGTGGCATGGGAGAGAGTCGAGGGCAGAGACTCAAGTTTACTGCTTGGAAGGAGGCAGTGGTAAAAACACTTCTGTATTTTTACCAAAAAAACTCTATGGATAAACTACCAGAACGACTGCAGATGGGAGAGATGTGTCCATTGCGTACTATGGGTCGGAGACGATTAGACATCATTAGATGAGACATTTATTGAGCACTTACTGTCTGCAGAACACTGTACTAAGTGCTTTGAAGAGAACAGTACAAGTCCCATCCTACCTCACCTCACCGATCACCTACTACAGCCCAAACCAAGCACCAGCACCAGCCTACTCACTATGCCCCGTTCTCGTCTATCTCGCCGCTGACACCTTCCCACGTTCTCGCCCTAGCTTGGAACTCCCTCCCTTTCCATATATGCCAGACCACCACTCACTCCACCTTTAAAGCATTATTAAGATCACATACATTATTAAGATCACACCTCCTCCAAGAGGCCTACCCCTTTGTTTCTCCAGCTTCCTCTCCCTTCTGCATCATCTATGCACTTGGGCGTGCAACCTTTGGGCATTTGATATTCACTCCACCCTCAACCCCCTCAGCATTTATGTACATATATATTTTAATCATATATTATAAATCACTTATCGATATTAATGTCTGTCCCCTCTAGACTGTAAGCTTGTGGACAGGGAATATGTCTACTAAGTCTGTTGTATCGTACTCTCCCAAGAACTCAGTGCAGTGCTCTACACATAGTTAAAGCTCAATAAATACCATTAAATGGGTGTGCCTCAATGCTTGCAGGTGAGTTATAGGGGTGCTATGAGATTTTCCAAGGCTGTGTTCAGTCCTGTGAGAACCACAAGGGGGACACCAGCCCTTCCTGCGACAAAGGCAAAGGGTCTGATTGGTCAAGGAGGAGGTCTGAAGCCAGTCCAGGGTCATCCGTGGCCAGTTTAATAGGGAGGGATTTTATCCCCGATTTACAGATGAGAGAATGGATGCACAGAGAATTTAAAGTCACACAGCAGGCAAGTGGCTGGGCTGGGATTAGAACCCAGGTTTCCTGACTCCCAGGTCTGTGTTCTCTGCACACAGTAAGTGCTTAATAAGTACTATTACTACTACTCTTTCCAATAGGTCACGCTCCTTCCCCAAATCCCCAAGCATTTCCTCTGGATCAGCCCTTAGAAAACTGCATCCTTCCTCTTTTTTCCAAGCTCAGCAGCTGCGGAATGATGGTGGTTAGAGGCTACACCTAAATCTCAAAGAAGAGAAAAATGCTTTTTGGAATTCTCCCAATGAAGTGGCATTTAGGAGGTGAGAGAACAACAGTAAGGGTATTGAACCTTATAAAGAAAACCCACCCTGGAAATCTAATTTTAACCCCATTTGACCTGTTGTCCTTTGCAGAAGATGAGAAGTAGAGGGGGACTGAAACAGTGAAACCTTCACTTGGAATAGCAAGTTCTTGAAAAGATCTGTACTCTTGCACAAGAAATAATAAACCAACCTGTACCTGCCTTCCTGGAGGAAAGTGACTAAGAAATGGTTGATGGATACCAGTGAGTTCCTGCTAATCTGGTTTTATGTCAGAGTATAAAATTGAGGTATCAAGGGTCATAGTTTTCTAATAGCAATAGGCGAGAGAAAAGTATTCCCCTAGATGCTATTTGAAAGGTGAATGACTCTGGTAGGACTTACTTCAGAGGTAGGTTAAATGGTGTCACTCTTCAGTGAGTTTGCTCATTCCTTTCTGAGGAATTCCAAAAAAAGAAACTGTGAGAGAGTGATGGGAAACATCAAAGAAAAGAAGTGGGCCATGAAAGGGGGTGTGTCTCAATGCTTGCAGGTGAGTTATGGGGGTGTGATGGGATGATGGGACTTTCCAAGGATGGATTCATTCCTGTTAGAACCACAAGGGGGACACCAGTCCCTCCTGGGATGAAGGCGAAGGGTATGATTGGTCAAGGAGGAGATCTGAGGTCAGTCCAGGGTCTTTCGTGGTCTACCATCCTCTCCTCCCCTTCCTAGTTCCCCCTCCCCCACCCCCACCTGCCAGGAGACCAGATTGTCCCACCGTCACTATGGGGGATTCACATTTACTCAACACCTGGGCCTGGGCCTCTGGTAGAGCCCTGTACTTCCAAGACCATTTGAGTCTCCCCAGACGTCTAGGATGGAGATCCGACCCGGCAAACACCACTCTGTTTGTCCAAGACTCCTGTCGCTATTATCAGAGCCTCCTGTTGCCTTATACCAATTGGAACGCTAATCTGGCCTAGTCCAGTTTTCTTAAATCAGGTTCTAGGGTGGCCACAGTGCCAAGCCAGCCTTCCAAGAATCATTTGGATCGGTGAAGGTCTAATTCCAAGTAAACTTTTCTAGCCCTATTCAGGCTCAAAATGGATTCCTCCAGACCCAACACAGTCTGGAACTGCACCCTTGTCTGCCTTCAAAAAAAGGAATACCCATACCACTGTACATCCACCAGTGCTCACCCATCAGAAAAGGAGCACAATCTTACTTTAGCCATTTCAGTGCTTTGAGAAACAGCACAGCCTAGTGGAAAGAGCCCGAGCCTGGAAATAAGAGTACTTGGGTTCTAGTCCCGGCTCCTCCGTTTGCCTGCCGTGTGACCTTGGACAAGTCACTTAACTTCTTTGGGCCTCAGTTGCCTCTTCTGTAAAATGTGGCTACAATACCTGTTCTCTCTCCTTCCTAGACTATGAGCGCCATGTGGAACAGGGGCTGTGTCCGACCTGATTATCCTGGACCTACTCCTGCACTCAGTACAATGCTTGGCACATAGTAAGCCCTTAAGAAATACCATAATTATTACCGATTCACAGGACACTAATAAATATGATGGAATCTCCACTTCAGGCCAAGATCCTGCACAAGGAAGGTGGTTATAGTGCTTGTGGTTTGCAGAATGCAAAGGGCAAATAAGGCAGCTGAGGTTTAAGCACACAAGGGCTCTTTTTATGAGCTTTTGGTTTATTTTACTTGCAGGTCCCACTTGTGGCCAATGTGATCTCAGCACAGTGCGGATGCTCTGCCTTAGAACCAAGCAGAGCAGAAGCCTCAATAGCCACAGGCGGATTTGCCGCCCACATTAGATGGCAATTTCTCAGAGTGTATCCTGGGGCTGTCCACCACTCCACAATGCCTCTGTCAGACCTCCTCCACTGAGAGACCAGACCTGCTACTCCTTTCAGGTAAGTCCTTGGTCTCTGGCATAGGAACAGTCTTTGACATGAATTGCCAGCTGAAGCATCTATGGGCCACAGTTCCATAACTCCACAAGGTGAAATACATCCCTTTTAACTGAGATGGGAGTGCTTGCTACAAGCCAAAAATTCTATACTCATAATGATGGCAGTGAATTTGGGATTTTTGTTGCCCACCTGACACTCTTTTTTATGGTATTTGTTAAGCACTTACTATGTATCTAAGAGCACAGTTCTAAGAGCTGGGGTTCATTCATTCATTCATTCAATAGCATTTATTGAGTGCTTACTATGTGCAGAGCACCGTACTAAGCACTTGTAATGTACAATTCAGCAACAGATAGAGACAATCCCTGCCCAATGACGGGCTCACAGACTAAACGGGGGAGACAGACAGCAGAGCAAAACAGAACAAAACAAAAACAAGACAACATTATCAAGATAAATAGAATCAAGGGGATGTACACCTCATTAACAAAATAAATAGGGTAATAAATAATATATACTAATGAGCACACTGCTGAGGGGAGGGAAAGGGGGAAGGAGGAAGAGCAGAGGATGGGAGGCGGGAAAGGGGAGCAGAGGGAAAGAGGGATAGCTCAGTCTGGGAAGGCCTCTTGGAGGAGGTGAGCTCTCAGTAGGGCTTTGAAGAGGGGAAGAGAGTTAGTTTGGTGGACGTGAGGAGGGAGGGCATTCCAGGACAGCGGTAGGACATGGGCCAGGGGTCGACGGCAGGATAGGTGTGAACAGGGGACAGTGAGGAGGTGAGCGGCAGAGGAGCAGAGTGTATGGGGTGGGCAGTAGAAAGAGAGAAGGGAGGTGAGGTAGGAGGGTGCAAGGTGATGGAGAGCTTTGAAGCCAAGAGTGAGGAGTTTTTGTTTCAAGCGAAGGTTGATAGGCAACCACTGGAGGTTTTTGAGGAGGGGAATGACATGCCCAGAGCGTTTCTGTAGAAAGATGATCCGGGCAGCGGAATGAAGAATAGACTGGAGTGGGGAGAGACAGGAGAAAGGGAGATCAGAGAGAAGGCTGACGCAATAATCCACTAGGCCATACTACTTTTCTGTGTAATACACAAAGTCACGCACTTAATTAGTAATTGTTGTTGATGTTGATGAACAGGCTTCAAGTACCATCCAAAATCCTTGAATCAATCAAAAATGAAGTGCTAAATGCTGATGCATAAGTGATTATGAATAAGTTTTTAAAATCAGCCAAACACTGTAGTTTAACAGTAAACCAGAAGAAGACAAGTTTTGAATCAGTTTTGAACAAGCCTGCATACACTGCAATAAACATCGATGTTTCCATAAAGATACAAAATAGTGTTTGTGGTGACAGAGTTGGGTATTGTGACTTGCCTTACCTAGGCAGCACGTGATCCACAAGGGTACAAATAGACAGATCAAAAGAAAGATCAAGAAGGTCAGTGCATCCTTTGGGAACCTGGCAGGATGTGATGCCAATGTGGCATCAAACCTCAGATGAAACTTGAGCTCCAAAGAGCATCCTTTCCTCGTCGTGAGTGCCTGAAAATCTGTCCTGCACTGGGTGAAATGGGGAAGGCTTGAGACCGGGCTTTTGACTGCCACTCTAACCTGAGTACTCGAGGGTGGAGTTGAACCATTCCCACAGACTCATACCTCCTCTAGACCCTAAGCTCGTTCATTCATTTAATCGTATTTATTGAGCACTTACTGTGTGCAGAGCACTGTACTAACTGCTTGGAAAGTACAATTCAGCAACAATTGTTAATAGCTTAATATGTACCAAGCACTCTTCTAAGTGCTGGGGTAGATACAAGGTAATCAGGTTGTCCCATGTGAGGCTCACAGTCTTCATCCCAATTTTACAGACGAGGTCACTGAGGCACAGAGAAGGCAAGTGACTTGCCCAAGGTCACACAGCAGACAAGTGGAGGAGCTGGGATTAAAACCCACGTTCTTTGACTCCCAAGGCTTCCACTAAGCCACGCTGAGGGAATGTGTCTATCAACTCTATTCTACTGTACTTTCCCAAATGCTTAGTACAGTGCTCCACAACGAGTAAGTGCTCAATAGATATGCTTGATAGACTCACTGTTGTAATTTTCCTCACTAGTCAACTCCATCAAAATAATATTAAAAAATTTAAGTGTTTACTAAGTGCCAAGCACTGTACTATGTATTCATTCATTCATCCAATTGCATTTATTGAGCCCTTACTGTGTGCACAGCACTATACTAAGCGCTTGGAAAGTACAGTTCGGCAACATATAGAGACAATCCCTACCCAACAATGAGCTCACAGTCTAGAAGGGGGCGACAGACAACAAAACAAAACAAGTAGAGAGGCATCAATAAAGTACTGGAGTAGATACAAGATATTCAGGCTGGACACAGTCCCTGCTCCACATGGGGCTTATAGTCTAAGTAGGAGGGAGTAGTAGTTAATCCCCATTTTACAGATGCGGAAATTGAGGCACAGAGAAATTAAGTGACTTGCCAAAAGTCACACAGCAGACAACTGGTAGAACTGCTATTTGAACCAAGAACCTCTGGGTTCTTTCCATTAGGCTACTCTGCTTCTCTAAGAGAAATGAAGTGACTTGATCAAGGTCACCCAACAGACAAATGGCAGAGCCAGGAGAAGAACCCAAGTGCACTGACCCTCAGGCCCGTGCTTTTTTTTATTCATTCATTCAATCAATCGTATTTACTGAGCACTTGCTGTGTGCAGAGCACTGTACTAAGCGCTTGGAGAGCACAATTCTGCAACAAATAGAGATGATCCCTACCCAGAAATGGGTTCACAATCTAGAATGGGCTCACAGTCTGCTTCCCCAGGGCAGGGATCAAGTCTATCAACTCTATTGTTCTCTGCCCTTCCTTAAAGGAATGGAGGAGGTAGAAATTTTCTCAAATTTTCAAACTCTGAGGCGGGCTGCAGCAGGTGGTAGTTGTACTGTGAGGGAAGGGGGATCTTGCACACTCTCCTTTCCTCCCCCTCCTTTCTCCACATCCTGTTCTTCCTTCCCTCCATTCCACCCCAAGCCCCCAAAACACCACCTCCCAAAGTTTTTCCATCACCTCCTTCTCACTCTCTCCTGCTTCCATCTCCCCTCCTCATTTCTCTCCTGCTTCCAATCAATCAGTGGCATTTATAGAGCGCTTACTATGTGTAGAGCACTGTATTAAGTGCTTGGGAGAGTACAAAAGAATTAGCAGACACATTCCCTTGCTCATAAAGAACTCCCAGTCTATTTCCCAAGCTGCTCTAAATCCACTCCACTCTAACTACAGCAACCAACCTCTCCTCTCTCACTTCCTAACAGCAAGTGCCCTCACTCTTATCCCCTCCTTCAATATGATCTTCAACCTCTCATTATTGTTCATTTCTCTTCTGCCTTCAAACACCCCCATGCCTCCCCTCTCTGGATCCCACAGGTTCTCCAGGTATGGCCATATCTCCCTGCTCCCATTGTTAGCCAAACTCCTGAAATGGATCATTTCTATCCACTGCCTTCACTTCCTCTCCACCAACTCTCTTCTTGAGCCACTATAATCAGGCTTTTGACCCCACCAGTCAAGTGAGACTGCACTATTTAAGGTCATAAATGATCTCCTTCTAGCCAAATCTAACAGCCTTTACTCTGTTCTAATCCTCTTTGACCTCTGGGCTGTGTTTGACTCTGAGGACTCCTCCTTCCTCCTTGAAACTCCATCAGACCTCAGTATAGCTGACATGAAACTAACTGACCTGTTTCTCTTACTTCTCTCTAATGACCCTTTTTCAGTTTCATTCACTGATTTATCTTCTGCATCTCTTCCCTGAACCGTGGGTGCATGGTAAGACTGTAATCTGGGTTCCCATTTATTTTCACTCTACACCCACTCCCTCGGAGATCTAATCTGTTCCTGGGGTTTCGGCTACCACCTCTTCGAGGATGACTCTCAAGTCTGTCTCTTTAACCCTGACCTCTCATCTAATCTACAATCTCACATCTCCTCTTGTCTCCAGGACATCACCTCTTGGAGGTCCAAATATCTAAAACCAAACTACCCCTTTTCCTTCCTAACCTTTTTATCTGAGTCAATAACTTTGCACTTGGATTTGCACCCTTTATTCACCCCTCCCTCAGCCCCCCAGCACATAGGTACATATCCAACATTCATTTATTTATATTAATGTCAGTCTGTACCCCCATCTAGTTGTAACAATTGCCACAAAAATACAAATTGTCAACTCTATGGTGTTTCCAGTGGTAATGTATGGATCCAAAAGCTGGACAGTGAAAAAACAAGATAGAAAGAACATAGATTCTTTTGAAATGTGGTGTTGGAGAAGGTTTTTGCCAATACCATGCTCTGCCCGAAAAACAAACAAAAGGATTTTGGAGCAAATTAAACCAAAGTGGTTTTTGGAAGGCAATGACTTGACTTAGATTAGCATATTTTGGGCACAAAATCAGGAGGACTAATTCTCTGGAGAAGACACTAATGCTAGGAAAAGCCCAGGGAAAATGTGGAAGAGGCAGACCAGCAGCTAGGTGGAGAGAGACCATAACAACAATAACAGAAGAACCAATAGAAAGCTTGTGGGTTATGGCAGAGGACAGGACATTCTGGAGAAAGTATATCCATGAAGTCACTATGATTTGGAAACGACTCTACGGCACTTAACAATAATAATAACCCCCACCTAGACTGTAAGCTCACTGTAGGCAGGGAACCTATCAACTCTGTTATACTCTTTTTTACTCTCCCAAGTACTAAGTGCTCTGCACATAGTAAGTGCTCAATAAATATGATCGAATGAATGAATGAATGCTCAATAAATACAATTGATTGAATAACCTGACTCATAGTAAGTGCTTAACAAAAACCACAAAAAAAAATTGACCATCCACCCTGTCCCAGAAGCTCTCGGCCTGGGGTCAACCTTGACTTTTTTTTTTGGTAGTAATCGCTAAGCACTTACTATGTGCCAGCTAGTGTATTAAGTGCTGGGGTAGATACAAACTAATCAGGTTGGACTCAGTCCACATCCCACATGGGGCTTACATTTTACAGATGAGGTAACTCTAACACAGAAAAGTTATGTGACTTGCCCAAAGTCACACAGCTAAGTGGTGGAGCGGAATTATAACTTAGGTCCTTCTGACTCCCAGACCCATGCTCTAACCATTAGGTAACACTGCTCCTTACTTTCCTTTAATTCTCCCAACTCTCAATCTACTGCCAAATCTTGCTGGCTCTTCTAACACAACATCTCCCGTGTTTACCAACTCTGTTACATTATAATCTCCCAAGCCCTTTGTACAACGATCTGCACACAGAAAGTGCTCAATAAGTATGATTGATTGATTAATGGAGCAGATCCATCCCTTCATCTCCACCCAAACAACTACTACTCTGATACAAAACACTGGTCATATGATGGCTCGACTATTGTATCAGCCTCCTCCTCACTGGTGTCCCCGCCTCCAGCCTTGCCCTTTTCCCATCTATACTACACATTGCTGCATAAATCACCTTTCTGAAGTGCCGCTAGATACCCATCTCTCGGCTCCTCAAAATCAATCAGTCAGTGGTATTTATTGAGTGCTCATTGTGCACAGAGAACTGTTCTAAGCACTTGGAGAGTACAATACAACAGAGTTGGTAGACGCGTTCTCTGCCTGCCAGGAGCTTACAGTCTCTAGGAGGACAACAGTCTAGAGACGGGCTCCCCATGTCCCTCAGCATTAAGCAAAACCTTCTCACAACTAGCTTCAAGGCTCTCCATCGACTCATTCCACTCGCATATTCATTCATTCATTCATTCAATCATATTTATGGAATTATATGAGGTTGATAGGCAACCACTGTACATTTTTGAGGAGGGGGTGCCATGCCCAGACCACTTCTGTAGAAAGATAATCTGGGCAGCAGAGTGAAGTATAGACTGAAGTGGGGATAGACAGGAGGTTGGGAGATCAGAAAGGATGTTGATGCAATAATCCAGTCGGGTTAGGATGAGTGACTGTAATAACGTGGTAGTGGTTTGGAAGGAGAGGAAAGGGCCAATCTTGGTGATGTTGTGAAGGTGAGACTGGCAGGTTTTGGTGATGGATTGGATATGTGGGGTGAATGAGAGAACGGAGTCAAGTTCTCTTCACTCATATCTCCCCAACCTGTTGTCTCTGTTCCCTCCAGCCAACCTTCTAGCTGCCCCTCACTCCCAACTCTCCCACATCTGTCCCCTTGCTTGCTCTGTTCTCCAGGTTTGGCACTCTTTCCCTTCCCAAATCTGGTGGACCATAGCTCTCCCCAAATTCAAAGCCCTCCTGAAATCCCACCTCCTCTCGCATGCTTTTCCCAGCTGATTCCCAGCACTTCTAAGCCATAAAATTCCATCAGCCACCTCTAGCACTTATGAACTTATCCACACCTCTCCTCAGCACTCTGTTTCCATTTAATTATTTGCTTTGATTACTCTATTTGCAAACACTTTAGTGTCTGTCTCCCCTCGTTAGAGTGTAAGGTTCTTGTGGGCAGGAAATGTGTCACTTGCATGTTCTGTTCTTTCCCAAGTGCTTAGTACAGTGTATTGTAGCCTAAGAGGATTCAATGAATGCTATTTCTACTACTGCTGCTGCAATCCTCCCTATTTCATTTATTTAAGCTTATATTGATACAGTTATCTATCTCCCCCTCTAGACTGTATACTTGTTGTGGGCAGGGAATATTTCTACCAACTCTCTTGTATCGTACTCTCTCAAGCACTTAGTCCAGTCCTCTGTACACAGTAAACACTCAATAATTACCGCTGAATGACTGATCAATCAGTTGTGTCACTTGCTGTTTCTTCAGCACATGTGAATCAAAGGACAACTTGACACCTACTGTGATCCCTACCTTTTTACAGAGACGCAGAATTTCCTTTTCTGTGGACTTCAATTATTCTGCATAAAATTATCCTTGTGGGTATAAACATGCGTAACGGTTTATTTTCTAATCAAAGATGACACTGTCATTAACCTTGAGAGTGAGTGTTACTGAAGAGAGCAATTTTTGACCTGCAGTCCTTTCCACACTGATTAGACATTTAGCCTTCCCACTGCTGGCAGGATCTGATGCTGACTCCTGAATGGCGTCTTGCCAGGTTGGGTCTCGTTTGGTGGCCTTGTTGATAAGGAAGTACAATTATGACTTTTCTCAAGCATGCCATATGAACGTGCGGTGAGGTCTATTTCACCTGCATTTCATTCTTTACTTTTAAAATAGTAAAAGAGCAAAGCAAAATAAAACCAAACAACAACAACAAAAAAACAGCTTGGAAAGAGAAAACATTTCAGGAATAGGATAACTTAGCTGTCATATCCCAACCCCCTAGAGGAGCTGGGTGGAAATTTCCCTCCTGTATAATCATGTAGCTTTACCTGACTGATTCTCAGTGACATAATTACTTTATGACATCAGACTATGCCATTCTGGAAGAAATCGGGAGGTCGCCGATTTCAGTTCCTAACTTCCACGGTGGGATTGATGAGGCAGAAAAGGTTACAGATGCAGCAGCCCTTTGTCTGAACAGACACAACAGATGATTAGGAAAAGGGGCAGAAAAATGGACTAAACAAGATGAAAGGCAGATGAATTTGCACTTGAAAAATGACACATTTTCAAGCATTCTTCTGTAGGCAAGTCTTGCTTAAAAAACAATATTTCATCAATCCTTCCTGACATCCATAATAATGACAAAATACCCTTACACATTTTCATATGTAATATTTTCTAAATGGTATAATAAAAGCTGTCAGGTGCCCTCTCTGCATACTAAGAGAAAAGTGCAATCCTTTTTTCCGTGCGTGACTGCATTTGCACATTATAGAACTATGAAATATTTACAAAGGGAAGGTTAAATCAATACAGCTTTAAAATTTGCACTCCAGTCTTCTGGGACTTATATCATCTTGATTTAATGAAGTACAAGGAGTGAGAATGTTGACACACCGAAAAAATATTTCGTTTCTCCCTTTATTGTACATACAGAAGGTATTAAAGTAGAATTTGAGGGTGACATGTAGTAATTAATTATTACACCTTTTATGCCTTGCCTATTATTTGAGACAACACATATTGCAAAACAGAAACCAAGCATTTTTAAAAAATAAAATAAATGAGATACACAGCACGGTGAAGAAAGATTTTCACTTAACTTGGCTTGATTATGAGAAGGCTTATACATATAAATCATTCTTTGGGCTAAAAAAGCCCCTTAATTTCACAAAGTGTAATTACAATTATTCAAGAAAAAGGAGTCAAATAGATCAGGAATGAATAACTTCTGCACATGGGCTATATTTTCATCTCATTTATTGATGATTTATGCTTATAATGCTCATTAGTGTAATTAGAGTCACAGACACACATTCCTCAATAACATTCCAAGTCCATACTTATTATTAGGTACTTTCACCATGCTGGAATGTAAAAATGGGATATCCAAAAGTGGATAATGGGAGACGAGTTTAAAAAAAAAATGGATTCTGGAATGCATGTCTGAAATGTGCTAATGATAGGTGGCACTCCAGATAATGCCTGATTTGCTTTAGGTTCGAATTCTGGATGAAAATAAGGCTTACTTCTTGTACAGAATGGGTTTGGTGTTTTTACAGTTGGTGTTGCAAAATTTTATATAAACAAGCACCTTTTTAAAAGTCAAAATACGGATTTCCCCCGACAGATCTTAGAAATGTTGCCTCTGTGCCCAAATCACTCCAAGCTCAACCTGCTATACCCCTAGATGGAAGACAGAGTTGGGTTTTTTAGCTGTTGTTATTCAAAGGGAAAGTTTTATTCTTGTATCTACCCCAGTACTAAATGCTGGGGTAGATACAAGCCAATCAGGTTGGACACCAACAGTGTCTCATCTGGTACTCCCATTTTACAGACGAGGTAACTGAGGCCCAGAGAAGTAAAGTGACTTGCCCTAGGTCACAGAGCAGACAAATGACAGAACCGGGATTAGAACCCAGGTCCTCTGACTCCTAAGCCCAAGTTCTTTCCACTACTCCATGCTGCTTCTCACTAGGCTGCTGTTGCTTCTGTTTAATAATAGTGATGGCACTTATTAAGGATTCATTAGCAATGAAACACTGAGCTAAGTGTTGGGGTAGATACTGTGATCAGCACAGTTCCCATGCCACACAAGCTTCCTGGTCAAAGAAGGTGTTCCACCCTCTTTGAGTGGGTATTGTATCCCCATTTCACAGATGAGAAAACTGAAGCACAGAGAAGAGCCCATCCCTTGCTTTATACAGCATCCAGAAAAAGCCACACTAAGTTGGGCCTAATAAATTTTAATTTAATAACAAGGACGAGGGAGTTTTTTTGAGTTTTAATGGTGTTCCACTGACAGATGAGCACTTTGCAGAGTGGAAATTTTATCTAAGCCTTTTTATTTTTCACAAAGCAGTTTCCTAAATTGTAACTCCATATTTGATACAATCGGTAACGTGCTTTAGTGAGCTTTAGTTGCTGATGAAATGTGGTGAGTACCATTTAAAAAAAAAAAACGACATTTCATTACACACGGTGTCAGCTAGAATCCAGAATGGAAAAGGTAAGTTTCACCTTTCCAAAGAATTACAAATGTAATTTCATCGTCTTACAATTTTAATGACTCTTAACCAAAGTTATGTAGAAAATCAGGTCAGTAAAATGCGTAAAGAGGCAAGTGTTTTTCCTGAAGCAAAGGCTGTACTATATAAACTCACTGAACAGAGATCTCTATTCTCTTATCATAAACTATATTCATCATTTCATGGCTATTTTATTAAAAAATTGTATTTTCTGACACCAAATGAAGTCTCATCTTCCCAGGAACTGCCTGGTAAAATAAAAGCTCCTCAGCAAAAACATGGCACTCACAATGAATTGCATGTCTATGTGAAATGTGCTCATACAGTTCTTACTTAGAACATTTTCCACATTTAATATTCATCTTTTAAAGTCCTGATTTACCACACGAATAGGCACTTTCTTCTGCTTTTAACATTTTCTTCTTAGGCTCCCTGAAAAATGACCAAAGTTTAGCTCACAAAAATAAATTGGGTTGTATACCCTGAAATTTGTCTCCAGAATTGACATTATTTATTAGACCTATGGCTTCATATTTCAGTGGACAACATAATGTGTTGAACATTACCTCTGTTGGTGGCCTAGTGGAAAGAGCACATCTCTGAAAATCTAGACACCTGGGTTCGACCCTGGTTCTTCCTGCGGAGAATAGCTCATCAATGGAGAAGTGCATTTTCCTGTTCATAATTCACTCTGTGTGCCATTTTGCTCACATCTGCTCACATCTCACAAACTTTCAATAGTTGCCCATTCCTCTCTGCATCAGAAAGCAACTACTGACCATTGGCTTTAAGGAACTCAAAGCAAAGAGTTCAAAGGAACTCTTCTCTTTCTCTCCTATTTATCCACTCTTCTCTCCCACTGTACCCCAGCTCGCACTCTTAGTTTTATCTAGCCAATCCACTCACTGTGCTCCATTCTTGTTTCACTCACCTCCGACCCCTTCCTCCTGCCTGGAACTCCCAAATCCCCCAGATCATAGCATTCCCCAACTTAAAAGCCCTTTTGAATCTCACTTCTCCAGGAGGTCTTCCTTGATTGCTTTTTCTTCTCTTCAGTTCAGACCTCCCCAGAAGAGCTTGGCACTTTTGTGCTGGCTTCCCCATGTACACTTGGTGAAGAAACCAAATTTTCTATCGAAAAATCATCTCTCCCCAAATGCAGACAAGTCTGTTGTAGCCGTAAATCTAACCTGAGGTCAGAGTTATTCAATCTTGGGCTACTGGACAGGCAATGCTACTAGTGTACTAATTAGAGGAGGAGGAGAAGAAGGAGAAGGAGAAGAAGAAGAAGAGGAGGAGGAGGAAGGAAAGGAAGGAAAGAAAGAGGGAGGGAGGAGGAAGGGAGCAAGAAGAACAAAAAGAAGAAGAATTATGGCATTTGTTCAGCGCTTATTATGTGGCAGGCACTGTACTAATTGCTGGGGTAGATACAAGACAATTGGGTTGGACACAGGCCCTGTCCCACATGAGGCTGACAGTCTTAATCCTCATTTTACAGATGAGGAAACTGAGGCCCAGAGAAGTTAAGTGATTTGCCCTAAATCACATAGCAGGCAAATGGCAGAGCCAGGATTAGAACCCTGGTCCTCTGATTCCTAGGCCCATGCTCTATCCACTGCACCATGCTACTTCTCATCATGCTCCTGTGACCCAGATCCTGCCAGTTCAGAAGAGAACGGAGACCACAGCATAATGTCACAGAAGAAACGTGAAGAAAAAGTAAACAAGGATATTATCAGACAGTAATAATTTTCAGTGTACTATAGAGAAGCAGCGTGGCTTAGTGGAAAGAGCCTGGGCTTGGGTGTCAGAGGTTGTGGGTTCTAATCCCGACTCCACCACTTGTCTGCTGTGTGACCTTAGGCAAGTCACCACTTCTCTGGGCCTCAGTTACCTCATCTGGAAAAATGGGGATTAAAAAAATGTGAGCCCCACGTGGGACAACCTGATTACTCTGTGACTACCCAGCGCTTAGAACAGTGCTCAGCACATAGTAAGCGCTTAACAAATACCATGATTATTATTATAAAGGTAATCCAACCCACAACCTAGAGGAAAGTGGCTCTGAATTATATGAACAATCTACTGAATCAGCGGCACCGCCTCCAAACACAGTAAAATCAGCTGAACTGGGCATCTGTCCTTAATGTATCATCTTCATACTCCAACCATCTGACTAAATAAAAAAAAAAACAGAATTAAGACATTTCTAAAGTTAAGGCCTACCAGTTAGAGGAGGTAACGTTTGGGACTGAAACTTCTTGGTGGCAGGTGGGAACGCATCCAACGTCCTGAACAGATGAAATCGTTTTCTCCAGTGCAGCTGCATTTGGGTCTCTTCACTTTAAACCGGCAACTAAGTTGAGAGCCATCACTCCTAAACACTAAAACTCGGTGAACATCCCCCTTCAGGGAAGGAAACTGTTTTGTGGTACATCTGGCCGTCGCAAGATCCAGTGTTCATTCATTCAATTCATTCAATCGTATTTATTTAGCCTTACCGTGTGCAGAGCACTGTACTAAGCGCTTGGGAGAGTACTGTACAACAATAAACAGACACATTCCCTGCAGTGTTCTTGGGTTCTCTCTGCTGCTCTGGGAATGTAACTTGGCCGAGGGAGAGAACTCCTCGTGTTAAGAGCCACACACGATGCCATGTTTCCAGCTGTGAACATAAGACTAATCCTTTACAGGGGAAAGAAAGGAAGCTGTAGCCATGGCCAATGCACAGTGTTTGGTGTTTGATTTTACGAGAATACCCACACTTGGCAATAAACTCACATTCACCAAACCTTGGGAAAGTTTGCAGGAAAAAAAAAAACTACCCAGGTTGAGTACTCTTGCTTTGAAACACCTGACTCCCTGGTTTTTGTTTGAATTTAGCATTTGGAGAAAAAGTACCTCTTTGGCTGATTTAGGCGAGGCCTCTGACCGCAGGTCTGCCCTAGTTTCTTCTGGGATGGAACAGGTTCTATGCAATAGAACCATATATCGTGGATATTTATCTTTCAAGTCTACTGTTACCCTGCCAAAGCTACTAATTTCCTGAGTAAAGGTTAGCTTCATCATTTCATTAACTTGCAAGCAGGGTTTTGACTTGCCTGGCTGCAAACTTTGAGCCACACCTAGTGGGAAAGAGGGCGTGCATGTTTCTGCCACTTCTTAAGTGTGGGGAAACAGTATTTATCCATAGCTGAGCTTCTTCTAAAGGGATTAAGCATCTCCAATCATTTGAAGGGGAAATCCCTGTTGCAGAAGCCTTAGAAGAAGTTACATTATGCATTATCATACACTATGAGGGAAGCAGTGTGGCTCAGTGGAAAGAGCCCAGGCTTGGGAGTCAGAGGTTATGTGTTCAAATCCCAGCTCTGCCACCTGTCAGCTGTGTAACTGTGGGCAAGTCACTTAACTTCTCTGTGCCTCAGTTACCTCATCTGTAAAATGGGGATTAAGACTGTGACCTCATGTGGGACAATCTGATTACTCTATATCTACCCCAGCGCTTAGAACAGTGCTCTGCACGCAGCATGGCTCAGTGGAAAGAGCTTGGGCTTCAGAGTCACAGGTCATGGGTTTGACTCCCGGCTCTGCCACTTGTCAGCTGTGTGACTGTGGGCAAGTTACTTAACTTCTCTGGGCCTCAGTTACCTCATCTGTAAAATGGGGATTAAAACTGTGAGCCCCACGTGGGACAATCTGATCACCCTGTATCTCCCCAGCGCTTAGAACAGTGCTTTGCACATAGTAAGCGCTTAACAAATACCACCATTATTATAGTAAGCGCTTAACAAATACCAACATTATTATTATTATTATTAGTTTTATAAGTACATTCCAAGCCCTTAGTACAGTGCTCTGCACATAGTAAGCGCTCAATAAATGCTATTGAATGAATGAATGAATAAGTAGTTATGGAGTGTCCACTTCAACCAATCAATCAATGATTTTTATTGAGCACTTTCTGTGTGCAGAGCACTGTACTAAGCACACTGGACCTGATGCACAGCACCCAATGCTTGGGAGGGACAAAGCAAAGAAGCAACACATTCGCTGCGCGCCAGGAGCTAGCATTCTAACTGGAGTTTATGCTTAAGTAGTGGTAATGGTATTTATTGAGCACCTACTGAATGCAACATACAGTCCTAAGCACTTGGGAAAGTAGAACATAAGCACAAGTAGTGTTCTATGCCCATAAAGAACTTAGACCCTACTGAGGAACATAGATCTAGAAATTGTCATTAGCAGAGGAATCAGAGTAAATAATAATAATAATAATGATCATGGTATTTGTTAAGCACTTACTATGTGCCAAGCACTTTTCTAAGCTCTAGGATAGATAGAAGGGAATCAGTTTGTCCCATGTGGGGCTCACAGTCTTAATCCCCATTTTACAGATGAGGGAACTGAGGCACAGAGATGTTAAGTGACTTGCCCAGCAGACAAGTGGCAGATCTGAGATTAGAACCCATGACCTCTGACTCCCAAGCCCATGCTCTTTCCACTGAGAGAGATGGGGTGGGGGGTGAGTGTGTGTGTGTGTGTGTGTGTTTTCTCCCCTTTAAATCCTCATCCAGAAACATTTCTCCAGATACTCTATCTTCTGCAAGTGGGTAAATTTAATGTTCCCTTTTATAACTAATTCTTTGTGTTCTATCACTGATCCAGAGTAAATTTATAATGTTGTTAAGTCAACTTAAGCTATATGCCTCTGCATTTTCTACAGGAATCCTCATGTTCAACCTCTGTGTCACCAGACTTCCAGCCTAAGGTCTCTGGATAATAATAACAATGATAATTATGATGTTTATTAAGTTGCATGGCCTAATGGAAAGGGCATAGGCCTGGGAGTCAGAGAACTTGAGTTCTAATGTCAGCTGTGCTACTTCTCTGCTGTGTGAGTTTGGGCAGATCAGTTAACCTCTCTCTGCCTCAGCTCTCTCATCTGCAAAAGGGAGATTCAATACTTGTTCTCTCTCCTACTTGGACTGTGAGCTCCATGTGGAACCTGATTATCTTGTTTATACCCTGATGCTTAGTACATTCATTCATTCAATCATATTTACTGAGCACTTTCTATGTGCAGAGCACTGTACTAAGCACTTGGAATGTACAATTTGGCTACAGATAAAGACAATCCCTGCACAATAATGGGCTCACAGGCTTAATGACACATCACAAGTGTTTAACAAATACCACAATTATTACTCTTAAGCAATTTCAATGTGCCCAGCCCCATACTAAGTGCTGGGGGAGATATAGTGCAATCAGGTCAGGCACAGTCCCTGTCCCACATAGGGACCACAGTCCAAGGGGGAACTTACTATGTGCAGGCCACTGTACTAAGTGCTTGGGAGAGTACAACACAACAATATAACAAATGCATTCCCTGCCCACAATGATTTTACGGTCTAGAGGGTCCTTTATTCCCCATTTTACGACGAGAAAGCTAAGGTTCAGAGAAGTGAAGTGACTTACCCAAGGTCCCACAGCAAGTCAGTCAATCGTATTTACTGAACGCTTACAGTGTGCAGAGCACTGTACTAAGCTCTTGGGGGAGTACAGTATAACAATAAACAGACACATTCCTTGCCTACAACGAGTTTACAGTCTAAAGGTAAATGGTGGAGCCAGGATTACAACCAAGGTCTCTTGACTCTTTCCACTGGGCACTGCTACCTCTAGCAGTGGTTCCGTTATGTGTCTTTCTCTGGCTATTAGCTGCGAGACTGATAATAATAATAATAATAATTTTGATATTTGCTAAGCGCTTACTATGTGCCAAGCACTATTTTAAGTACTGGGTAGATACAAGGTAATAAGGTTGTCCCAAATGGGGCTCACAGTCTTAATCCCCATTTTCCAGATGACGTAACTGAGGCACAGAGAAGTTAAGTGACTTGCCCAAAGTCACAAAGCTGACAAGTGGCGGAGCCGGGATTAGAACCCATGATCTCTGACTCCCAAGCCCGTGCTCTTTCCACTGAGGCCACCAGCTTCAAGAGTGAGGCCACCAAGCACTAGACCAAGACCATAGAACAGCTACCCATGTGCCGATTTTCCCACTGATCCTTGAAAATGATGAGCCAACTGAATGGGAGAAGTTCAGCCCCTCATCAATCCATCCATCCACTCATCCAGTGACATTTGCATTTTCCTGCATTGACCACATTTACCAGTCATATTTCATGGTGGCCCTGTGGACCATCTGGGAGCCATAATGAAAGGGACATGTTCCAGTCAAAGAAAAATTAGTGAGGTTGCAATTTTGCAACTGTTATTGTGTTATATGCTTCTATGTGAAATAGCTTAATACACATGTATCCAGTCGGCACCCTGCATATGTTCAAACAGCATTACTGGCTATGAACAGTGACACTTTCACTCCTATAACATGATTACGCATAGAAAAGATGGATATGCCATTTAGTTTAGGCCATTAAATGACAAAAGGCATTGTAGAAACCTGGTTAATAAACAGCACTAAATACAATAAGACTAATAGATATACCACAGGGAGATTAAGTGGAAATATCAATGGAAGGGAACAATTGTAAATTCTAAAGCAATGCTCCAGTGTTTATTATCAAAGCAGGAGGCCTGATTACGATGATTTCTAAAAAAAAAAAATGACTTTGGAATGAAAAGTGCTGGTGTTCTTTAGGTTTAACCATTTCATCTGGGAGAAGGAAGTAACATAGACTAAACCTGGTTTAAGAGGCATTCATTGATCTGCAATATTTTGTCTGGAAAAAAACCCAGCCCCATAGCACTTGGGTGCATATCTATCCTTAGACTCCGCTGCTTCCCCTAGTAATTTATTGTCATGTCTGTCTCCCCTTCTAGACTGTAAGCTACCTGTGGACAGAGAACACATCTACCCGCGCTCTCGTATCGTATTCTCCCAAGCCCTTGGTACTGTGCAAATCCACAATGGTGAAGACATGCTGCTCTTTTAGGACCAGTGGGACAACATAGCTGATCTTCCTGACTGACGGGCTCCTTTTTGCGATTAATAAACGGTGATGTGATTGGCAGGAACACAGCCCAACTGCGGGAAGACGAGGATGTAATTGAATCGGTAAGGAATGACCTTGTAAATCAGGAGAGCAAAGCTCAAGTGGTTTCTTGTCTGAACCCCAAGGCAGAATTCCCCTGCGTTAGTCATATTAGTATTGATGTGCTGTCAAATTGATATTAAGTCCATTGCGTGATGCCACAGTACTACACTTTTAACCCTCTCTCGGAAAGATTTCTTAACGAAAGTCCTCCGAGCTAGGGGGCTGAGAGAAATTAGTCCAGGCCTAAAAGAAAAATCAGACCATGTTCTAGGAAGTATTTGAAGAAAGGTTGAAATCCTCGGCTGCCAATGCTTCTTCAGGGTAGTAATAACTGCTTCCATGGTAGGCATCAGGGGCAATGTTAGGTTTGGGGAGATCTGGGGAAGGATGAGACCCAGAGAGTGCTAAGCCTTTGAAATCTATCTGCCAGGTTGTCTTCAAATACTTCCTTAAACATGGCCTGATTTTTCTTTTAATCTTAGACTGACTTCTGTCAGCCCCCGAGCTTGGTGGACTTTTGTTTTGCTTTAGAGAAGCAACATGGCTCAGTGGAAAGAGCACGGGCTTAGGAGTCAGAGGTCATGGGTTCGAATCCCAGATCTGCCACTTGTCAGCTGTGTAACTGTGGGCAAATCACTTAACTTCTCTGTGCCTCAGTTACCTCATCTGTAAAATGGGGATTAAGACTGTGAGCCTCACGTGGGACAACCTGATTACCCAATGTCTACCCCAGTGCTTAGAACAGTGTTCTGCACATAGTAAGCGCTTAACAAATACCAACATTATTATTATTATTTTGTTAAGAAATCTTTCTGAGAAAGGGTAAAGAGTGTAGTGTTGTGGCATCTACCCAGTGCTTAATTCAGAGCCTGGCACAAAGTAAGTGCTTAACAAATACCAGAGAGTTTTTCTTCAAAGTGAATGTTGGAAAGGTAAAATGCTATAATATACTTTTTGCCTCAGAATGGGTAGGTTTTCCAGCTCACAATCCTATTTCTTTGACCTTTGGATGCCTGAGGTTCATTTCTAGAAGACAATTCCAAGGAAAATAATACTTTATCCCTGTTTTAGGAACCTCTCCTCCCATTGTTAAGAGGTAATTTTCATTCAGTAGAACATGTCCCCTAAATATACTAGGAAAACTCATACTTTGGACTCCTTTGCATCAACTCTACAATGAATTCATTGCATAAGTCATGATAAATCACAATGGTATTTATTGAGGACTTACTGTGTGCAGAGTACTCTACTAAGGAATAGTACAAGTAAAGTAAGGTGTTTCATTTCCTTTGTGACATAACACATCATTTTTTATGGTATTTGTTAAGCACTTAATGGCTTAAGCAAGCCCTGTTCTAAAGCAGTGAGGTAGATACAAGTTAATCAGGCCGAGTGCAGTCCCTTGTCCCACATGGGGCACACAGTCTAACTAGGAGGAAGAACAGGTATTGAATCCCCATTTTGCAGTTGAGGAAACTGAGGCACAAAAAAGTCAAGTGATTTGTTCAAGGTCACACAAGGGGCAAGTGGCAGAGCGAGGATTAGAACCCAGGTCCTCTGGCTTCCAGGCCCAGATTTTATCCAGTAGGCCATGTTGTTTCCATGGGTCATTCCAAAGCTAAAGAAGACCACCAATCACAAGAACATATCTGAATATGGAAATTTGAAGAAATTGGTCAGAAAAAAAATCTTGTGGTCTCAAAGCCTGCATGACTGATACAATTAGTAATGGAAGAGGATGCTCTTACCTTTTTGAGTTCTTTGGAGCAATTTGCTTTAAAGTTCTGATGGACTTTCAGGAATACACTCAGGGCACCATGTTACAGAAAATCAAATTCCGTCCCCTTTCCTCCTCCCACCTTAACCATCATAGTCCAAACCCTGCTTTGAAAGTTTGGATCCTCATATCAGCCTAAAGATATGAGCAGATCCATATTATTAGGGGGATATTATGGATATTGAGTCATTTCCCCGAAGGCTTGGGAACCCATCATCAGAAAGACCATGGAAATAATAACAATCGTAATGATAATAACAGTAATAATAATAATGACAATAATATTGATAAAACCACAGTGGGAAAGGGTAATAACAATTTGGGTGCCTGGTCTCTAAGCAGTGGCACCATAGATCACTGAATGGTCCGTTCCACTCACCTTCTTGGAAGGAGAAAATAATTAAAACAGACAGTGATGTAATAACTATGGTATTTATGGTATTTGTTAAGCGCTTACTATGTGTCAAGCATTGTTCTAAGCACTGGGGTAGGTATAAGTTAATCAGGTCGCACACAGTCCTTGTTTCACATGGGCTTCACATTGGATGTGGAACAGGGACTGTGTCTGATCTGAAGATCTTTTATCTACACCAGTGCTTAGTAAAGTGCTGGGCACAGCCTTCCGCAAATTCAAGAAACAGTCAGCTGTCTGAATGTGAGGCAAGAATCAAGAATGTAACTCCTATGTTATTATCATTATTATTACAATTATGATTATCCCACAAGGAACCAGTCAACCTTAAACTACCACACAATACTTCTGTTTATCGAGAATGATTTGTAAAAAAAAAAAAAAAAGAAAAAAAAAAGAACATCTTCACACTGCAAAGTACCTCTCAGTCAGTTTCCCTCCCCTGGGACATTTGAAGCTGAGGCTCATGATTGGTGGTCCTTAACTCAACGAATTATCCCTCTTGGAAACTTGTCTCCATCGATTGCTCTTCTCGTCCCCCGCCCCTTGACAACTTTCTCTGACTGACACAAGGAATCAACAACAAGAGCAAAAGGCCTGAGGGGCTGGAGAAAAACCTAAATTGAACCGACACTGGTGACATGAAGACTTCTGACAGATGTCTCCCCTCTCCGAACCAACACACACACACACATAGACACACACACACATGCACGCACGCACACGCACTCTCACTCTTCAAAAACATGAAGGTCATTTTGACTTTTCCAACTAAACAAGAGTAAAAACAGTGTTTTGGGGTGAAGTTGCTGGGTGCATCTCACAGGCTCTCTCTTCACCAAAGGGATAATGTCTCGCCAAATTTCATGATTAGGGGTGCAGCTTAGGAGAAGTAATAAAAATAAGTAGTGATTCAGGCAAAAAAGGATGGATTTTTCCCTGCCTGTGAAATTGTACCTTCACCCTTCATGAAGCAAAAGTGAGCAACAATGGTCCTCACAAGACAGGCCAATCATGAATCACTTGCTATGACTTTCAGTGGCCAAAGTCTGACTTAGACTGTGAACTCCATGTAGGACTGGGACTGTGCCTGACCTGCATGTTTTGTATCTTACTCCAGTGCTTAGTACAGTGTTTGGCACAGAGTAAGCATGTAATGAAGACCATAATTATTAATTACTACAGAGGAGTTTGGAACAAGAAGCAGGGGAGGGGGCTTAGCAGAGAAATCAGGGGACCTGGTTCTAGAGAAACAGTGTGGCTTAGTGGGAAGAGTCCAGGCTTGAGAGTCAGAGATCATGGGTTCTAATCCTGGCTCTGCCACTTGTCAGCTCTGTGACCTTGGGCAAGTCACTTAACTTCTCTGTGCCTCAGTTACCTCACCCTGTAAGATGGGGATGAAGATTGGTGAGCTCCAGATGGGACAACCTGATTACCTTGTATCTACCCCAGTGCTTAGAACAGTGCTTGGCACATAGTAAGCACTAAACAAATACCAACCTTATTATTATCATTATTACTTATCTGCTATGTGACCTTGGGCAAGTAGCTTAATTTCTCTGTACCCTATTTTACTCATCTGAAAAATGGGGATAAAATATCCATTCTCTTTCCCTTTTAGCCTGTGAGCCCTAAAAATAATAATAATTGGGGTGTTTGTTAAGCACTTATTGTGCACTCTACTTAAATGCTGGAGTAAATACAAGAAAATCAAGTCAGACACAGTCTCTATTCCAAATGGCCTCACAGTCCAAGTAGGAGAGAGAACAGGTATTGAATCCTCAGTCAACCTTGTGTGGAACATGCCTGTTCTGATTATTGTATATCTACCCTTTGCTTGTTACAATGCGAGGCACAGAGAAAGCCCTTAACCAACGCCACAGTTGACATTATATTGCTGGCTACACAATGATGCACATGTACACAAGGAAAACAGAATCCTAAAGGCCAGCATGGCTTTTGGGAGATTGACTGACAGAATTTCATAACAGCTCATCAAGCTTTATACTAAATTGAAGGTCCATAAAACAAACGATCATAGTCTCCAAACTTCTATACGACTATGATACTGAGACCTACTATAGAAGACATCCATATTCTTATGCAGTTTCACCAACACTACCCACAACCCACACACAACACCAAATGGCAGGACAACATTATCCATAACAAAGCCCTGAGTCCAACCCAATTAACTTCTATCTACCCCAACACTTGGAACAGTGCTTGGCACATAGTAAGCACTTAATGAGTACCATTATTATTAATAGTATTACTATTATCATTATTATTATTATTATTACTAAGGCCCTGGAATGCAGTCAATTCCCTGAAACCAAAGCAATTCTCCCAGCAGCTCAGCTCAGTGAAGAGCAATCTCAAACAGTGCAACCCTGCAGAGGCCTGCTGGAGGCCAACTCCTCAGGTAGACCAGTCTGGCAAATAGCAAATAGGAGATGGGTTCTTCTCCTTGAACAGATCGAGAGACCAAGGGGCAGGCTGTGAAATAGGGACAAGCCCTGTATGGTGTGAACATCAGCTCAACAAAGCTACTTTTTACATGCACAAAACTAGAATAGTGGTCAAAACTAGATTTTTTCGATCACATACACACTGTTTAGCCCTCACTAGCATCATCTTCGAAAACAAGAACATCAGCCTAATAAGAATAATAATAATAATCATAGTACTTGGTAAGCACTTACTATGTGCCAAGGACTGATCTAAGTGCTGAAGTAGATCCGAGTTAAGCAGGTTGTACACAGTCCCTGTCCCACATCGGGCTCATGCTTTTAATTCCCATTTTACAGATGAGGTAACTGAGGGCCAGAGAAGTTAAGTGGCATGTCCAAGGTTACACAGCAGACATGTGGCAGAGCTGGGATTAGAAGTCAGGTCCTTCTGATTCCCAGGCCCTTGTTCTATCCACTAAGCCACACTGTTCCTCAAAGCTTGACGTAGCTTAACTAATATACCGTAGTTAAAAGAACATAGAATAAATAAAAAATAATACATGTGGGTAAATAAGTCAATAACAAACAGACAAATGGATAACTGGGAAATGGTGTGGCCGAGTAGAAAGAGTGCAGGAAAGGAAGTCAGGAAACCTAGATTCTAAACCCAGCTCTACCACTTGCCTGTGTGACCTTCAGCAAGTCACTTTAACTTTTCTGTGCCTCAGTTTCCTCATCTAGAAAATGGGGATTAGATACCTGTTCTCCCTTTCAGTTATTTATCGCTCACAGTGGCACAAATGGCTCAGGGAAAAGATTAACATGCTAAATCCAGAACCCTGGAATGATGGAAATCTAAACTTGCATCTCACGTTACCCCTGAATTTCTATTTTCATCCATACTCTGACAAAGTATGAAAAAAACAGCTGAGAACTGCTCTGCAATCAGACAGCTGAGATTTCCTCAAAACAACATGAAATGTTTGACTTCAGGAGAATCACACTCTCTTTAAAACCCCCTAAATCACATTAATAAACTCTAGGAATGGAAAGTTATGATTTCCTACCCAATGAAATGTGAATGGAATACAACTGGTATCATTATTAGCAGCTTCCTAAATCAAAACCATATAGGAGTCTGGCAGGGAGAGAGAACTCAACTTTCACCTCTACGCCACATCTTCATTGGCCAAATAAAACACTCTGGAAATAAGGCAATGCTTTTAGCCAGTGACAGCCAAGCCCATTGTCTCTTTCTATGAAGTGAAGTAGCAGATTCAAAATTGACTAAATGAGCAGTAAAGACATGTGTCGAGACCTAAATGCAAACATCAAACTCCAAAAAGAGCTTCTGAGGCTTCTTTCTAAAAGATGTACATCCGTCTCACACGTGAGAGGCAGATAAGAATCAGTCAATCGGTCAATGGCATTTATTGGGGACTTACTATGTGCAGAGCACTGTACTGAGCAGTTGAGCGAGTACAGCACAATAGAGTCAAAAGATACAATCGCTTCCTCCAGGAGTTGCAGTCTAGGAGCCCTGTACTAAGTGTTTGGGGAAGTACAACAGAAGCACGCAACATGTTCCCTATCCTCAAGGACCTTATCCCCTAAAATGAAGCTAGGCATAAAAATATTTCCAAATGGGTAATCGGAATAAAAAGACTGCACCTGTCTCCCACTCCCATAACCTTGATAGAAACTTCCATTCATGTCTCTCATTCAACCCATACATTCAGTCTGTCACTGAATCCTGCCAGTTCTATGTTCACAACATCTCAGAGAAGCAGTGTGGCTTAGTGGAAAGAGCACGGGCTTGGGAGTCAGAGGTTGTGGGTTCTAATCCCAACTCCACCACTTGTCTGCTGTGTGACCTTGGGCAAGTCACTTAACTTCTCTGGGCCTCAGTTACCTCATCTGTAAAAATGGGAATAAAAAATGAGTCCCACGTGGGACAATCTGGTTACCCTGTATCTACCCCAGCGCTTAGAACAGTGCTCTGCACATAGTAAGTGCTTAGCAAATACTATAATTATTATTAGAATCCAACCTTTCCTCTCTGTCCATATTGCTATTATACGGATCCAAGCACTTATCCTATTTCACCTTGACTACTGCATCAGCCTCCTCGTCTATTGTCTGTACCCAATCTGGTTCTTACTTCACTTTGCTGTCCAGATCATTTTGCTCAAAAACATTCAGTCCACATCTCCCCACTCCTCAAGAAGCTCCAACTCCTTAAACAGAAACTCCTTACCATGAGGCTTTAAATCATCTTGCCCCTCACACCTTACCTCACTGGTTTCCTCCTACAGCCCAGCCTGCACGGTTTGCTCCTCCAAAGTCAACCTAATCATCCAACTTCTTGCTCGCCTCCTTGTTCTGGCTTGGAATTCCCTTCCCAATCATATCCACTAGACCACCACTCTCCCCTTCTTCAAAACCTTATTAAAATCATATCTCCTCCAAAAGGCCTTCTCTTACTCCCTCTTCCTTCTGCGCTGCCTATGCACTTGGATCTGCCCCCTTTAAGCAGCCGATATTCATTCGATCGTATTTATTTAGCACTTACTATGTACCAAACAATGTACTAAGCGTTTGGGAGAGTACAATACAACAATAAACAGACACATTCCCCGCCCACAACAAGCTTACAGTCTGGAGGGATAAATGTGGAATCAATCAATCATATTTATTGAACAGTTACTGTTGTGCAGAGCACTGTAATAAGCACCTGGGCATGTATAATGTAATAGAGTTGGTAGACACATTCCCTGACTACAAGGAGCTTAATGTGGCACGTGTTAAGTGCTTCCTTAACACCACCCTCAGCCTCACAGCACTTATGTACATAATCACAATTTATTTTAATTTCTGCCTCCCCCCTTGCCCTGCTCCCCTCTTATGGGCAGGGGATCCATCTACTTACTCTGTTGAACTGTACTCCCCCAAGCACTTAGTACAGTGTTCTGCACACACTAAGCACTCAATAAATACCACTGAATTGATTGAGCATACATATATCCATAAGTGCTGAGGGAGGGTCCAAATAAGTAAACAGGTAAGTTCATGAGATCAGTCAGTCAGTCAATTGTATTTATTGAGCACTTACTGTGTGCAGAGCACTGTACTAAGCACTTGAGAGAGTACAATATAACAAGAGAACAGAAACATTCACTGCCCACACAAGATTGCAGGCAGTGCTTGCTTGCAGTCTGGAAGAGAAGACTGATATGTTGATGTCACTTGGATTGTTGGGATATAATTGTTGAAGACTTGCTGGAGGAGGTGGGATTTTAGGAGGGCTTTGAAGATGGAGAGAGCTGTGGTCTGTTGGATTGATAGGGGAGGGACTTCTAGGTTGGTAGAATAGTGTGAACGAGAGAATGGGGACGGGAGAGTCGAAGGGGTGGCACAGCCAGAAAGGTGGGACAAAGAGAGCAACCCGCAGATTAGTGTATGAAGAGGGCTGATATGTAAAATGGGTATCTAAGTGAAAACACAGAAGACATAGTTCTGGCCTTCTAGGGACTTAACGATCTACAGGCATTAGAACAAACCAACATGGAATCTAAAGATGCATTTCCCAGATTAGGCTGGGGACTGCAAACGACATGTTCTGCTATTTTCTCATTGTGTTTTGTTTTGTTATTTGGTCATTCTGTCCACTTACATCAGAGAAAACTCACTATAACCGGTCAGAGGTGGCAAAAGTAAGGTATAGGTTGTCCTGGAAGATTTATGTCAACCCAAACACCTGAGGGACCTTCATCATGATTCCTATATTTTAAAAATAATTAGCTCCTGGGAAACAAAATGTTTGCATGGTGCTGAATGACAGTGTCACAGCTAACCTACTGATGGTGTTGCATTGGAGTGGCAGGAAAATGGGGAAACGATTTAAAAACTCGGGATAGGGCAGTAGAAAGTTGAGGGGAGCACTGGGAGAAGCTGGGGATAAGGGAGGGAGAGAGTTTAGGCAAAATTATTCCCATGTGCCCTGCCCCCGACTTGGTCAATGAGGAGCTAAGCCATTAGAGTTTGCTCCCCGGGCCTTTCTCTCCAATGACTGAGCAAATCCACCGCGACATCCTGAGCCTTCAGCGTCCTCCTCTACCGGACCGCCACGCTGCTTCCCTGGCATCCCACCCTGGCTACAGTGACCCGCTGAGTTCTGTTTTTGTGATTTGTTAGTGATTTGATTAAATCACTAGTGACTTGTTTCATCTCAGTGATTTCTTTCATCTCTCTTTATGTGTCTGTCGCCAGCCCCCTACCCCCTGTTTGTTTTTATGTTGTGAGCCCCCCAAGGGACAGGGACCGTGTCTAATTCTCACCTGTGTATTCCCCCAGTGCTTACTATAGTTCTCTGCATATAGTAAGCACTTACTAAATACTTAATAAGTATTTAATAAATAAATACTAGTATTACTACTACTAGGGTCAACACATCTATTTTATTTCCGATAGAGTAAAAGTCAGCTACCCTCTCGTGTGGGACTTGACTTGATATAAATATGTTCATGTTACTGTACTAGTCATCTGTAATCAATTGATTATGTCGTTCTTTAGTAATTTTAGTAAAGACGGGTCCTTCAACTTTAGTTCAGGAATCAATCTTCTAACATATTAATGTTATGAAAAAATTGTTTCTGATTAAACGATACAGTGGCCCAAGATGTCATTTTCAGGAACCATGCGTCACAAGCACAAGGACTCCCTGAACTCTCCCCGTTGATCAGGTCGGTCTCCATGGGAGTAAATGAAGTGCATTAACCCTTTCTAGCCACAAGGGGATCATTTAGTACAGAGCTGGAGGACACCAGGAGCTGTGCCCTATGGTATATTAAATTACCCCAGGACTCTGTCCTATATCACATTACTACTCCACTAGTAATGCTTTCCATGGTATTGACTTACTCCAGCAGTAAGGCAATACATGGCCTCTTAGTGCCTCAGAAGAATTAATGTTCCTCCTTATGGGCCTTACCCACAATCTGAGGACCAGAGAAACTCTCCCTCATCGGTTTTTAGGACACTAGGCAATTCAGACCCAGTGGATTCAGTATTTTCCTCTTTTATGATTCTCAGGCCCAGTCCCTCTTTGTTGGCATGTATCGTTTTGAAAAATGCCAATATGGGCCTGGAGACTTTGGTAATGGCCCATTAAAAAATTCAATAAAGCAATATTTTAATCATAATACTTTGGCTGACATCACAGTGTCACGGGAACACTCATTTAAAATTGGAGCGCATCACTGGAAAACATTGATTGCAATAGTAACCTAGTTGGTTTCTAAATGCATTCCGTTCATGCTCTGCTCTTGATGAAATTGGCTACTGGCTTCTTTCCTTAGAAGAACCTCATTGCAGGGTGAATAAAGTATGGGGAAAAAGTTAAAAGGCGATATAAACCTCCCCAGGAAAGGGAGAAAGCCCATCTTCTCCCTTGACGATGGTGTGAGGGTCCTTATAAGTGAAAAGATAGCTATCCTCTTCTCCTTTGTAGGTTGGGGAAATCATGTGGATGACATAAAAAAAAAGAGTAATATATCTTTAAAAGCAGAGAAGTGTCCTTTCTCCTCCTGTGCAGCTGCATGGGCAAGTTTCTCAGTCTCTCTTTTCTGTGTGAGCTGTAGGTCTTTCTCCAAGGTGATTAAAATCCCCACAGAGTCTCCCAAGGAGAGATGTTCTTCATACCTCCCAGGGGCATTTTGCTGAGCTAGCCAAAGTACACCTTCATATCGTATATCACTTTGGCACCATTAAAGAATTACGGAGCATCACGTGGTCTTGTAGAATTAATCATTGCTTAACTGTGTTTATGAAGTCATTTGGAAGATCTGCATGTAACCACTAGCACTCTGAGGAGAGTATATGCAGGTAATGAACCATGGCATGAGGTTATGCTTGAGCTAGAGAATTTTCCAGTTAGTAATTAATATGGCCGGGGGAGGGTTTTATCTATTTTTTTGTGGGAGCTGAAATCAGATCTTCAAACATGTTTGTTTTTCAAAACCAGTTTTGGTTTTTTTTTTGTTTTTTAAAAAAAGGCCAAAAGACCTGTTTTTATAGACAACCTTAACCAGGAACTGCAGACTTCCCTTTTACCAATGAAGCTTGCCATGGGATTTCGAGGGGATGGGGCGGGGATGAAAATGTGATTCAGAATTTTATAGCAAGCAACTACCTTTTTAACAGTGCAGCTCATATATCTTCGTGCTTGTATTTTTCTATGGGGAACCGAACAAAATATTAGCTAAAATGCCAGTTTCAGCTGTTTGCCATCAATAGGATGAAAAAGGTAGATTATCTTCGCCTGCAGATTGAACAGCTTGGGACTAACTCCCCTTAATGCAAATAGCAGTTATGGGGAAAAAATACATATATTTTGTATAATTCAGGGAGTGTATGTTTAATGGCTATGGGCTATAGTCAGAATGAGAACAATGGGAGGGAGCAGCAAACTGGATTTCTCAAACATTATACAATTTTCCACTTATAAATATTTATCTTGCTTGCGTGATTCAGATGATACACTCAAGCATCAATTAGCCTCCCCAATAAAAGATGAGATGTAGAAATGTGAAGATTTATGTACTGCTGCCGAGCTGTGTGTCGCTAATTCATTCCCAGTTCAAGTTGTTTATCATTATTTTACTTCATTTTTAAAGTGTTGAAGAAGTTTTTAAATAGAGGAATTTTGAATTTATATTTAACAAGTACCCTAGAATGAGTGTACTTAAGTAACACTAGAACACTGAGCCAAGGAGTAATCAACTGACTAAGAATTTGGAAGGTTATTAAATGGAGCGATGGCAGAGTGTGTTTTTCTGATTTTGTTGTTGGTGTTCTTTGGGATCAGAACAGAAATGCCAAGGGGGAGACAAGGAATTGCTGGGGGACAGAACAGGACCCTTGGTTGCATCCTCAATGGCTCCTATCACACCCTTTACTACATCCAGCCTCATGGTTTCACTTCCTCAGGGAAGACTGTCTGTAACAGAAAGACCTTAAAAAAGTACTAATCAATTAGTCAGTGGTATTTTTGAGTACTTACTGTGTGTAGAATATTGTACTACGTGCTTGGGAAAGTACAACAGAGCTGCCCTCAAGGAGCTTACAGTCCAGAGGGGGAGACAGACAGTAAGGGGGATTAGAGATAGGGGAAATAGTAGAGTAAGAACATGAGAACATAAGACATGCTGTCTCTGAGTCACCAGTAGTCCATCAAGCCCTGTCTGTCCTGTCTCAGGCTGTGGCCACAGAATGCTGGGAAGAACTGTGTAGTGGGTTCCCTCCTGGTCCCCCATCTTAAAGACTATGAATGGACTACCTATTGTCCTTAATGGCTCTTGCTGGGAGAAGAAATGATTCCTTTCTTTCTTTGGAATCTTCCTTCTTCAACCTTCAGAAGGTGCTCCCTTATCCTCCTGGAAAACTCCTAGGCTTGAAAGTGGCCTGGGATATCAATCAATCGATTGTATTTACTGTGTGCTTACTCTGTGCAGCACACAGTACTAAATGCTCAGGAGAGTACAATGTAACAGAGTTGTTAGACACATTCCTTTCCTATAAAGAGCTTTCAGTCTAGAGGGGAAGACAGACATTAATATAAATAATTTATGTAACATAACTATGTACGCAAGTGCCGTAGGGCTGAGGGAGAAGTAATAAAGGTTGCAAATCCAAGTGCAATGGAAATGCAGAAGGGAGTGGAAGAAAGAGAAGCAGCATGGCCTAGTGGATAGAGCACGGGTCTGGCAGTCAGAAGGCCCTGGGTTCTAATCCTACATCCACCACTTGTCTGCTGTGTGACCCTGGGCAAGTCACAGTGTCTCTGTGAACCCTATGTGGGACATGGACTGTGTTCAACCTGATTATCTTATATCTATACCAGTACTTAGTACAGTACCGGGCACTTAGTAAGCACTTAACAGGTACTGTGAAAAAAGAGGGAAAAGGAGAAATAAGGGCTTAGTCAGAGAAGACTCTTGGAGGAGATGTGCTTTTAATAAGATTCTGAATGTGGGGAGAGTAATCATCAGTCAGATGTGATGAGGGACAGTAAGTGCTCTGCACACAGTAAGCGCTCAATAAATACGATTGAATAAAATACGACTGAATGAAGGATGAGGGAGGGTGTACCAGGCCAGACGGAGGACGTGAGCGAGTGGTTGGTGGCCAGATAGACGAGATCTAGGTACAGCGAGTAGGTTGGTATTAGAGGAGAAAAGTGTGTAGGCTGAGATGGAGTAGGAAATCAGGGAGCTAAAGTAGGAGTTTCTTTTTGATGTAGAGGTGGATATAATAATGATCATAATTGTGGCATTTGTTAAGCACTTACTATGTGTCAAGCACTTTTCTAAGCACTGAGGCAGATACAAGGTAATCATGTCATACACAGTCCCTGCCCCACATGGGGCTCATATTCTAAGTAGAAGGGAGAATAGAGATTGAATCCTTATTTTGCAGTTGAAGAAACTGAGGCACTGAGGGATATTGGTCGCCTAAACTGCGGCATCCTGGATATGTGAGTAGCTCTCTTTAGGGATGTGTTGCTCTCGCTGAATGGAGCCAGGGCTAAAGCAGGTGCCCTAAATCCTGCCGGCCTCACTAATCTCCAAACTAACTCCCCAGAGGATGGCACTTGGTGAACTTAAATCTTAGTGGAGTTGACAAAAACCCAAAGATCGTGAAACCTGCATGACAGGCTCAAAAAGCAGAGATGGGCCCCACATGGGACCAAGCCGTGAGTGTGACAAGGGAATGAAGTACAAAAGGGAGTGTGAGGCACATGGGGGTGAGACCACGTTTCAGTAGCATCATCTTGGAAAATGAAGGCAGCTACATCACAATTATGGTGTTTATTAAGCAGCTACTAGGTGCTAAGCATGGGGATACAAGATGATCAGATCAGACACAGTCCCTGACCCACCCAGGGTTCATGTTCTGAGAGATAGGGAGATTGGGTACCTTATCCCCGTTTGACGGGTGAGGAAACAGTCGCAGGTAGATTTAAGGGACTTGCCCAAGGTCATACAGCAGGCTAATGTCAGAACTGGAAATAAAATCTAGGTCTCCTGCCACCCAATCCCATGTTCTTTCCCCTAGGGCAAGCTGCTTCCTTTGTATCTGTTGTGGAATCTGATGAAAAACAATTTTAGATTCACCCTGTCCTTACTTTGTGAATTTTAATCATACCTCCTCTCAACTTTTATCCCTCCAACTGGAAAGCCTCAATCTTTTCAATCTATGCTCCTCCACCGTATCTGACTTTAGGAGACCCCACATGGCAGTGCAACCTTTCCCTTGGACAAGGTTGATACTTTCCCAATTCAAGGTTCCCAAGCCCTGAGCAGGGCTTGTGTCAAAGTGATAAACTGTAGGGTCTGGGGTGGTTAATCCCTAACTGATCATCTTTGAGAAGCAGCATGGCCAACTGGAAAGAGCACAGTTCTGGGAGCCAGAGGACCTGGGTTCTAATCCCTGCTTTGCCACTTGTCTTCTGTGTGACCTTGGCCAAGTCACTTCACATCTCTGTGCCTCGGTTTCCTCATCTGCAAAATGGAGATTGAATACCTCTTCTTCCCCATTCTTAGACTGTTAGCCCCATGAGGGACCTGATTATCTTGAATCTACCCCAGCACTTAGGACAGTGCTCAGCACATAGTAAGTGCTTAAAAATAATAAGAATAATAATAATAATTGTGGTATTTGTTAAGAGCTTACTATGTGCCAGGCAAAGTACTATGCACTGGGGGGATACAAGAAAATCGGGTTGGACACAGTCCCTGTTCCATGTGGGGCTCACAGTCTCAATCCCCATTTTACAGATGAGGTAACTAAAGCACAGAGAAGTGAAGTGACAGGCCCAAGGTCACACAGCAGACAAGTGGCAGAGCCGGGATTGGAACCCATGACCTTCTGACTCTGAGGCCCGTGCTCTAGCTACTATGCCATGCTGCTTTATTATCATTATCAGTATTCCCTCAGAGGGCAGAGCAGAGACCTGTTGTGTCCATGGCTTTTTTGTCGACCTCTCTCCACCAGCACTCGTGTCTCTTTAACACTGACTGATCACCAGACAACATGGAAACGCTGTCCCTGGGAGCAGGGCTAGGAGGGAAATCATTCTTTTATGCTGTCGAGACCCTCTCCCTGCCGAGCACCTGGGCAGCGAATGAAGAAAGTGACTCCCACTGTGATCATTTCACGCCTCAGATCTGCTTCAATTTCCAAGCTCTTTGAACCCCAGTTTGGGCCTTGAGTTCATTCGACTCATTTGCGTCGGGGCCGGCAGAATCAATCAATCGATCGATCGATCGTAGGGCCAATGGGGTATTTATGTTTAGATTCATGTCCTCTATGTCCCGGAGCTGCTCCCCTCTTTGGTCCTGGGGTAATGAAGGAGGAAAATTAAAATCCACTTGAATGGCAAAAGGACAAGTCAGATTTACGTTTCATTCCACTGCTCACAGCCAAGACTTGCCTGTAATGTAATCTCCGCTGCTAAAGCCAGAGGTGTGACTGCTGTGCTACTGTTATCTGCATTCTGGCTCTCAAATCCCCGAGGCCTGACCACTCTGTAAAGCTGATGATGGTCTATTGATTCATTCAACCGTATTTACTGAGCGCTTACTGGGTGCAGAGCACTGTACTAAGCACTTGGGAAAGTGCCAAATAACAATAAACAGTGACGTCCCCTACCTACAACAAGCTTGGGCTCCTCCACTTCTCCTCCAAGCAAAATCCAGAATACATCAGCAGCATGCTCCTAAAGCTACTGGTAGGCTACATTTTTCTGCAGTGCAAGGGTAAATAAAAGTTGGTATGCCTATCAGAAAATCAAGAGTTTCTGAGTAAATGTAAGTTCTCTCATCATCTCTAATTGTCACTTGCTGTAGATGTCAAACTAACAGGGTAGCAGAATCTAATTTCCTTGTTTGATTCACCATGAAATTAAACTGAACTGACAATTTTTATTTTCACCTGGCAAATTCGTCCGACACTATTTAAATCTAGCTAATCAAGTACAGTTATCTGCTGCACACACACTCCTCTCTCCCACCACACCTCTGATTTGTAGCACCCCGCTTCCCAGTCTTCCTCCGACAGCCTGCCATTGGATTACATTTGCAGTTTTAGAAGGTGTAAAGGAATTCATGGACATAGTTAGCAGAAGCACCCCAAATGTATCATGTCACAAATTACTGCTGAAAGATAAGGGGGAGGGGAAGAAGGTGCCAGGGACAAGTAGTCAAGAAAAAAGAAATTGGATCTTCTGTTTAAATCCCAACTGCTCAGGTGAGGTCTAGGTCCACATAACAGGACAGAGAGAAGCAATGGGCCTAATGGAAAGAACACGAGCCTGGAAGTCAGAAGAGCTAGGTTCTCACCCTGGCTCTGCCACTTGCCTGCTGTGTGACCTTGGGCAATTACTTAACTTCTCTGTGCTACAATTACCTCCTCTGTAAAATGGGAATTAAGACTGATGGTCCCGTGCACGGGACAGGGAATGTGTCCAACCTATTGTCTACCTCAGTGCTTGGATTAATATGGTAGTGGTTTGAATGGAGAAGGAAGGATGGGTTTCAGTGATGTTGTGGAGGTTGCACTGACAGGATTTAGTAATGGATTGAATGGGGTCCCTAAAATCCATCCTTTCCTCTCCATCCAAACTGCTACCACATTCATCCAAGCATTTATCCTATCCTGCCTTGATTACTGACTGTATCAGCCTCCTTGCTGACCTCCCTGCCTCCTGTCTCTCCTCACTCCAGTCCCTACATCACTTTGCTGCCCAGATCATTTTTCTTCTGCATTTGTTTGCCTTTGGTTGGTGCTTCTTTGAATTGTCAATGAATATAATAATGATAGCATTTGTTAAGCGCTTACTTTGTGCCGAGCACTGTTCTAAGCGCTGGGGAAGATACAAGGTAATCAGATTGTCCCACGTGGGGCTCACAGTCTTAATCCCCATTTTACAGATGAGGTAACTGAGGCACAGAGAAGCAAGTGACTTGCCCAAAGTCACACAGTTGATCAGTGGTGGAGCCGGGATTAAAACCCACGACCTCTGACTCCCAAGCCTGTGCTCTTTCCACTATGCCATGCTGCTTCTCTCTGGAAGCACCTGAATGATGATTGATTTTGGACAATCAACACCCCAGAACTGGCAAAACCACGGGGATCCTCTTCAAAAGTATCCAGCCTCCCCAACATGCTTTCCAGCACAGGTAACTCAAACCCTGAGTCTATCTGTTTTCTGTTATTTAATCAATTGCTGGCTTGAATTTTTCTTACTATTTGTAATTATGCTGTTTAACCTGGGTCAATTTGTGCTCCCTTGCTTCCCCATTAGATTGTAAGTTCCTTGAGGACAGGATTCCTGTCTTTTACTTCTGTGTCAAGAGCCTCAGCACTCGATCGATGATGATAGTGATGTCAATGACAGTGAAATAAGGGTTGTCTGGAAACAGAAGTTTCAAATTGGATTTTAGTGATTGTTTTCTTAAGGGCCCCAGATCTTGTCTACTAATTATTGTACTTTCCCAAGCACTTAGTACAGCGTCCTATAGAGTAAGTGCTCAAATTTTGTTGATTGATTAATGGATCGATTGAAATGGAGATAAAATTAATGTCTATCTCCACAGGTAGACTATAAACTCCATATGGGCAGGGAACCTGTCCACCAACTGTTATAATGTGCTCTTTCAAACTCTCGATACAGTTCTCTGCATACAGTAAGCACTCAATAAATATGATTGATAAACCTCTTAAGGACACATGCTTCTAAATAGTCAGTAAGCAATTAAGCACATTTCTAGTGAACTCAGTCATGCTAAGATATGATACACAGAGGCTCAGGCTTTGTGAGCTAAATCTAATTGAAAAATAATTACAGACTCTGCTTGTTTCTTAATGGGGAGAACAACATCTAACTTGTTAGCCCGTTAACGATAAGGGGTGGAGGGAGGTGTTGATTTTTGTTTCAATTCAACCCAGAAAACTTGACAAGATTAAGACTGTGTAAACAGATTTGTTTGTCATATTTCCTACAAGACTGAAGCCTTGTGCATGCCTCCTGATTGGCCCAGGACCACATTGACATCAACTGCCTAGGGATGTTGGAAGAATGGATCCATTCTCCTCAATCTGCTGCAGACCTTCTTGGGCTGCCCCGAGGTGAGGAAAGCTTGAAAAGTCACCCGTCAATCAAGGAAACATTATGACATCAGGGGTCTTCGGGGAAACAGAGAGGAGGCTGGAGACAGGACTAGAGGACCGAGATGTCACTAACAATAGCTTCATCTGCATGAGACTCTGCTCTGCTTTCTTTGTGCAGATTCCAAGCCAAAGAGGGGAAAATTCCTTTCAAAAACATGCTTCTGCTCAATGCAGGCCAGGTCATAGCATCACTTAGTCTTTCATTCACTCATTTTAGACCAAATTCAAATCATCTGATGTTCCCATTTTAGTACATCTCTTTATTCAGCTATCCCCTGTCTGGGTGAAAAAAAAGGCCTGGTCATCTAACTTGGGGAGGCCTAGAGACCAGGAAGCAGAAGACCCAAGCTCTAATAATAATAATGTTGGTATTTGTTAAGTGCTTACTATGTGCCGAGCACTGTTCTAAGCACTGGTATAGATACAGGGTAATCAGGTTGTCCCACTTGAGGCTCACAGTTTTAATCCCCATTTTACAGATGAGGTAATCGAGGCACTGAGAAGTCAAGTGACTTGCCCAAAGTCACACAGCTGACAGGTGGCAGAGTTGGGATTAGAACCCATGACTTCTGACTCCTAAGCCCGTGCTCTTTCCACTGAGCCATGCTGCTTCTCTATTAAGCTCTAGTCTTAATTCTGCCACTGGCCTACTGTGTGACCTCGGGCAAGTCACTTAACTTCCCTATGACTTTAAGTAGAAGGGAAAACATATTGAATCCACATTTTACAGTTGACAAAACTGAGGCACAGAAAAGGAACTTGCCCAAGATCACAGAGCCAGGATTAGAAACCAGGTCCTCTGACTTTCAGACCCAGGCTTTTTCCAGTAGGCCACACTGCTTCTGGCGTGCTCACCCAAGGGCTTAATACAATACTCTGCACACAGTAAGTGCTCAATAAATACTATTGATTGATCTATGCCTTAGTTTCTTCATCTGTAAAATGAGGATATCTGCCTATCCCTATCTTACAGGGATATTGTGAAGATAAAAGGAGAAGAGACTTGGATTGTGAGCCCCAAGTGGGACAGGGACCATGTCCAACATGATTATCTTGTATCTACCACAGCACTTAGAACAGTGCTTGACACCTAATAAGCGCTTAATAAAGTACTATAAAAAAGATAAAAGCACTTGGGAAAACTAAGCCTTACAGATTCAAAGTAATTATTATTATTATTATTATTCATTATTATTAAACCAGGATGAAGTGTTTAAGATGGTCACTCCCGCTGATTCCCATATTTAGAACAATTTGACCAGGTTTATGGGTGAGTTTTTATTTTACCTTATTCCCTTTATAGGGAACAGTCCAACCTGCTCCAGTTCTTTCCTCATTAACAGCATAAATCATGCAAAATGTTAAAAGTCACCATTGCAACGGTATTTGATAGAGAATTTAAATTAGACCATAGAGAAAAATGACAGTGCTCCTCTAAGGCTGCATGATTCATTTCTTGGTAGCAAACCAGAAGTTGAAAATGCAATGCAATTTCATAATGAACAGAAGCATTGCCCCTGGACATTATACAGCTCCCAAAATAGCAAGAACAGGGTTGACCAAAAAGCAAGTAGTGTCTCACATTCAGAATACTTTTAGGACTGATTTCAATATGGTTTTTCTAGACTCATTCATATTCATTCTCTTCCTCTCCTCTTGCCCCCCACACGGTTTATAGCCTTTTTTCATCCCCTCCCGCCCCCCCCCCCCCCACACACACCCTTTCTGTCTTCAATCTCCAGAGACAACTCACCTCTGGTCGATCAAGAAAAGCAAGGAGCCTTTTTCCTCTTTCCTCCAAGGCCCCTACTTTGTTTACAGGGATCATCTGACACAAGACATAGACCTCTGCTGCTTTCTACATCACCTCACCCTGGAAACTACGTGGAACCCCTCTCTTTGGGACACTCAACCTATCCTCTCGAGAAAAAACAGTGCTGAGAAGCAGCGCGGTTCAGTGGAAAGAGCACGGGCTTTGGAGTCAGAGGTCACGGGTTCAAATCCCAGCTCGGCCACTTGTCAGCTGTGTGACTTTGGGCAAGTCACTTCACTTCTCGATGCCTCAATTCCCTCATCTGTAAAATGGGGATTAAGACTGTGAGCCCCACGTGGGACAACCCGATTCCCCTGTGTCTACCCCTGCGCTTAGAACAGTGCTCGGCACATAGTAAGCGCTTAACAAATACCAACATTATTTCGGAGAAGCAGCATGGCTCAGTGGAAAGAGCATGGGCTTTGGAGTCAGGGCTCATGAGTTCGAATCCCAGCTCTGCCACTTGTCGGCTGTGTGACTGTGGGCAAGTCACTTCACTTCTCTGTGCCTCAGTTCCCTCATCTGTAAAATGGGGATTAAGACTGTGAGCCCCACGTGGGACAACCTGATTCCCCTGTGTCTACCCCAGCGCTTAGAACAGTGCTCGGCACATAGTAAGCGCTTAACAAATACCAACATTATTAAAAACACTCAGCTGGAGAACCTCAGCCTCTCCCCAACCATCAGGCTCCTTGAAAAGCAATCATCCCCCTCTCCTTACTCCTGTTACTTTTGCCACTTCTTAGGTTACTTAACATATAGCCCTATTTAGTGGTACCACTCGGTTCTCAACCCCCAGGAAAAAATAGAAAAAAAACCCAACTGGGTCTGGCTTTAAGGACAGGGGTTGTGAAAGGAATTTAGGGTCTTGAATAGCGGGGATAGGGTGAGACACCCAAATCCAGGGAAAGCAAAGCTGAAGACAACTTTTTCGTTTCAGAAATACGGTACCCTTCATTTTCTGTACAATTAATTCCAGAGTCCTTGGCATAATAAAACATGACCATTATTCCCAGTTACCATATCATTACTATTGTTTCCACTGAATTTACTGTGTAGTTACTACATTATTACTGCAAAATAAAGCATAGAATTTCTCAGTAACTACGCAATTAGCTAATGTCACCATCGAATGTACACTTATTAAACCCACAAAGAAATAAAATGTTCTCTTTCTCCCTCTCAACTCATGAGTCACAATATTGCCTCTTTTAGAAATGACATAATGAATCTATGTCCTCACACAGGAAATATGCAGATTATCTTTTAACTAATCATTTTTTCTAGTGAGCAAATGAATACCTTGGAAACCGCAGACACTCCAAGCACAAACCAGTTCAAACCCTAGATAGATTTTTATCATGGAAGCCCAGGGCATCTAACGAAAAGGAAACAATGACTGCTTTGGGAAGGGGAAAAAGAGGAGAAATGCTGGTTAGCTTTGTTTGCAATCTCCTGTGAATTAGCCACCTCGGATTGTTCTGTTTCTCCTGGACCAAGAGAAAGCCCCTGAAGATGCAAAGAGCCAGAAAGAGATTAAACACACTTCCTGCTGTATCAGTAGAAACCTGAAAAAGGAATGCAAACAAAAACGCTTCCCCTGCTGAATATACACTGGGGGCAGAAAGCGCTTTGGGTTTCTATGGAGCATAATGTGAAGTAGAACCCCAGAGCCGCACTATAGAAAGTATTTAGGAAAAAACCTCAGCATCCCACAAGGGGTTGGGTGAAAAGACGCAAATTGGACGTTTTGGCACAAGATGGATTTCAGAACTAAAAAGGAGAGGCGGGCTCCATTATTCCTGAATGCCTCAGCATATTGGTCGTTAGGGCATTGTGTCCAATCACCTTTCAAGGAAGCTAATTGCCAGCTGCTTACAATAATGAGAATGGGACTGTTTATTGTAGCTAATTGATTTCCAATAATGCAAAATTAATTAGGCTGAACAGGTGATCCAAAGCTTCTCCAAGACCTATTTTAGCAGTCCCTTGATTGAAGATATGAACAGAGAGATTAGGATCGTTTAATGTGGGCAGTTTTTCTTTTCTGGAAAAATAGTCCTTTTAAATCTTTCTGAGATAGTCTACTCCTGCCCTTCCCCACTCCAGCCTGCCCACCTCTCTCACTCCCTTGGGGGAAGAGCATTCGGTGGTTGTGTTTTCTCGGCATTTACATTCTGATCAGGTAAGGAGAGATTCTCAGGGATCAGCTGAACTCACTAAAGTCCTTAAAATACACCAGCCACCCACTTTTACTGTCAGAAAGGTCCCTATGGGGAAAGAAAACAGCCCCACATCTTTGTGTATGCAGCATTTGTGTGTACATTACATAATTTATACTTGATGTCTTATTTTGGAACACCCGTTCCCAATTGTCCTATTATAATGCTCTTCAAAAAGCAGTTTAAAGATGTGGAAAAATGAAAAAGAACACCTAATCAATCACTGGAATACTTAAATTCTTCACGTTCTAGCCAAGTCGATAGCTGCCTGTCCTGAAATTGTGTGTGCTTTTCTTAAGGTCAGACTGATCAAGTATCTTTTGTAACAAAATACACATGAATATTTAGCTGTTGGTCTTCAAAGGTAACATTAATGAAGGTGAGCTCTTATCCATGCATGTGTATGGGGGGCTGAAAAGGCTTATGTGTGATCAACTATTCATTCCACACTGTGGGCGCATGAAGATAGTCCGTTTCCAGACTGGTGTGTTTATTGCTAGAGGCTTCCTAATCTGCCCCTTGGTGCCTGATTTTCAAAGACGCTGCTGGATTGTTCCACCCCAGGTTTATCTGTCTGTTAATCATGTCCCTAACAGTCGAACCAATGGGGAAGTTTCAGTTATGAGTGACTTCACGATGACCTGGGAGGGAGGCGTACAGTACTGGACTTTTGGGACTTGGCACTTTTATGTTGTCTCATGTTGCGTTGTATTTATAGTGTGTCATCTTTCTGGTTGTTTGTCTCCAAACTCCTCTCTGCCTTACTTGCAGATGGTGAGCCCCAAGAGGGCCAGGGACAGTGTCTATCTCTCACCTGTGCATTTTTCTCAGCACTTAGTACAGTGCTCAGTACCCAATAAGTTCTTATTAAATACTTTTACTACTACAGTCCCCTGCTGGGTTGCAATGTTTGAGACTGTGCTTCGCTATGCCCTTATACTATTTGTTCTGCCCTCGCTGCTTGTCTGTGGCCCATTTTTAACTTACTCCCCAGAAGTTCCTTGGGTATTCTTCTCATATGTCTCATGGAGCCGTGTTGATTATTGCCCCATGGCCGGTCAACCGAAGAAACATCTCTCTCGAGTATTTAGTGCAGTGTTCTGCACACAGTAAACACTCACTAAATACCATGGATTGACTGACTGCTCTTGGCTTTCTGATCAGATTTCTTTCTGAAATACGGTGAAAATATTGTGCCATTTCCCCTTTGGAAACCAGAGGGAAAAGTCTCAGGTCCAAGAGGTTGTGATGAAGGGGAAGGTTCGAGGGGGAGAGTGCTAAATAATGGAAAATGGCCAAAATTCCTCTAGGCACTATCGCAACATACTTTTAACAGATATAATGGCAGTATAGAGAATAAGCTGCCATCCACCCAATGGCCATACTCATTCCCACAAACAGAAAATGAACAATTTATCCTGCAGTCAGTCAGTCAATCATATTTATTCATTCATTCAATCGTATTTATTGCACACTTACTATGTGCAGAGCACTGTACTAAGTGCTTGGAAAATACAATTCAGCAATAGACACAATCCCTGCCCACACTGGGCTTACAGTTTAGAGGGAGAGATGGATATTGATATAAATAAACAAAATCACAGATATGTACATAAGTGCTGTGGGGCTGGGAGAGGGGGGTGAATAAAGGGAACAGGTCAAGGTGACAGAGAAGGGAGTGGAAGAAGAGGAAAGGAGAGCTTAGTCAGGGAAGGTCTTTTGGAGGAGATGTGCCTTCAGTAAGGCTTTGAAGGTGGAGAGAGTAATTGTCTGTCAGATATGAAGAGGGAGGGAGTTCCATGCCAGAGGCAGGACGTGGCGAGAGGTTGGCAGTGAGATAGGTTGGCATTAGAGGAGCGAAGCATGCGGCCTGGATTGTAGTAGGAGAGTAGCAAGGTGATTTTAGTGCTTTAAGCCAATGGTAAGGAGTTTCTGTTTGTTGCAGAGGTGGAAGGGCAACCCCTGGAGGTTCTTGAAGAGTGGAGAAACATGGCCTGAACATTTCTGTAGAAAAATGATCTGGACAGCCGAGTGAAGTGTGGACTGGACTGGGGAGAGGCAGGAGGCAGGGAGGTCAGCAAGGAGGGTGATACAGTAATCAAGGCAGGATAAGGTAAGGGCTTGGATTAACATGGTAGCAGTTTGGATGGAGAGGAAAGGGCAGATTGTAGTGACATTGTGAAGGTCGAACCAACGGGATATAGTGATGGATTGAATAGGTGCATTGAATGAGAGAAGTCAAGGATTATGCCAAGATTATGGGCTTGTAAGACAGGAAGGATGGTGGTGCTGTCTATAGTGATTGGAAAGTCAGGGGAAGGGCAAAAAAGTCAAATCAGTTGTTCATTTTGGTCATGTCAGAGCATCCCTAGTGAAAGGTGATGGTTTACAAATCATGCCCATGGATGGATTGTGTCACTAAATCGTAAACTCCTTGAGGGCAGGTATCATATCTACCAACTCTACTGTATTGTCCTCGCCCAAACACTTAGTAGAGTGCTCTGCTCTAGACTATAAGCTCTGCATGGGCAGGGGGCCTATCTACCAACTCTGTTGCAGTGTACTTTCCCAAGTGCTTAGTATGGTGCTCTGCACACAGTAAGTGGTCACTAAGTACCATTGCTTGATTAAGTTTTCAATAAATACCACTGACTGGTTGACATCCTAGAGATCACCTCTCATACAAGATATTACTATTTCCCATCCATTCTGGGGTGATTATTGCTGCTTTGTATTCAAAGGTTTCCCAATCAGACACTGATACAGTCTTTGAAAGCCTGAGAGTATCAAACATGCCAAGAGGAGTCATACTGTGTTTCCGCCTAATGAGTGCTATTGCAGATAGAGATATTACCACAATCTTCATGAAGCTGAACTCATGGATACTCATACATTTAAAAGGGCCATTAAATGGCCTTAAAGAGCTGAATTACCATTGAGTTAGGAATGTTCCAGAGAGAGTTCCTCCTGAAATATTCTAGGGCCTTCACATCTGAGAAGCATCTGTGATGTGCTGGTGAGGACTTCCTAGTAAGTAAAGGCATTTCGCTTTCTTGCTGGAGTCACCCTGTTTTTCTTGTCATTACTGGAAGTACAGTAGAGTCATCTAGACTGTAAGCGCACTGTGGGCAGGGGGTGTAGTCTGCTATATTGTACTCTCCCAAGCACTTAGTACAGTGCCCTGCACACAGTAAGCACTGAATAAATACAACTGGCTGACTAATGAAAGTCGCTTACCTGGTCCAGAGCTGGGACAGAGGCAGATCACATGGGTTGACTAGAGCTCTAACCCTTAAACTCAAAGGGGAATATCGCTTAAGGTATCTTCTAATGAAAAAGCTCAAATGAATGGGCTGCCCAGATGCCCAGAAACTTGCTCAACAGACACCACCAAGACAAAGGCCTTTTAAGAGGCCATTTTACCCGAGCGCCAGGAGGGAAAGACTCTACCGTAATTGTTCGTATTTCACGGGGGCTTGGCTTTGCGCAAATTCATCTCGGTGTCATCTTTCATCCATATTACAGTATCGGTTCATTAAAATTCTTGATGCAGTGTTGAACCTGGTCAGACTGAAATGAGGCTGACAAACCTCCTGTCTGCCATGCAGATAACCAGACCTTATGAAGGTGAAATTAGTTTTCAGGAGCTGTACTGCTCACTTGATTGATTCCGTCTTAGAAGTCATATGACTTAATGTTTCCTGCATGGACTGCCACTGTCATGCAAACATGACCTGATAACACATTGTCAGGAGCGCTCCAGAGAGCTAACAGCAATCTAACATCTTTCTACTGAGTGTGAAGTTCCATCTGAAATGTGCATATTTGATAAGCAGCTCTTCCTCTATCTGTCCTTTTCATTTTCAGAAAGTTAATCTTCTCTGCTCCAGTGAGTTCTGGGGGGAATGAGATGCAGCAGGTAGCCCCAAACTACTACATATGGGTGGGCTGAGCCTCCAGCCGCCGACATGTCCAGATGTAATTCCTGAAAGGCAGCCCAGCAGGGATCACTCTATTCTACTACCAAAAATTCTGGGGACAAATCAATCAATCGGTGTGCAGAACACTGGACTAAGCGCTGCATGGCATAGTGGATAGAGCCCGAGCCTGGGAGTCAGAAGGTCATGGGTTTTAATCCCGGCTTTGCCACTTGTCTGCTGTGTGACCTTGGGTAAATCACTTCACTTATGTAAAATGAGGATTAAGACTCTGAACCCCACGTGAGACAGGGACTGTGTCCAATCTGATTTGCTTGTATCCACTCCAGCACTTAGAACAGTGCCTGGCACAAAGTAAGTGCTTAACAAATATGTCACTTCTCTGCGCCTCAGTTTCTCACCTGTAAAAATAGAGATTCAATCCTTGTTCTCCCTTTCGCTTAGACTGTGAGCCCCATGTGGGAGAGGGACTGTGTCTGACCTGATTGTCTTATGTCTACACTAGTGCTCAGTACAGCATGGCTTAGTGGACAGAGCCTGGGAGTCGGAAGAACCTGGGTTCTAATCCCAGCTCCGCCCCACATCGGCTGTGTGATCTTGGGTAAATCACTTCACTTCTCTGTGACTCGGCTACCTCATCTGTAAATGGGGATTAAGAGAGTAAGCCCCATGTGGGACAGGGATTGTGTCCAAACCTGATCAACTTGTTTCTACCCCCGTGCTTAGAACAGTGCTTGGCACATAGAAAGCCCATAACAGGTACCATACTAATTCTTCTTATTATTACAGTGCTTGGCACATTTAGTAAGTTCTTAACCAACACCACAATGAATTAACTTCAGGCAGACTCCCCTGCCCTTGTATGTCACCTATTGGAAACAGCATTCATTGAATGCCCACTGGATGTGGTGCCTGTTCTAAGCACCTGGGAAGTAGAAATCAAAAGAAAGGCCAGGTTTCCTGCCCAGCAGAAGCTTACACTCAAACAGACACCTGCACTTTTGGATCAGCCCATTTTACCCAGAGCCTGCCCCGACCGTTGCTGATGTCAGTCTGCCCAAATTCCAGATCTCTCCCTGACCTGCCCTATCCTGGCCTCTGGCCATTTTGTTCGGGGGGTGGCGGGGGTGGTCTATCCACGTCTCCGTGGCTCACTGGAAAGAGCATGGGCTTTGGAGTCAGAGGTCATGGGTTCGAACCCCGGCTCTACCACTTGTCAGCTGTGTGACTTTGGGTGAGTCACTTAACTTCTCGGTGCCTCAGTTACCTCATCTGTAAAATGGGGATGAAGACTGTGAGCCCCACGTGGGACAACCTGATTCCCCTGTGTCTACCCCAGCGCTTAGAACAGTGCTCGGCACATAGTAAGCGCTTAACAAATACCAACATTATTATTATTATTGTCTCACCACCTAGCATTTGATGAAAGGGTTAGCAACCACTAGAGGATGAAAATTGTTCATTCTTCTCTTTCTCTCGCTCTCTCTCTCCCTCTCATAATCACTCTAGTCTGTTCACCTCATTCACCCGAGCCAACGATTTTGCTTCAAAATCCTGCCAGTCAAGCTTCCTAACTACCGGCCTTCCAAGTGAGCGAGAGCACTTCACGGGCCTTAGAGGCCCTGCCAGATTCCAGAAAATGCAGGTCTTAAGGAGACTCGGAGCTTCCCAACGTCTATGGGGTAACAAGGCAGCTGGGTTTCCATCATTGCTTTAGAAAATGATATTTTCAACCAACAGTCACTCAATCAGCAGAATGTATTGAGTACTTACTATGTCCAGAGCACTGTACTAACGACTATACTGAGAAGCAATGTGGCCTAAGGGAAAGAGCACAGGCCAGGGAGTTAGAAAATCTGGGTTCTAATCCTTGCTCCATGATTTGTCTGCTGTGTGATCTTGGGCAAGTAACTAACCTTCTCTGTGCCTCAGTTTCCTCATCTGTAAAATGGGGATTAAGACTGTGATCCCTATGTGGGACAGGGACTGTGTCCAACCTGATTAGCTTTTGTCTACTCCAGAGCTTAGTACAGTGCCTAGAAAATAGTAAGTCCTTAACAAATACCAATGAATCCCATTTTAAAAAAAAGCTTGAGGGAGTACAATAGTTAGGAGACATGACCTATGCCCTCAAGTAGCTTACAGTCTCTTAGGTGCCAAGCACTGTACTCAGCACTTAGAAGAGTTGGGAGATATGATCCATGCCCTTGAGTAGCTCTAGTTTGTTCAAAATGGGTTCAAGAGAGCCTCCTTCAACCTTTCTCAGACCCACTGTCTATTTTCCAGGGTGGAGCCTCTCTAGCCAGGATTTCCTAATGAGCAGTGATCCTGAGGGGTGGCAAGAAGGAGAAAGTACTGGGTCGGCAAATGCGTTTCCATTTGTGGCCTTTACCCTGGACCTGTAGATCTGAGAAGCCAGTGGGTTCTACTCTTGGCTCTGCCATTTGCCGGCAGTGTGACCTTGGGCCAATCACTTCTCTGGGCTTCAGTTACCTCAACTGTAAAATGGGGATTGAGAGTGTGAGTCCCATGTGGGATAGGGAGAGAGACTGAGTCCAACCCGACATGCTTGTATCCACCCCAGTGCTTAGTACAGTGCCTGGCACATGGTAAGCACTTAACAAATGCTGTAATTATTATTAGGACCACTGCATTCCATTCAGCATAAGTCCAGTGCATCTCGGCTCACCCCAGAGGTTTCCAGTATGCACAAAGCCTTCTCAGGACTATGTCATAAATGGGATTGTATTCATTCATTCATTCATTCAATAGTATTTATTGAGCGCTTACTATGTGCAGAGCACTGTACTAAGCGCTTGGGATGAACAAGTCGGCAACAGATAGAGACAGTCCCTGCCGTTTGACGGGCTTACAGTCTAATCGGGGGAGACGGACAGACAAGAACAATGGCAATAAACAGCGTCAAGGGGAAGAACATCTCGTAAAAACAATGGCAACTAAATAGAATCAAGGCGATGTACAATTCATTAACAAAATAAATAGGGTAACGAAAATATATACAGTTGAGCGGACGGGTACAGTGCTGTGGGGATGGGAAGGGAGAGGTGGAGGAGCAGAGGGAAAAGGGGAAAATGAGGCTTTAGCTGCGGAGAGGTAAAGGGGGGATGGCAGAGGGAGTAGAGGGGGAAGAGGAGCTCAGTCTGGGAAGGCCTCTTGGAGGAGGTGATTTTTAAGTAAGGTTTTGAAGAGGGAAAGAGAATCAGTTTGGCGGAGGTGAGGAGGGAGGGCGTTCCAGGACCGCGGGAGGACGTGACCCAGGGGTCGACGGCGGGATAGGCGAGACCGAGGGACGGCGAGGAGGTGGGCGGCAGAGGAGTGGAGCGTGCGGGGTGGGCGGTAGAAAGAGAGAAGGGAGGAGAGGTAGGAAGGGGCAAGGTGATGGAGAGCCTTGAAGCCTAGAGTGAGGAGTTTTTGTTTGGAGCGGAGGTCGATAGGCAACCACTGGAGTTGTTTAAGAAGGGGAGTGACATGCCCAGATCGTTTCTGCGGGAAGATGAGCCGGGCAGCGGAGTGAAGAATAGACCGGAGCGGGGCGAGAGAGGAGGAAGGGAGGTCAGAGAGAAGGCTGACACAGTAGTCTAGCCGGGATATAACGAGAGCCCGTAATAGTAAGGTAGCCGTTTGGGTGGAGAGGAAAGGGCGGATCTTGGCGATATTGTAGAGGTGAAACCGGCAGGTCTTGGTAACGGATAGGATGTGTGGGGTGAACGAGAGGGACGAGTCAAGGATGACACCGAGATTGCGGGCCTGCGGGACGGGAAGGATGGTCGTGCCATCCACGGTGATGGAGAAGTCTGGGAGCGGACCGGGCTTGGGAGGGAAGATGAGGAGCTCAGTCTTGCTCATGTTGAGTTTTAGGTGGCGGGCAGACATCCAGGTGGAGACGTCCCGGAGGCAGGAGGAGATGCGAGCCTGAAGGGAGGGGGAGAGGACAGGGGCGGAGATGTAGATCTGCGTGTCATCTGCGTAGAGATGGTAGTCAAAGCCGTGAGAGCGGATGAGTTCACCGAGGGAGTGAGTGTAAATGGAGAACAGAAGAGGGCCAAGAACTGACCCTTGAGGAACTCCAACAGTTAAAGGATGGGAGGGGGAGGAGGCTCCAGCGTAGGAGACCGAGAATGATCGGCCAGAGAGGTAAGAGGAGAACCAGGAGAGGACAGAGTCCATGAAGCCAAGGTGAGATAAGGTATGGAGGAGGAGGGGATGGTCGACAGTGTCAAAGGCAGCAGAGAGGTCAAGGAGGATCAGAATGGAGTAGGAGCCATTGGATTTGGCAAGAAGGAGGTCATGGGTGACCTTAGAGAGAGCAGTCTCGGTAGAGTGGAGGGGACGGAAGCCAGATTGGAGGGGGTCTAGGAGAGAATGGGAGTTAAGGAATTCTAGGCATCGATTGTAGACGACTCGTTCTAAGATTTTGGAAAGGAAGGGTAGTAGGGAGATAGGACGATAACTGGAGGGGGAAGTGGGGTCAAGAGCGGGTTTTTTTAGGATGGGGGAGACGTGGGCGTGTTTGAAGGCAGAGGGGAAGGAGCCCTTGGAGATTGAGTGGTTAAAAATAGAAGTTAAGGAAGGGAGGAGGGCAGGGGCGATGGTTTTAAGAAGGTGAGAGGGAATGGGGTCCGAGGCGCAGGTGGAGGGGGTGGCACTTGCGAGGAGGGGGGAGATCTCCTCTGAGGATACTGCAGGGAAGGATGGGAAAGTAGGGGAGGGGGTTGTTGGGGGGGAGGGGAGAGGCGGAGGGGTGACTTTGGGGAGCTCAGACCTGATCGTGTTGATTTTCGTGAGGAAATAGGTGGCCAGATCATTAGGGGTGAGAGATGGGGGAGGGGGAGGAACAGGATTGTAAACCAATGCAAGTTTATTGCCTACCCCAATTCCCTCCTCCTTTTAACAAGAGGAAACACCTTTTATTAGTCCCTCCTTGCCTCCTCCAAGAATAAATTTAAAGGCATGGCTTCTCTGTTTGAAACCTACAATCACTTTTTTCCTCTGGTTGCATTTTTCGGATCAGCCACTAGATGACTAGATACCAGAGTACAACTCAAACGGCTTCCATGAGAGTGATTGCCACAGCTTTCCTGTTTTAACCATGTGGAGCTACCTCTGCTATTCTGTGTAATTGTTCCAGAATACTGGGACCTGGAGCAGCAGGGCAGAGAGAGAGGTGGGCAGGTGAGAAGCAGCATGGCCTAGTGGAAAGAGCACGGGCCAGGGAGCCAGAGGACCTGGTTCTAATCCAGGCTTCAACATTTGTCAGCTGTGTGACCTTGGCCAAGTCACTTAATTTCTCTGTGCCTCGGTTCCCTCATCTGCAAAATGGGAATAAAATACTTGTTCTCCCTCCTATTTAGCTCCATTTGGAACCTGAATATCTTGTACCTACCTCGGCGCTTAGTTCAGTGCTTGGCACACAGTGAGTGTTTAACAAATACTACAGTTGCTATTATAGGTATTGTTTTCTGCTTCCAATGACCAGGATGGATGGGATAATTATTCTGATTGGAAGGACCGGTTCTTAAATCAGTTTAAGTAATGCCTGGCCAAGTCGAGTGAGAATAAACCTAGACTGGAACTTGTCACATGTTACTCCCAGAATGCAAAGCAGAAAAAGGCAATAAAGCATCATCCTTTCAGGCTCAATCTTCACATGGCTAGTAGCCCCAAGTAGATTTCAGCAGCTCTCTGGTTTCTTGTGAGATATGACAATGACATTATTCCCCACCCCCTTGTTCTTTCACTAAAAATGGTAAGCACCTCAAGGGTAGGGACTGGGTGGTCTGGTTTAGTGGATAGAGCACGGGCCTGGGAGTCAGAAGGACCTGGGTTCTAATTCCGGCTCCGCCACAAGTCTGCCGTGTGACCTTGGACAAGTCAGTTCACTTGTCTGTGCCTAATATGATAGGTTCCCTCATCTGTAATATGGGGATAAGAGTGTGAGCCCTTTGTGGGACATAGATTGTGTCCAACCTGATTAACTTGTATCTACCCCAGTGCTTAGAACAGTGCTTGGCACAGAGTAAGCGCTTAACAAGTGCCATTATTATTATTATCGTTATTACTTATATGGCATGATCCCAAGAGCCCAGAATGGGACTCTGCCCACAGAAGATGCTCAATAAATACTTATGCAAATAACCAGCATCACTTTGTCCTGGCATTTGCACATTCCCTGGCCAGGATAACAAGCTCAGACTTCCCTCCAGCCTACTCCAGGATTTGATCCGAAGTATTTGAACCCAGCCTTCAGTTTGAGTGTCAGCAGACAAAGGCTCCATTCGGGAGACATTGCCAGTTAGGAATGTTCTAGGCTCGGAGGGAGCAACCTACACTCTTATCTGCCCCCAGGTGACTCAGGATAAGAGAGAACATGAGTTTGTTGTGTTGAAGCTATGGTCACTGAACTTTATTCACGCTAAATCCTTCAGCAAGCCCCTCTCCTGTGTCAGATAAGCATTTGCTTTAGAGCAGGAAAGTGCAGAAGCCTAGAGAGAAAAATATGCCGATTCCTTTCCGTCCCTCACTCAAGCCAAGGATGTGTAAGGAAAAAATGCTCTGACTCTGGTTCTTTTAACCCTTGCTGAACTGACCTCCTCCATACTTAATGTTGGTGGGATTCAGTAAGCACTTAGTGGGTGTCCAGCACTGTCCTAAGCACTGGGATAGATATGAGATAATCAGGTTGGACGTAAGCCCTGTCCACATGGAGCTCAGTCTAAGTAGGAGGGAGTAGGATTTAATCCTCATTTTACAGTTGAGGAACCTGAGGCACAGAGAAGTTGAGTGACTTGCCCAAGGTCACACAGCAGACGAGTAGTGGGGCTGGGATTAGAACCCAAGTCTTCTGACTCCTAGGCCCATGGTCTTTCCATTAGGCCATAGTGCTTCTCTACTTCCAGCTACCCAGCCCTGGCCCCTTCCCCTCCAATGTACGTTTTCCATCAGGTACTGGCCTGTAGCATGGGCGAGGGAGAGAAGTAGAGGGGTGGGGCTGGAGAAAGCAGAGCCACCAATCAGCTTGAAGGGATGGTTCCGCAGAGACTATGTAGAAGATAGGTCTGGAGTAAGCTATCAGAAATTCCTGATTAGCTTTCATTTCCCCACCTCCTGCTGCTTCTTCAGCTCTTCTGTGTCACCTATGCACTAGGGTGCTTACCTGCAGTAACCCTCTATTTTATTTTATCTTTTTTGTAGGATATTCATTAAGTGCTTACCATGTGCCAGGCACTGTACTAAATACTGAGATAGATAGGAGCTAACCAGGTTGGACCCAGTCCATGTCCCACTTGGGTGCACACTCTTAACCCCCATTTTACAGATGAGGTAACTGAGGCCCAGAGTAGTTAAGTGACTTGCCCAAGGTCACAGAGCAAACAAGTGGCGGAGTCAGGATTAGAACCCAGGTCCTTCTGACTTCCGGGGCAGTGCTCTATCCAGCAGACCACACTGCTTCTGTTTAAAAATGTATCTATTTTAAACTCCATTGCTGCCCCCATCTGTACATTATTTTAGTGTCTGTCTTCCCCAGCTAGACTGTAAGCTCCTCGAGGCCAGGGATCATGGCTACCAACTATGCTGTACTCTCCCAAGCATTCGGTGCAGTGCTCTTCACATGGTAGACTGCAAGTATTAGCTCCTCGAAGGCAAGGATCCTGTCTACCAACTCTATTGTACTCTCCCCAGCGCTTGGTACAGTGGCCTGCACCCAGTGGACCGTAAGCTTCTCGAGGGCAGGGATCATACCTACCAACTCTGTTGTACTCTCCCAAGTGTTTAGTCCAGTCCTTGGCCCAGAGCAGGCACTTGGAAGAGTGCAACAGAGTTAATAGATGCACTAGGAAGCACTCAGTAAGTAATGTAGATTGACTGATAGATGGCTCATGAAACCTTACAGAGATCACCTCATTTGGGCAGGTAAATAAGAGGATAGGACAGCATGTTAGGAATGCCCTGACTCTGGTACTTTGCTAGCCCCTGCCAGCTCAATCTTGGGCAGGGGGAGTGTTGCTATGCTGGAGTCATACTGCATGCCCGAGGGCACTCAAGGGATTAATGAATAGTTTTGTCACCAGCCCAACCCAAGAATCCCATGAATAATCAATGGTACTTGAGGCTCCTTGGATAATTGAATTGCAAACCTGGTAATAACTAGACATGTATCCGTAGTAGGATTATGCCCACACCTGCTTCTTAACTTCAGTGCTGATGAAATAACTTCTCCTCAGACGGATTACATACCCTCCTCTGTCTATGTTCGGAAATGAAGCCCCATAAATGAATTGCTCGTTAATGATAACCTGCTTCCAACTCAGTGCATAATGGGACCACCCTTATGGGTGAGCTGCCTTGACCAATCCGTCACAAACAACAGAAAAGCACAAGAGAAACAATGAAAATGAATGTTCTTTTTATTTTTTAGGGATTTGTCCTCCCCTTAAAGTTACAATTGTTCCAAGGAGGCAGATAGAGACCAACATCACTGATGATGGGTCAAGGGCGGGGGGTGGGGAGGTGGTCAGGGGAAGGTACCTTCCCGAGGGGTGAAAACATTTTCTTCATCCTCCCAGTTCAGTTCAATGGGAGTACAATGCCAAAAAATGGCTGCCATTCGGTGACTTGAGTTCCTCAGACTTGGCAGAAGCTCTTCTACTCTTCAATCACCACCCTAACCTCGCAAACAGGCCGGCCCAATTAAGACTGGCTCTATAAAAGCGAGAGTAAGTGGGGCCTGTTCTAAATGGAGCAATGCTCTTCAAAACTAGGCCCTGGGGCAGTGAAGGCCTGGCAAAGATGACTTGATGGTTCCCATATCCCCAAGCCATCTTCTCCTAGCTGTCTGGGGGGCGGGGGTGAGGGGTGGGGGGATCACCTCTCTCTACAAACAAAACTTGTTTGGAAGGGTATATGGGTCAACAAAAAGGGTGCCTGAAATCACCTAAGGAAAAGACAATCTAGACTTGCCAACCTTGAGAGAGAGAGAGAGAGAGAGAGAGAGAGA